>NC_084550.2:15505000-15647500 GCF_033978685.3 Nerophis lumbriciformis | reverse complement strand
TGGAGCGGCAACCTGAAGCAGTTTGAGGAGGTGATCAACCAGGAGACCTTCTGGGTGGCCACGGAGATCCTGAAGGAACCAAACGCCCTGAAGAGGATGAAGACCATCAAGCATTTCATCAAGATCGCACTGCAGTGTCGGGAGTGCAAGAACTTCAACTCCATGTTCGCTATCATCAGGTAACTGTGTGTATGTGTGTGTGTGTGTGTGTGTGTGTGTGTGTGTGTGTGTGTGTGTGTGTGTGTGTGTGTGTGTGTGTGTGTGTGTGTGTGTGTGTGTGTGTGTGTGTGTGTGTTCTGGCAATGCTTACTTAATGGGGACATCGCTCTGTTTACACCAGTGTTTTTCAACCTTTTTTGGGCCGAGGCACATTTTTTTCATTGAAAATATACGGAGGCACACCACCAGCAGAAATTATTAAAAAACGAAACTCAGTTGACAGTAAAAAGTCGTTGTCGCAATTGTTGGATATGACTTTAAAGCATAACCAAGCATGCATCACTATAGCTCTTGCCTCAAAGTGGGTGTACGGTCATGACCTGTCACATCACGCCGTGACTTATTTGGAGTTTTTTGCTGTTTTCCTGTGTGTAGTGTTTTAGTTCTTGTCTTGCGCTCCGGGTTTTTCCTGTTTGGTTGGTATTTTCCTGTAGCAGTTTCATGTCTTCCTTTGTTTTAGCAATCAAGAATATTTCTGTTGTTGCTATCCTTCTATGTGGGGACATTGTTGATTGTCATGTCATGTTCGGATGTTCATTGTGGACGCCGTCATTGCTCCACTGTAAGTCTTTGCTGTCGTCCAGCAGTCTGTTTTTCTTTACTTTGTAGTCAGTTCAGTTTTAGTTTCGTTCTGCATAGCCATCCCTAAGCTTCAATGCCTTTTCTTAGGTGCACTCACCTTTTGTTTATTTTTGGTTTAAGCATTAGATACTTTTTCACCTGCATGCTGCCTCTCGCTGTCGTCCGCATATTGGGATCACGACTAACCATCGTCGTCTCACACACGTGTTCCCGACATCAACAAAGCAATTAGCTAACGGCTGCCACCTACTGATATGGAAGAGTATTACACGGTTACTCTGCCGAGCTCTAGACAGCACCGACAATCAACAATAATTACTATTTAGTTGACAGCCCGGAAAGACGGCAACCAGGGAGGGGTAGCATCCCAAGCTGCAGCTCCGCAAGGGAGCACCCATATAACGCTGCGAAAAACCCTGAAGACACATAAGACCAAGATAGGCTGCCTGAGGAAACCCGTGGTGCAACGCACAGGGCCAGTACCTTGTACGGCCCTGATGAGACGGAGGAGGACCAAGGCCCGGACACTCCCCACAGTGCCTGGAACCTCCAAGCACCACCGGCGCAACCCCGGGGCAGACCGTCGGAGGGGGGACGCGTGGCGTGGAGCGCTACCTGGACACAAGTCGAGGGACTGTTCACCCTCGGCTGGGTCGCCCAGGAGAGGGTGTTTGATTAAGACCCGAAACACCCTATGACCCCGGGAGAATCACTGATGATGTGTCCAGGTTGCACCGTGAGGTGTATTATGAAACCGACTGGTTTGCAAAAAATATTTTTAACCCAAATAGGTGAAATTACATAATCTCCCACGGCACACCAAATTGTATCTCACGGCACAGTGGTTGAAAAACACTGGTTTACACAGTCACCTTTAGGGGACCTCTGACGGCATGGGGACAAAAAAACAGGTCCCCTAAAGCAGTAGTTCTCAACCTTTTTTCAGTGATGTACCCCCCTGTGAATTTTTTAATTTTTTTAATTCAGGTACCCCCTAATCAGAGCAAAGCATTTTTGCTTGAAAAAATATAAAGAAGTAAAATACAGCACTATGTCATCAGTTTCTGATTTATTAAATTGTATAACAGTGCAAAATATTGCTCATTTGTAGTGGTCTTTCTTGAACTATTTGGAAAAAAAGATAGGTTTTTATTTATATTTATAAAGGATTTTTGAATTTTTGCTATTTTTAGAATATTTAAAAAAAATCTTACGTACCCCTTGGCATACCTTCAAGTAAATAAATAAATAAATAAATGGGTTATACTTGTATAGGGCTTTTCTACCTTCAAGGTACTCAAAGCGCTTTGACAGTATTTCCACATTCACCCATTCACACACACATTCACACACTGATGGAGGGAGCTGCCATGCAAGGCGCTAACCAGCAGCCATCAGTACCCCCAGGGGTACGCGTACCCCCATTTGAGAACCACTGCCCTAAAGGGAAACCTTTTTAAATGTTAGTCAGTTCCATTCTGAAGATGCCTAAGTGATTTTTAAGCTTTGGCCCATAAAACATTAATAGTACCGTATTTTCCGCACTATAAGGCGCATCTAAAAACCTCCAATTTTCTCAAAAGTTGACAGTGCGCCTTATAATCCGCCTTATAATCCGCCTTATATATGGACCAATATTGAGCCACAACAGGTCTCGCAACTACGAGACCTTCTTCTACTAAGCGCTTCTTCTTCTTCTACGGGGGAAAATGAAGTGCCGTTTCATTTCCATTTGTGTGTTTATGTAAAGACCCCAAAATGGCTCCTATTAGGAGACACGCTTACGACGCAGAGTTTAAACTCAAGGCGATCAGTCACGCAGTAGAACACGGGAATAGAGCAGCAGCGGGCATGTTGGATGTTTAATTCGGGCACTGAAGAAGAAGAATTCGAGGGATTCGTGGATGAGGAATAACTTCATAAAGTGAGCTTTACATGTTTATTTTGTGTGTTGTGTTGTGTGACATTAACACTTGAGCAACGTTGAGTTATTGATATATTGTTATTGCTCTGCACTATTTGGAGTGTTACTATATTGTGATTGCACTAACGTTTGATTTACCGGGGGGGGGGGGGGGGGGTTTGGTGGTAGCGGGGGTGTATTTTGTAGCGTCCCGGAATAGTTAGTGCTGCAAAGGATTCTGGGTATTTGTTCTGTTGTGTTTATGTTGTGTTACGGTGCGGATGTTCTCCCGAAATGTGTTTGTCATTCTTGTTTGGTGTGGATTCACAGTGTGGCGTATATTTCTAACAGTGTTAAAGTTTTTTATACTGGCACCCTCAGTGTAACCTGCATCGCTGTTGATGAAGTATGCGTTGCATTCGCTCGTGTGTGCGTACAGAAGCCGCACATATCTTGTGCCTGGGTCTGAACGATGTTAGAATGGATGAAAAGCGGACGTGACGATAGCTCGTAGAGTATGTTAAAGGTTAATTTGTTCAACCTTGGCCCGCCGCTTTGTTCAGTTTTAAATTTTGGCCCACTCTGTATTTGAGTTTGACACCCCTGATCTAATGGATGCATAATGTAACCCCAGCCTCTACTGTTGCGTCTATTCTATGCGCCTTATAACGTGGTGCGCCTTATAACGTGGTGCGCCTTATATATGAACAAAGTTTTAAAATAGGCCATTCATTGAAGGTGCGCCTTATAATCCGGTGCGCCTTATAGTGCGGAAAATACGGTACTGTGATTCTGTATGGTATCCATCATTAGTTAAAACTAATATATTTTTCCAAAAACAAAATCTGGTTTAGTGTTCCTTAGGATGACATTTTCATACAGCATGATTATAAAACATTATTACCTTAAAGTATGATCCACATTCAGAATGTTCCATCCTTCTATATATGGTAGTTGGAGTTGCAGACAACTTCATTACTGCTAAATAGCAGTTTTCAGTAATGTCACAGAAGATGCAGGATTTGCTTGAACATTGAAGTGGTGGAACTTCCTATAAGAGGACAGCTGTAGTGCTGTATTCTGAGGATCATGTCATATTTAATTTGAACTTCTTTTTTTTTTAAATTGTCCTCAGTAGTCACGTACAAATTTGTGTGAATTATGCACAATTATTTAAATGTGGTCCCCATGAACCATATTAACTCTTTTTCCCCAGGGTCTCCAATAAGAATGATCAGCACATTACAAACCCCCTTTCCACATGAGTTGGGAAATTGTGTTAGATGTAAAAATAAATGGAATACAATGATTTGCAAATCATTTTCAACCCATATTCAGTTGAATATGCTACAAAGACAACATATTTGATGTTCAAACTGATAAACGTAATTTTTTTTTTGCAAATAATAATTAACTTAGAATTTCATGGCTGCAACACGTGCCAAAGTAGTTGGGAAAGGGCATCTTCACTACTGTGTTACATGGCCTTTCCTTTTAACAACACTCAGTAAACGTTTGGGAACTGAGGAGACACATTTTTTAAGCTTCTCAGGTGGAATTCTTTCCTATTCTTGCTTGATGTACAGCTTAAGTTGTTCAACAGTCCGGGGGTCTCCGTTGTGGTATTTTAGGCTTCATAATGCGCCACACATTTTCAATGGGAGACAGGTCTGGACTAAAGGCAGGCCAGTCTAGTACCCGCACTCTTTTACTATGAAGCCACGTTGATGTAACACGTGGCTTGGCATTGTCTTGCTGAAATAAGCAGGGGCGTCCATGGTAACGTTGCTTGGATGGCAACATATGTTGCTCCAAAACCTGTATGTACCTTTCAGCATTAATGGCGCCTTCACAGATGTGTAAGTTACTCATGTCTTGGGCACTAATACACCCCCCATACCATCACAGATGCTGGCTTTTCAACTTTGCGCCTATAACAATCCGTTTGGTTCTTTTCCTCTTTGGTCCGGAGGACACAACGTCCACAGTTTCCAAAAACAATTTGAAGTATGGGCTAGTCAGACCACAAAACACTTTTCCACTTTGTATCAGTCCATCTTAGATGAGCTCAGGCCCAGCGAAGCCGGCGGCGTTTCTGGGTGTTGTTGATAAACGGTTTCCGCCTTGCATAGTAGAGTTTTAACTTGCACTTACAGATGTAGCGACCAATGTAGTTACTGACAGTGGGTTTCTGAAGTGTTCCTGAGCCCATGTGGTGATATCCTTTACACACTGATGTCGCTTGTTGATTCAGTACAGCCTGAGGGATCAACGGTCACTGGCTTAGCTGCTTACGTGCAGTGATTTCTCCAGATTCTCTGAACCCTTTGATGATATTACGGACCGTAGATGGTGAAATCTCTAAATTCCTTGCAATAGCTGGTTGAGAAAGGTTTTTCTTAAACTGTTCAACAATTTGCTCACGCATTTGTTGACAAAGTGGTGACCCTCGCCCCATCCTTGTTTGTGAATGACTGAGCATTTCATGGAATCTACTTTTATACCCAATCATGGCACCCACCTGTTCCCAATTTGCCTGTACACCTGTGGGATGTTCCAAATAAGTGTTTGATGAGCATTCCTCAACTTTATCAGTATTTATTGCCACCTTTCCCAACTTCTTTGTCACGTGTTGCTGGCATCAAATTTTAAAGTTAATGATTATTTGCAAAAAAAAAAAAAGTTTATCAGTTTGAACATCAAATATGTTGTCTTTGTAGCATATTCAACTGAATATGGGTTGAAAATGATTTGCAAATCATTGTATTCCGTTTATATTTACATCTAACACAATTTCCCAACTCATATGGAAACGGGGTTTGTACTTCATCAATCCAGAGATTTAAAGACGTGTATGAACTAACTGGGCAGTCGTCATTTTACCAAAAAAATGTTATGCCTCCACAACCTGTAGAAAGTGGGGTCCCCACAAGTGATGATCAAAAACTTGGTCCCCATTCCAAATGATAACGTGTGTGTGTGTGTGTGTGTGTGTGTGTGTGTGTGTGTGTGTGTGTGTGTGTGTGTGTGTGTGTGTGTGTGTGTGTGTGTGTCTGTCTGTGTCTGTGTGTGTGTTCTTGTATTTCTAACCTTCTTGAGAGATCAACAAGGAAACGTGCCATCCATATGAGGACCGGTGAACATGTTAGGACATGAAATCTATCAAAATGAGGGTGGTCCCAAAAAGGAGGGGTTTTTCAAATTGACCGTGTGTCGGTTTTAAAAGTGCTCCCCCTCTGGCCAACATATGAAATAACAAGTGTGTGTAAGAAATTGAAATGTGGCCCCTTTGGTCAAAATTCATTAAAAAAATAAATAAATATGTATATAGAGACATAATGTAATAACTTGAAGTAAATAATGAAGATTAAACACCAATTACAAACAAAAAATTAACTAAAAGCAGTATTTTCTCACAATGCGTCAACTTTTTTCCTATAAAATTGGGAACGGTTTCTCATATTCTTTCTGTTTCTGTAATATTGCAATATTTCTTTGCGTTCCCTCCAGCGGTCTGAACCTGGCCCCGGTGGCGCGGCTGCGCGGCTCCTGGGAGAAGCTGCCCAGCAAGTACGACAAGTTGTTCGGTGACCTGCAGGACGTGTTCGACCCGTCCAGGAACATGTCCAAGTATCGCAACGTGCTGAGCAGCCAGAGCATGCAGCCGCCCATCATCCCGCTCTTCCCCGTCGTTAAGAAGGACCTCACCTTCTTGCACGAAGGTACCGCTTCCTGTTTTATTGTGGAAAGTTCCTCTTTCAACTCTCACTCAGGACCTTTACTTCTGTTAAAGTCTTCCTTGTCTAACATTTGACTCATCTTGCACACACACACACTAATATAACTATATTATTATAGCATAAATTATACACTAACTAATATTATACACATCTTATTATACATATTCAGGGTTCGTACGGGTGCTTAAAAACCTTGAAAATGCTTGGATTTTAATGTTGTTGTGCAGGTCTTGCTTCTCCGGGTTCTAGGGATGATGTTTGATAAGAAATTATCGAGTTCGAGCCCATTATCAAATCCTCTTATCGAATCGATTCCTTATCGATTCTCTTATCGGATCCACATAGGTTGTTGTATATGGAAAAAAACACAATATTTGGTTTAACAAAAGCTCACTTTTATTTTATAAGAATAAAATAAAATAAATAAATAAATATTGACTGTTACCCCCCTAAAAAAATAAAATAAATAAATATTGACTGTTGTTACCCAAAGTATATTAAGTGGGATTTTTCAGAAAAACAAAAATGTACAGTAACACAAAAACAACCTGTCTCTGTGATCACTATAGGTGTATAAATAATAATATAGTGTTAAATAAAATCAGTCCCTTGGGCACAAAACTGAAAATAATACAGCTCTCCGAAAAGTGCACTTCTGCTGCTATTGGAACATACCAACTACACACACTATGACACTAAGAACGCCATAGTCATCAATCAACAATTCTACTTCCAAAAAATTAGCATGTCTGCTTTTTAGCTCAGTCGTTAGACTGAGCTACGTCATTTCCTGTGATGTCCAAAAGGGCATTTCCTGTGAGACGGGATTCGTTCCCAGGGATTCGAATAAAGAACCAACTCTTTTTCTTTACTATAGTGGCCTCGATAACGGGAACCGGTTCTCAAAAAGGGATTTGAGTCCATGCAATCGGTTCTTTTCTTATCGAACGGTTCTTTTCTTATCGAACAACCGGGAGAACCGGTTTCGAACATCATCCCTACCAATTACCGACATGCCAGGCTCTTCCAGGTTGACAACACTGTTTTATTTTACAATAAAAGTGCAAAGTCTTTTCTCTCAATCGAGCACATGAATGGTCTCTCTCCAAAGTGTCGTCTGTCTTGCTCTCGCTCTCGCTCTCTTTCGTGATCGTGCTTCACCAACCGTTATCAACAACTCTCCCCTCCTCCGTCCCGGCTGCTCCTTTAACAGAGCGACAGGTGAGCAGACAAACACTCTCAGCTGGGTCATCTACGCACCTGTCGCTGATCTCGAAGCCGGTCCTGGCACACCCCGCTTCGCTGCAGGTCTGCAGGCCCCCCCCCCCCCCCCCCCCCCACACACAGTTGTGTTTTCAATGTTGGAAAAATGCTTGAATTTTGGGTGAAGTGCTTGGAAATGTTCATCATATTTCTCAGCAGTCTGACTCAATAGGCTAATTATAAAATGGGAAAAAAATACAATAAGCTTCCTTAAAAATGAAAGCTACACGCTTGATCTGTTGGCTTTGCACGAGCCCTTACATTAGGTTGTTGTCATGCCATGAGCCGTATATACGAGGACAGTGGTGCGTCGGTCCATCGTGCCGGGAGGTTTTGTCGTTTTAATGAACATTGGATGGGAATTGACAAATACTAACTTCGGATATAACGTGGACCAAATCCACGTCTAGACTGCTGCAAAGTATGCAAAAAAGGAAATACAACATGGTTCGATGTATTTGTTGCTCTATTATTTTGGTTGTCTACTTCATTGTTTTTCAACCTTTTTTGGGGCAAGGCACATTTTTGTCATAAAAAGGCACACCACCAGCAGAAAATGTTAAAAAACGTAACTCCACCAGGTCGTTGTGCCTTATTTTGAGTGTGTCGGTGTCTTCCTGTGTGTAGTGCTTTAGTTCTTGTCTTGCGCTGTTATTTTGGTGGCCCTTCCTGTTTTGTCGGTCTTCCTTTGAGCGCTATTCCGCGCACCTGCTTTGTTGTTAGCAAGCAAGGCTATTTACCTTGTTGCGATCGTTCTTTGTGAGGACATTTTTGCTTTTCACGTCACATACGGATGTACTTTTGTGGACGCCGTAAGTTTTTGCTGTCGTCCAGCATTCTGTCTGTTTACTTTGTAGCCAGTTCAGTTTGACTTTCGTTTTTGCATAGCCTTTTCCTTTCCCTTTCGTTAGTTTTGGGTTTAAGCATTACATACCTTTTTTTACCTGCACCCTGCCTCCTGCTGTGGTCTGCATATTGGGATCACGACAAACCATCCTCGTCTCAACCGACACATTCCGACTTTTACAAAGCAATGCTGCCACCTACTGACATTTTACACAGCACAGACACTAAGCAATGGCACATTATTTGCAGATTATAATTATTGATTTGCAAAAAATATTTTTTGGACCAATTAGGTGAAGTTGCATAATTTCCCTCGGCACACACTGCAAAAACTGAAATCTAAGTAAGATTGAATATCTCAAATAAGGGTGATATTTGCTTATTTTCTGTCTAATAAGATAATTCTTCTCACTAAACAGATTTTATGTTAGAGTGTTTTACTTGTTTTAAGTGTTTTGGTCCTAAATGATCTCAGTAAGATATTACAGCTTGTTGCTGAGATTTGATGACCTATATTGAGTAAAACATGCTTGAAACTAGAATATCAACTGTTGCAAAGCTGTGTCATCAACACTCACAAGTATAAAACTACTTTTTTAAAGTAATAATTTGTTATTTCAAGCATGAAAAAAAAAAAAAGATTTTGACACAATTGTGTCTCATAATTAAAACAGATGACAGCCAAATGGACTTTGCTGTTTTATTTTCAATGAAACAATAGAAAATACGTACTCATATAGTAGTACAGTTGGCACAGTACAGTAAACTGACAGTTAACATTTAAACATTTAACATGTGACATTTCAAACAATTTTGAACAGAAATAGTTCATGCACATTCAGATAAATTCCTCAAAATTACAATTAAAATGTTTTTGCCCGGGGGCCGGTCTGCATTCATGCGCACTAATTGACTGAAAGAGCACCCACTTGGTGCGATGATGTCATGTTATCGATGGAAAAATGCATTTTTAGACAATATGATTTGCCTGAGCGGCTAGGAGACCCCGAGAGTAACAAGCGCTTGCCTTGTTGCCTTTCTATTAAGAACAATACATTTGTTTTTAGTATAAGTTTGCTGGTTTCCAGAAATGTAATACCGAGCGCATGTCATTATGTCAAGATAATGGCACTAGCATTTACTTCATTTAAGAATATTTTTCAACATATTGAGCAAAAAGATCTCTTTTTTTTCTACCAAGAAAAGTGCACTTGTTATTAGGGAGAATATACTTATTTTAAGTAGGGATGTCCGATAATGGCTTTTTGCCGATATCCAATATTCCGATATTGTCCAACTCTTTAATTACCAATACAGATATCAACCGATACCGATGTCAACCGATATACAGAGTCGTGGAATTAACACATTATTATGCCTAATTTGGACAACCAGGTATGGTAAAAAAAAATATATAAAATAAGATAAATAAATTAAAAACATTTTCTTGAATAAAAAAGAAAGTAAAACAATATAAAACCAGTTACATAGAAACTAGTAATTAATGAAAATGAGTAAAATTAACTGTTAAAGGTTAGTACTATTAGTGGACCAGCAGCACACACAATCATGTGTGCTTACGGACTGTATCCCTTGCAGACTGTATTGATATATATTGATATATAATGTAGGAACCAGAATATTAATAACAGAAAGAAACAACCCTTTTGTGTGAATGAGTGTGGATGAGTGTGAATGGGGGAGGAAGGTTTTTTGGGTTGGTGCACTAATTGTATCTTGTGTTTTTTATGTTGATTTAATTTTTTTTTTTCAAACAAAAAAAAACAACGATACCGATAAAAAAAACAAAACGATACCGATAATTTCCGATATTACATTTTAATGCATTTATCGGCATCTCTAGTTTTAAGTTTTTGTGGGTTCATTGAGGTTAGCTAATATTACTTGTTTTGGAAAGTCTTGACAAGCCAAATTTTCTTGTTCTATTGGCAGATAATTTTGCTTAGTTCAAATAAAATACCCCTAATTCTTTTTGGGTTTTCTTGTTTTTGAACACTGACTTTTTGCAGTGCGCCAGACAATAACCCAGCGGCACAGTGGTTGAAAAACACTGGTCTACTTAACAGTTAAAGCAAACAAGTTACATTTTGTCATTTTGGTTAATTGCATTAAAATGGTTCCATTATTGGACTTGTTTGCACTGTGAAGGTCGTGTAATGTATCATTAGTAACCTTTTTCCACAACATAGAGCTGAGTTAATATGAATGATTTTGTAGTTTTTACACAACGTGGTTTTATGCATTTCTTGCTCTATTATTTTCTTTGTCTGACTACCTCAGTGAAAGCAAAAAAAGTTAACTTTTGTCTTTTTGTTAATTTCTTATCATAGCCACAGTTATAAGGCTAGATGTGCTTAATGAAAGGTGACTGAGGTGTTGTGCAACAAACATAATATTTTCCTTTAATTTATTATCCTTTTATTAATATTAATGTGGAACAGTTTTGTTAATAAATGAGTGAAATTAACATTTTGAGGGTGCGTGTATTTACAAACCCCGTTTCCATATGAGTTGGGAAATTGTGTTGGATGTAAATATAAACGGAATACAATGATTTGCAAATCCTTTTCAACCCATATTTAATTGAATGCACTACAAAGACAAGATATTTGATGTTCAAACTCATAAACTTTTTTTTAAATTTGCAAATAATAATTAACTTAGAATTTCATGGCTGCAACACGTGCCAAAGTAGTTGGGAAAGGGCATGTTCACCACTGTGTTACATGGCCTTTCCTTTTAACACTCTGTAAACGTTTGGAAACTGAGGAGACACATTTTTTAAGCTTCTCATGTGGAATTCTTTCCCATTCTTGCTTGACGTACAGCTTAAGTTGTTCAACAGTCCGGGGGTCTCCGTTGTGGTATTTTAGGCTTCATAATGCGCCACACATTTTCAATGGGAGTCTGGTCTGGACTACAGGCAGGCCAGTCTAGTACCCGCACTCTTTTACTATGAAGCCACGTTGATGTAACACGTGGCTTGGCATTGTCTTGCTAAAATAAGCAGGGGCGTCCATGGTAACGTTGCTTGGATGGCAACATATGTTGCTCCAAAACCTGTATGTACCTTTCAGCATTAATGGCGCCTTCACAGATGTGTAAGTTACCCATGTCTTGGGCACTAATACACCCCCATACCATCACAGATGCTGGCTTTTCAACTTTGCGCCTATAACAATCTGGATGGTTCTTTTCCTCTTTGGTCCGGAGGACACGACGTCCACAGTTTCCAAAAACAATTTGAAATGTGGACTCGTCAGACCACAGAACACTTTTCCACTTTGTATCAGTCCATCTTAGATGAGCTCAGGTCCAGCGAAGCTGACGGCGTTTCTGGGTGTTGTTGATAAACGGTTTCCGCCTTGCATAGGAGAGTTTTAACTTGCACTTACAGATGTAGCGACCAACTGTAGTTACTGACAGTGGGTTTCTGAGGTGTTCCTGAGCCCATGTGGTGATATCCTTTACACACTGATGTCGCTTGTTGATGCAGTACAGCCTGAGGGATCGAAGGTCATGGGCTTAGCTGCTTACGTGCAGTGATTTCTCCAGATTCTCTGAACCCTTTGATGATATTACGGACCGTAGATGGTGAAATCCCTAAATTCCTTGCAATCGCTGGTTGAGAAAGGTTTTTCTTAAACTGTTCAACAATTTGCTCACGCATTTGTTGACAAAGTGGTGACTCTCGCCCCATCCTTGTTTGTGAATGACTGAGCATTTCATGGAAGCTGCTTTATACCCAATCATGGCACCCACCTGTTCCCAATTTTCCTGTTCACCTGTGGGATGTTCCAAATAAGTGTTTGATGAGCATTCCTCAACTTTATCAGTATTTCCTTTCCACCTTTCCCAACTTCTTTGTCACGTGTTGCTGGCATCAAATTCTAAAGTGAATGATTATTTGCAACAACAAAAAAAGTTTATCAGTTTGAACATCAAATATGTTGTCTTTGTAGCATATTCAACTGAATATGGGTTGAAAATGATTTGCAAATCATTGTATTCCGTTTATATTTACATCTAACACAATTTCCCAACTCATATGGAAACGGGGTTTGTGTATCACATTATGCAGTTTACAAGCACTAATACGGTGTGAATCAATCCGTGCTGTTCGATGTCATTGAGTGCTGTAAGTAAGAAAAATAACAAGAAATACAAATAAAAAAACACAAATGGAGACACGTTTGCAAACATCAATGACGTTGAATAGTCACACTGCTTCATTTTCTATGCCCCATACAGTTAATGATAACTGCTGGTTCAATATTAGGCTTAGGTTTTAGCAGATTTTCCCTATTTTTCCTACAGACAGCATTTGGTGAGGTCAAATAACAAATAAGGCTATGGATTGATTCACACTGGTTTTGGCCTTTTGAAAGGGTACTGGAAAAACTGGAAAATGTATCTCGAAAGTCCTTAAAAAGTGCTTGAATTTGGCCATGGAAAAGGTGTACGAAGCCCCGAATATTACATGGTTGTGAAAAAAATCAAGATAATGCATGAATTAGTATTTGACTGAAGGATATAAGTGCAGTATTTCATGCCAATAAAGAAGGTGTTTTAGTACATGATGTAGAAAGCTCTGTTACCAAGTACTAACACTTGTAATACTTTTGTATTATTTCTGGTGTCTTGTAATAGTTTTAGTGTACATTTGTAGTGGTATTATTTGTAGTAGTGTACATGTAGTGGTATTATTTGTAGTAGTGTACATGTAGTTGTATTATTTGTAGTTTCTTGTAATATTAGTCATGCACTTGGTTTATTGTTTATTATATTGTTTTATTGGTATATTGTTTCATTGTTTATGAGATTGTTTTACTGTTTATGAGATTGTTTTACTGTTTATGAGATTGTTCCATTGTTTATGATTTCGTTTTATTGTTTATGATATTGTTTTACTGTTTATGAGATTGTTTTACTGTTTATGAGATTGTTCCATTGTTTATGATTTTGTTTTATTGTTTATGATATTGTTTTACTGTTTATGATATTGTTTTATTGTTTATGACATTGTTGTATTATTGATTGTGTTGTTTGTGTTTCGCAGGTAATGACTCCACGGTGGACGGCCTGGTGAACTTTGAGAAGCTCAGGATGATCGCCAAGGAGATTCGACATGTGGTGAGGATGACCTCGGCCAACATGGACCCTGCACTCATGTTCAGACAAAGGTGTGTTACTTCTTCTTCTTCTTCTACTACTACTACTACTACTATTAATATTACTATTACTACTATTACTACTACTACTACTATTAATATTACTATTACTATTACTACTACTACTACTACTACTACTATTAATATTACTACTACTACTACTATTACTACTATTAATATTACTATTACTATTACTACTACTACTACTACTACTACTACTATTAATATTACTACTACTACTACTATTACTACTATTAATATTACTATTACTACTATTACTATTACTACTATTAATATTACTATTACTACTATTACTACTACTACTATTAATATTAATATTACTATTACTACTACTATTAATATTACTACTACTACTACTACTATTACTACTATTAATATTACTATTACTACTATTACTATTACTACTACTACTATTAATATTACTATTACTACTATTACTACTATTAATATTACTATTACTATTACTACTACTACTACTATTAATATTACTACTACTACTACTATTACTAATATTAATATTACTACTATTACTATTACTACTACTACTATTAATAGTACTATTACTACTATTACTATTAATGTTACTACTATTACTACTACTATTAATATTACTACTATTAATATTACTATTACTACTATTACTATTAATATTATTATTACTATTCATATTACTACTACTACGACTATTACTACTATTAATATTACTATTACTACTACTACTATTAATATTTCTATTACTATTAATATTACTACTACTATTACTACTATTAATATTACTATTACTGCTATTACTATTACTACTACTATTAATATTACTATTACTACTATTACTATTAATATTACTACTATTACTACTACTATTAATATTACTACTACTACTATTAATATTACTCTTACTACTATTACTATTAATATTATTACTATTACTATTAATATTACTACTACTATTACTACTATTAATATTACTATTACTACTACTACTATTAATATTACTACTGCTACTATTAATATTACTATTACTACTATTACTATTAATATTACTACTATTGCTATTACTATTAATATTACTACTACTACTATTATTAATATTACTGTTACTACTATTAATATTACTATTACTACTAATACTATTACTACTACTATTACTACTACTACTACTACTATTAATATTACTAATACTATTACTACTATTAATATTACTATTACTACTATTACTATTACTACTATTAATATTACTACTGTTACTATTAATATTACTACTATTAATATTACTACTACTACTATTAATATTACTATTACTACTATTACTATTAATATTATTACTATTACTATTAATATTACTACTACTACTACTACTACTACTATTACTACTATTGATATTACGATTACTACTACTACTATTAATATTACTACTACTACTATTAATATTACTATTACTACTATTACTATTAATATTACTACTATTGCTATTAATATTACTACTACTACTACTACTACTACTACTACTATTATTAATATTACTGTTACTACTATTAATATTACTATTACTACTAATACTACTAATACTATTACTACTACTATTACTACTACTACTATTATAAATATTACTACTAATACTGTTACTACTACTATAAATAGTACTACTACTATATCTACAATTACAACTACTATTACTACTACTACTACTATAAATATTACTACTACTACATCTGGAACTACTACTACTATTACTACTATTATAAATATTACTACTGCTACGTCTACAACTATTACTACTACTACTACTACTATTATAAATACTACTATTACATCTGCAACTACTACTACTACTACTACTATTATTATGACTACTACTAATACTATTTTAAATATTACTACTGCTAAGTCTACAACTACTACTACTATTAATATTACTGTTAATACTATTAATATTAATATTACTACTACTACTATTATTACTACTACTACTACTATTATAAATATTGCTACTACTAGTACTACTACTATTACTACTACTATTATAAATATTACTACTACTACAACCACTACTACTACTACTATTGCTACTATTATAAATATTACTACTACTACAACTATTATTACTACTACTATTAGGACTACTACTTCTACTTCTACTATAAATATTACTACTACTATGTCTACAACAACAACTACTACTATTACTTCTATTATAAATATTACTGCTGCTACGTCTACAACTACTGCTACTACTTCTATTGCTACTATTATAAATATTACTAATACTACGTCTACAACTACAACTATTACTACTACTACTACTAGTATTATAAATAGTATTACTACTACTACATCTACAACTATTACTACTACTATTATAAATATCACTACTACTACGTCTATAACTACAACTACTACTATTACTACTACTACTACTACTATTATAGATACTACTACTACTACTACTACATCTACAATTACTACTATTACTACTACTATTATAAATATAACTACTACTACATCTACAACTACTACTACTATATAAATATTACTACTACTACGTCGACAACTACAACTATTACTATTACTACTACTATTATAAATATTACTACTACTACATCTACAACTACTACTACTACTACTATTATAAAAATTACTACTACTACATCTACATCTGCAACTACAACTACAACTACTACTACTACTGTCCTACTCCACCAACGGGGTGAAAATGAACATTCTTTGAAAGCCAACATTTGACGTCGGACGTCAACACATCGGCACTTAAAGTATTGACATGCAGGATGATGCAACACTGCCCCCTACAGACAGTCCTCGTGTACTCCAAGAGTGGACAGAAGTGTTGGGACACGCCTGAATCCTAATTATTTATCTCCGCGAGACATTTTGGACAATTGTAAGCTTTCGGGGAAGCTTTGTTCTTACTTTTTCCACACGGCTGTGCTTGGAGGAGTTTGCTGACCTTACAACTGGACAAACACACAACAAAGAACAAAGAGGACACCAGAAAGTGTGTCACAACAAACACGGTGTTATTAACTCATATCTGACTTGACATTTTTCACACTGTAACTTTGGGGTGTTTATCCCAATCAGCAGAAAATTAGGAACACACCTTTAGGGGACTGACAAGCACGTGTGTGTCAAATTGGTGGCGGGACTTTGCGACTATTTGTCCATTAATCATATCACGTTTGTCTCATGATAATAAAACATATGCTGGCATATTTTATAAAGCATTGTTACCACAACCCAGAGGGGGCGCCACAGATACCATTTGTTAAAGGTGTCCTAATACCTGTGTCCTATGTGGCTTGGACAAACATGGTCACATGATGCACACTTCTTCGGACGATATGGGGACATGTCCCGTGTGTTTGCTGTTCTCCATCTTGCCATCATTCCTTCATGGCAGCATGAGCTCCATTACAAACACCATGCTCCCCCCCCTCCTTACCGTCCTCCACACTCCAAAATAAAAAAAAACTTGTCTTCAATCTTCGCACCTCTCGCTTGCAGGAAGAAGAGGTGGAAGAGTTTAGGGTAAGTTTGTCCCCTGTGGCCATTTGCTTTTTGCCGGCGTGGCAAAAAAACTCACCGTGCATCTTTTAAACTGCATGCCCCGCCCCCTCAGACTCACTTTACACCATGCCTGTGTGTGTGTGCGTGCGAATGTGTATGTTAACCCTTCCATTAGCAGCCTACACCCACCTGACCCACAGAGAAGTTCACCATCATCATCATCATCATCAATGTTGTGTCTATGATGACATCATCATGCATCTGAGTCTCATAGCTTCTAATTATCGAGGTTCATTTGTTTTTTTATTACGGAAGCTTTTTTTTTTAACACTGAATGTACGTCGCTGAATTTGTGAATTACATTTTTATATATCAAATTATGCTGACACTTTCATTGACTAAAAATGTGTGTGTTAAACAATTCAGTTTTGTCAAGATACAGTGTTTTAAAATTCAGTGTAACAATTCAGTGCAAAAAATATAAGTTTATAAAAATTCAGTGCGTAAAAATTCAATGTAAAAAAATTCAGTACAAAAAATATAAGTGTATAACAATTCAATGTAAAATAATTCAATGTAAAAATTTAGTGTAAAAATTCAGTGCAATAAATATAAATAATAAAAGTTCAGTGTGTAAAAATTAAATGTAAAAATTCAGTGCAAAAAAAGTGTATAAAAATTCAGTGTGTAAAAATTAAATGTAAAAAAATATAAGTATATAAAAATTCAGTGTATAAAAATTCAGTGCAAAAAATGTAAGTGTATAAAATTCAGTGTGTGAAAATTCTATGTAAAAAAAAATTGAGAGTAAAAAATTGGTGCAAAAAATATAAGTGTATAAAAATTCAGTGTAACAATTCAATGTAAAAAGAAAAATTCAGTATGAAAATTCAGTGCAAAAAATATAAGTGTATAAGAATTCAGTGTGTAAAAATTATTTGTAAAAAAATTCAGTGTAAAAATTCAGTGCAAAAAATATAAGTGTATAAGAATTTTATGTAAACAAATTCAGTGTATACAAATTTAGTTTAAAAAATTTTTTTATTAAGTTGGCTGGTTCTTAGACAGGATCGATTGCTTCAGTCTAAATTTACCAGAAAAGAGTACTTTTGAAGCAACAAATATTTCTGCACTGAATTTTTATACATTGAATTTCAAAAACACTGTATATTTTATACATATACATTTTTCTACACAATGTTTTTGCACTGAATTTTTTCTACACTGAATTTACGTTGCTGAATTTTGAAAATTGTGAGCAAAATGCGTGTGTTCACTGCAAAAATATAGTGTATTAATATTGAGTGTATAAAAATTCTGTGTAAAAAAAAATTAGGTGCAAAAAAATTGTGTATAACAATTCAGTGTATACAAATTTAGTGAAAAAAACATTCAGTATATACAAATTTTGTGTTAAAAACACCAAGTATATACAATTTTTGTGTAAAAAAAAACATTCAGTGTATACAAATTTAGTGTAAAAAACATTCCGTATATATAAATTTAGTGTAAAAAAACACTAAGTATATACAATTTTAGTGTAAAAAAACATTCAGTATATACAATTTTAGTGTAAAAAACATTCAGTATAAACAATTTTAGTGTAAAAAAATTCAGTACAGAAAAATCTGTTGCTTCAAAATCCATTGGCTGGTTCTGAGACATAATCGATTGCTTTAGTCTTAATTTACTGAAAGTGAGTCTTGAGTTTTAAAGTAACGAATATTTCTGCACTAAATTAATATACACTGAATTTTTTTACACTGAATTTCAAAAACACTGAATTTTAAAAACACTGGATATTTTGACTCGATTTTTATACTCTGAATTATTTCTACTAATTTACGTCGCTGTTTTTTTTTTAGAATTTAGAAAAATTTTGAAAACTGAATTTTTTTATACTGAATTTCAAAAACACTGAATTTTTATACACTTAATTTACGTCGCTGATTTTTCTTTCTTTGAATTTTGAAAATTGTAAGCAAAATGCAAGTGTTTTAAAATTCAATGTGTAAAAATTCCGTGCAAAATGAGTGTATAAAAATGATGTGTAAAAAAATTAGGTGCCAACATTCAGTGTATACAAATTTAGTGTAAAGAACACTCAGTATATACAAATTTAGTGTAAAAAAACACTCAGTATTTACAATTTTAGTGTAAAAAACATTCAGTATATACAAATTTAGTGTAAAAAAACACTCAGTATATACAATTTTAGTGTAAAAAACCTTCAGTATATACACATTTAGTGTAAAAAAACATTCAGTATATACAATTTTAGTGTAAAAAACATTCAGTATTTACAAATTTAGTGTAAAAAAACACTCAGTATTTACAATTTTAGTGTAAAAAACATTCAGTATATACAAATTTAGTGTAAAAAAACACTCAGTATATACAATTTTAGTGTAAAAAACATTCAGTATATACAAATTTAGTGTAAAAAAACACTCAGTATATACAATTTTAGTGTAAAAAACATTCAGTATATACACATTTAGTGTAAAAAAACATTCAGTATATACAATTTTAGTGTAAAAAAAACATTCAGTATATACAAATTTAGTGTAAAAAAACATTCAGTATATACAAATTTAGTGTAAAAATACAGAATATTTTTTACACTAAATTTATATACAATTTTAGTGTAAAAAAACATTCAGTATATACAAATTTAGTGTAAAAAATATTCAGTATATACAATTTTAGTGTAAAAAAACATTCAGTATACTGTATACAATTTTAGTGTAAAAAAACATTCAGTATATATACACATTTAGTGTAAAAACATTCAGTATATACAAATTTAGTGTAAAAAACATTCAGTTTATACAATTTTAGTGTAAAAAAAACATTCAGTATATACAAATTTAGTGTAAAAAAAACTCAGTATATACAATTTTAGTGTAAAAAAATTCAGTATATACAATTTTAGTGTAAAAAATTTCAGTGCAGAAAAATCTGTTGCTTCAAAACCCATCGGCTGGTTCTGAGACATAATCGATTGCTTTAGACTTAATTTACTGAAAGTGAGTCTTGAGTTTTAAAGTAACAAATATTTCTGCACTGATATTTTATACACTAAATTTTTATACATTTAAATTATATTTTTCTTTTGCACTAAATTTTCACTCATTTTGCACTAAATTTTTTATTCAAAGAAATTGTCAGCATAATTTGATGTAAAAAAAAAAAAAAAAAAAAAAATCAGTTCACCAAATTTAAAACGCAAAACAAATTCAGTGTAAAAAAAAAAAGCTTTCGTAATAAAGAAGCAAAATTCACTTAGATTCTAATACAATGTTAATTGTTTGTTGTTAATTACATATATTCAGCTTTAATGTGTTATTGGCTGCACACAAACAGAGGTAGTAAAGTACCAATAAAGAGGTTTAAAGATGCTATTTGGACTCAGGCTGATTAATGTCAGCATCCCATAATAATCCCCATATCCTATCTTGTGCATCTTTTTGTTTTGCTTTTTCTTTGTTTGGTAGCGTTGCGCGCGGCTAGCTGCATGGAGCTGAAATGTAAAAACTGCTCAGTTTGGATTGACGTCGCTTTATTGGACAATACTGTTAACAGGACCCGCCCCTCCCGCATTTTAATTGGCTGGCCAAAAGTGTGTGACATGTATTAATGTCTTACTGGTTTCTCTTTGTACGTCCACTTCCCGTTCCTCTGCATCCTCCTCCCCCGTCACCTGTCGGACACTTTTTTTTTCCCCGCACCTCACCGGTCCTTGTTGTCTGCCCCGCCCCCGCCCCCCCGCAGGTCTCTGAGCCAGGGCAGCACCAACTCCAACATGCTGGACGTGCAGGGCGGCGCTCACAAGAAGCGCGTCCGCCGCAGCTCGCTGCTCAACGCCAAGAAGCTGTACGAGGACGCCCAGATGGCGCGCAAGGTGAAGCAGTACCTGTCCAACCTGGTGGTGGAGACGGACGAGGAGAAGCACCAGATTATGTCCCTGCAGTGCGAGCCCACCTACACCACCAGTGAGTGGATTTGCTCGCAACCTTCCCACAATGCATCAGTGTTGAGGGTACCCCGTTTTCACCAAGCGGTACTGTTTGGTCCACTATGGCAGACTATGACGTTTTTTTGTTAATGAAGGGTACCAGAACATGTTCTTATTTTGGTTTAGAGCGGGGGTGTCCAAACCTTTTCCAATGGGGGCCACACACTGAAATATGAAAACATGCGGGGGTCATTTTCATATTTTTATTTTCAAAACCAATACTACATATATATATATATATATATATATATATATATATATATATATATATATATATACACACACATCCATACATACATATATATATACACATGCAAGCATACATATATACATACATACATATATATATACTTGTATGTATATACATGTATACATACATATATATATACATACACATATGCATATATATACGTATGTGTATATATATATGTATATACTGTATATGCATATATATGTATGTATGTGTGTGTACATATATGTATATATATGCATGTATATGTATGTATGTGTGTATATACATATACAGTATGTATATATGTATATATATATATATATATATATATATGTATATATATATATGTATATATCAGTGACGTGCAGTCACTAGAGGCAGGTGAGGCGGGGCCTCACCTGCCATCATGGAAAGAAAAAAAATGTAAAAAGAAAAAAAAAAAAAATTAAATTGTTATATGTATCCAGTGATTATACTATAAAGTTATTTTCCATTTAACTACACCAGTTTTAGATTATTTTTATTCAAAATCGCTGAATTTTCACATTTGCCGTTCAAATACTGAGAAGAGACGGTGCGGTGAACAGCAGCCAGTTGAGGCCCGTCACTCATATATTATACATTTCCATAGTTTAGTTAGCTGAGGTATATAATGTACAGTGTATTTTGTCAACAACTGTATGTGTGTAAAGTATTTCTTGTGCTGAGCGATCATAAAACGGCTGCAAAAGACGCACTGGCTGAGGCTCGCCTCCTGCACCCCCGCCGTAGAATTGTTATATCAACTAAAGCCCACACTTAAACTTTTCACGTGCAAGATTGAATCTATTTTAAAAAACGTATTTCATAAGAAGCCAAAAAGTGCAAAAACAATAATGTTGGTGTTGGAGGAGTTGTGAATGACTGCAGGGCCACAACATTAGATACACTTGTACTTAATTCACAACTCCTCCAACACAAACATTATTGTTTTTGCACTTTTTGGCTTCTTATTAAATAACTTTTGTAACCTATTTTCATGGGCTTTCCTCTTTGTGATGTTAAGTTCCTGTTACGCGCTGTTATACAGTATATGCCTTGAGCTCTTATTTTGAAGGCGCTAAGAGCGGAAGTGATGTCACGTTGCGGAGGTTTTTGAAAGATGGTAAATAAAGTGGTCCTCGTGTAAACTGGAGCCTCCGTGTTTGTTATTTTGTAGTTTCATACAGTATAGGTGACATTTATAAACCCTCGGTTACACTTTTTTAAATAGATTCAATCTTGCACGTGGAAAGTTTAAGTGAGGGCTTTAGTTGCGGCGCATGGACTTAATTTCTAAGTAAAGGTAAGACCATAATAACGTTTTTTTTATTAAATGTGCTTTTTTGTGTGCTTCAGTTTGTATGTGTAAAGTTAAAGTTAATTTAAAGTACCAATGATTGTCACACACACACTAGGTGTAATGAAATGTGTCGTCTGCATTTGACCCATCCCCTTGATCACCCCCTGGGAGGTGAGGGGAGCAGTGGGCAGCAGCGGCGCCGCGCCCGGGAATAATTTTTGGTGATTTAACCCCCAATTCCAACCCTTGATGCTGAGTGCCAAGCAGGGAAGAATGCTGGTATGAGCTTTTAAACATAACCCGTTAACTGCTGCCAATCAAATGGTGAATAAGATACTCTTTAGGGTTCATATGTTTGTAAATCTGACTGTGATGAAGTCAGTGCCTCACCAGCCATGAACCTCACCGCACGTCACTGATATATATACACACACACACATGCATGCATACATACATATATAGATTTACATGTATGTATATATGTATATACATGTATACATACATATATCAGAATCAGATGCATATATATATATATATACATATATTTACATATACATTTACACATACATATGTATGTGTATATGTATATATATATATGTGTATGTATATATGTATGTATGTGTGTGTATATATATATATATATATACACAGTATAATGTTTGAATATATAGTTTTTGTTTTTTTGCCCTTATTGTGAAATAATTTTTTTTTATGGCAAAAACACAAAATATGCAACATTTTCCCCCTAAAAATATTTCAAAGTGGAATATTTGATGTGGAGTAATTGGAGCCTTGAATAGGTATAATTCATAACAACATTGATTTTGATTCATTATTTATTTTTTTGAGCAATTACAGTTAACAATAACAATTTTTAAAGTCAACATTGCCAACTTTTTTTTCGTTACTTTTCACCTATTTGCTATTTTTCCCCACTTGTTTATGTTTTTCTAAAGCGTATTTATGGAATATGGAATTTAAATGTCTTTGGAGGGGTTTTAATGAAAAGTGTTTGCATTATAGACATCAGTGAAGATCAAAACATAAATTAGCTGCACCATTTTTAAGCTGCAGGGGGCAAAGCGTAGGAAAAAAGTAGTGGCTTATAGTCTGGAATTCATGGTAATCTTAATGTCAATATTTAGGGACTTTTGTCATTATATTTTTATCAGTGACGGAGTAGGAAGGGGCTAGGACTTGTTTTTTTGCATGATTTGCCAGTTCATTCGATGACATCGTCCTTAGACACAATGGGGCCTCCCACAGAGGGCCCTACGCACGGTGCATGATTTGTGTCATTGTTTGATACCCAAGCACGCACCTGGATGTACCTTTCCAAGATCTATCACGTAGAAGACTCCTTGGCGAACATTACATCTTTGGTTGACAATCGTGATGAAGTCCAACTTTGCTTCTTCTCTCCTCGCAGTTACCAAGAACCTGAGCGACAGGCGGTCCACCAAGTCGGACATGTCGCCCGTGTCTTTGCGGTCAGCTCTGCCCTCGGGGAAAACCCAGAACCGGGTTTCGCAAGTCCTTCAGGTGCAGGTCCCGCTGAACCCGCTGAGGAAGAAGAGCACTGCCAAAGACGTGGGCCCTCCTAGTGAGTGTCTTCTTTGAAGCATGTAGACTTTGCTAGGATTGGTCATTGAATCATTGTGGTCCGCAACATCATTTAAAATGGCCCGCCACTTCATTTATTGTGGTCTGCCACGTCATTTAAAGTGATCTGCCACATTATTTAAAGTGATCTGCCACATTATTTAAAGTGGTCTGCCACATATTTTATAGTGGTCTGCCAGATCATGTAATGTGGCCTGCCACAAGTGGCCTGCCACATCATTTAAAGTGGCCTGCCACATCATTTAAGGTGGCCTGCCACATCATTTAAAGCGGCCTGCCACATTATTTAAAGTGATCTGCCACATTATTTAAAGTGATCTGCCACATTATTTAAAGTGGTCTGCCACATATTTTATAGTGGTCTGCCACAAGTGGCCTGCCACATCATTTAATGTGGCCTGCCACATCATTTAAGGTGGCCTGCCACGTCATTTAAAGTGGCCTGCCACGTCATTTAAAGTGGCCTGCCACATATTTTATAGTGGTCTGCCACATCATGTAACGTGGCATGCCACATCATTTAAAGTGGTCTGCCATATCATTTCAAGTGGTCTGCCACATCATCTGATGTGGTCTGCCACATCATCTGATGTGGTCTGCCACATCATCTGATGTGGTCTGCCACATTATTTAAAGTGGTCTGCCACATATTTTATAGTGGTCTGCCAGATCATGTAATGTGGCCTGCCACAAGTGGCCTGCCACATCATTTAAAGTGGCCTGCCACATCATTTAAGGTGGCCTGCCACATCATTTAAAGCGGCCTGCCACATTATTTAAAGTGATCTGCCACATTATTTAAAGTGATCTGCCACATTATTTAAAGTGGTCTGCCACATATTTTATAGTGGTCTGCCACAAGTGGCCTGCCACATCATTTTATGTGGCCTGCCACATCATTTAAGGTGGCCTGCCACATCATTTAAAGTGGCCTGCCACATTATTTAAAGTGGTCTGCCACATATTTTATAGTGGTCTGCCACATCATGTAACGTGGCATGCCACATCATTTAAAGTGGTCTGCCATATCATTTCAAGTGGTCTGCCACATCATCTGATGTGGTCTGCCACATCATCTGATGTGGTCTGCCACATTATTTAAAGTGGTCTGCCACATATTTTATAGTGGTCTGCCACAAGTGGCCTGCCACATCATTTAATGTGGCCTGCCACATCATTTAAGGTGGCCTGCCACATCATTTAAAGTGGCCTGCCACATTATTTAAAGTGGTCTGCCACATATTTTATAGTGGTCTGCCACATCATGTAACGTGGCATGCCACATCATTTAAAGTGATCTGCCACATTATTTAAAGTGGTCTGCCACATATTTTATAGTGGTCTGCCAGATCATGTAATGTGGCCTGCCACAAGTGGCCTGCCACATCATTTAAAGTGGCCTGCCACATCATTTAAGGTGGCCTGCCACATTATTTAATGTGGTCTGCCACATATTTTATAGTGGTCTGCCACATCATTTAAAGTGGCCTGCCACATCATTTAAAGTGATCTGCCACATCATTTAAAGTGGTCTGCCATATCATTTCAAGTGGTCTGCCACATCATCTGATGTGGTCTGCCACATCATCTGATGTGGTCTGCCACATTATTTAAAGTGGTCTGCCACATATTTTATAGTGGTCTGCCAGATCATGTAATGTGGCCTGCCACAAGTGGCCTGCCACATCATTTAAAGTGGCCTGCCACATCATTTAATGTGGCCTGCCACATCATTTGTTGTGGTCTGCCACATCATTTATTGTGGTCTGCCACATCATTTATTGTGGTCTGCCACATAATTTAATCTGGTCTGCTACATAATTTATTGTGGTCTGCCGCATCATGTAAAGTGGTCTGCCGCATCATGTAACGTGGTCTGCCGTATCATTTAATGTGGTTTGCCGCATCATTTAAAGTGGTCTGCCGCATCATTTAACGTGGTCTGCCGCATCATTTAACGTGGTCTTCCGCATCATTTAACGTGGTCTTCCACATTATTTATTATGGCCTTCCACATCATTTAACGTGGTCTGTGACATCATTTATTGTGGCCCGCCACAGTATTTAACCTGGTCTGGTACATCATTTAATTTGGTCTGCTAGATCATTTATTGTGGCCCACCGCGTCATTCAACGTGGTCTGCCACATAATTTTTTTAAGTGGTCTGCCACATCATTTAATTTAGTCTGCCACATTATTTAATTTGGTCTGCTGCATTATTTAATTTGGCCCGCCACATCATTTAACGTGGTCTGCCACATCATTTGATGTGATCTGCCACATCTTTTAATTTGGTCTTCCACATCATTTAATGTCCTCTTCCACATCCTTTAACGTGGTCTGCCACATCATTTAAACTGGCCCGCCACATCATTTAACATGGTCTGCCACATAATTTGATGTGATCTGCCACATCTTTTAATTTGGTCTTCCACATCTTTTTAAAGTGGTCTGCCACATCTTTTTAAAGTGGTCTGCCACATCATTTAAAGTGGTCTGCCACATCATTTGTTGTGGCCTGCCACATCATTTATCATGGTCTGCCACATCTTTTAATTTGATCTGCCACATCTTTTAAATTTGGTCTGCCACATCTTTTAAATTTGGTCTGCCACATCATTTAAAGTGGTCTGCCACATAATTTGATGTGATCTGCCACATCTTTTAATTTGGTCTGCCACATCTTTTAAATTTGGTCTGCCACATCATTTAAAGTGGTCTGCCACATCATTTGATGTGATCTGCCACATCTTTTAATTTGGTCTTCCACATCTTTTAATTTGGTCTGCCACATCATTTAAAGTGGTCTGCCACATCATTTGATGTGATCTGCCACATCTTTTAATTTGGTCTTCCACATCATTTAATGTGGCCCGCCACTCATTTAATGTCCTCTTCCACATCTTTTGATTTGGTCTGCCACATCATTTAAAGTGGTCTGCCACATCATTTATTGTGGTCTGCCACATCATTTAATTTGGCCCGCTGTGTCATTCAACGTGGTCTGCCACATCATTTCATGTGGTCTGCCAGGTCATTTATTGTGGTCTGCCACATCATTTAATGTGGTCAGCCACATCATTTGTAATGGCCTGCCATGTCATTTATCATGGTCTGCCACATCATTTGAAGTGGCCTGCCACATCTTTTAATTTGGTCTGCCACATCTTTTAAATTTGGTCTGCCACATCATTTAAAGTGGTCTGCCACATCATTTGATGTGATCTGCCACATCTTTTAATTTGGTCTTCCACATCATTTAATGTGGCCCGCCACTCATTTAATGTCCTCTTCCACATCTTTTGATTTGGTCTGCCACATCATTTGTTGTGGCCTGCCACATCATTTATCATGGTCTGCCACATATTTTAATTTGGTCTTCCACATCTTTTAATTTGGTCTGCCACATCATTTGAAGTGGCCTGCCACATCTTTTAATTTGGTCTGCCACATCCTTTAAATTTGGTCTGCCACATCTTTTAAATTTGGTCTGCCACATCATTTAAAGTGGTCTGCCACATAATTTGATGTGATCTGCCACATCTTTTAATTTGGTCTTCCACATCATTTAAAGTGGCCCGCCACTCATTTAATGTCCTCTTCCACATCTTTTGATTTGGTCTGCGACATCATTTAACATGGTCTGCCACGTCATTTATTGTGGTCTGCCACATCATTTAATTTGGCCCGCTGTGTCATTCAACGTGGTCTGCCACATCATTTCATGTGGTCTGCCATATCATTTATTGTGGTCTGCCACATCATTTAATGTGATCTGCTACATCATTTATTTGGCCCGCTGTGTAATTCAACGTTGTGTGCCACATCATTTAATGTGGTCTGCCACATAATTTTAACGTGGTCTTCCACATCATTTAATTTGGTCTGCCACTTCACATAATGTAGTCTTCCATATCATTTAATGTGGTCTGCTACATCATTTGAAATTAAAAGTGGTCTTAATGTGGTCACGTTGGTGCTGGTTTTGTTTCTCCAGACTTCAGTTCCCCCCAGGTGGTGAAGAAGCCCCCCGTGAGCTCGGCGGACGAGTGGAGCCCCAAGAGACCCTCGGAGGACACCGTCTCCTCCATCTCCTCCTTGCACTCTAGTCCGACCGCGTCGCCACAGGGCTCGCCGCGCAAAGGTGGCGTTTCTTCGTCCCTGGCGTCGGCCTCCACCGTGACTGACGCCTCTTCCTCTCTTTTTGCTCCCGCCAGCGGGGGGTTCAGCCAAAACCCAGACCTCAAGCCAGATGAACCTGTCGGGGTCGTCGTCGTCGTTGACAAGCGACGCCAGCACCAAGGCGAGCACCGTCAGCCTGCGCAGCTACGGCATAGGCGAGTACACAACACAACTCAACCGGCGTTGGAATAGCAAACTGCTGAGCCAGCATTAAAAAACACATTATCCTATATATTACAATGTGGTTTTTACTGAAATAATCATGTGGATTGCATGAGAAAGTGGACATTAGAATGAAGAACGTTTTCATCAATTACTGAATCGTACAAAGAGTGAGGTACTGTGAAAAATGTCAACACTTCAAAACCAACACGCAATAAATACTGACATACCGACTTTTGTTTCCAAACGGTGTCTGCAACACGGCAGTAAAACGGCTGATCAAACAAAACAGAAGTCATCGTCAAGGACCTGCCGGAAGCTAGCTCTCCTATCAGCTAAACAGTGTCAATAAGTCCACGGTGACGATTTACTGAGGAAACAATACAAAGGCATGTTAAAAAAAATAATGCACTTTGTGACTTCAATAATAAATATGGCATTTTTTTTCCATAACTTGAGTTGATTTATTTTGGAAAACCTTGTTACATTGTTTAATGCATCCAGCGGGGCATCACAACAAAATTAGGCATAATAATGTGTTAATTCCACGACTGTATATATCGGTATCGGTTGATATCGGAATCGGTAATTAAGAGTTGGACAATATCGGATATCGGCAAAAAAGCCATTATCGGACATCTCTAGTCGGTACCTATAAAAGTACCGAATTTGGGACCCCGCTAATCTTCTTCCCCGTGTGCAGGCTACACTCTGCTCCCTCACGGCAAAGCGGACAACTTGTCGGACTCCAGCCACAGCGAGATCTCGTCGCGCTCCAGCATCTGCTCCGTGGACTCGGTGCCCGCCCCCGGCCTGGACGAGCGCTGTAACAGCAACAGCAGCAACAGCGGCAGGACGGCCGCCGCCACCCCCCTCGGCGCTCCGACCCCCGAGAGCGCGGCGGCGACGCACTTGAACGTCGACTACAGCCAGCCCAGCACGAGGTAAGTTGGCGGCTATGGAAATATATACAATTCAGCGATATTACTGTATGACATAGAGACCTGGTGGGATGCATCATGGTGTGCCGTGAGATACAGTCTGGTGTGCCGTGGAAGATTATCTAGTTTCACCTATTTGGGTTAAAAATATTTTTTGCAAACCAGTAATTATAGTCTGCAAATGATGTGTTGTTGTTGAGTGTCGGTGCTGTCTAGAGCTCGGCAGAGTAACCGTGTAATACACTTCCATATCAGTAAGTGGCAGCAGGTAGCTAATTGCTTTGTAGATGTCGGAAACAGCGGGAGGCAGAGTGCAGGTAAAAAGGTGTCTAATGCTTAAACCAAAAGGCATTGAAGCTTAGAGGCCTACTGAAATGTGATTTTCTTATTCAAACGGGGATAGCAGGTCTATTCTATGTGTCATGCTTGATCATTTCGCGATATTGCCATATTTTTGCTGAAAGGATTTAGTAGAGAACATCGACGATAAAGTTCGCAACTTTTGGTCGCTGATAAAAAAGCCTTGCCTGTACCGGAAGTAGCAGACGATGTGCGCGTGACGTCACAGGTTGTGGAGCTCCTCACATCCGCACATTGTTTACAATCATGGCCACCAGCAGCGAGAGCGATTCGGACCGAGAAAGCGACGATTTCCCCATTAATTTGAGCGAGGATGAGGAAATTGAGAGTGAAGGACTAGAGGGCAGTGGGAGCGATTCAGATAGGGAAGATGCTGTGAGAGGCGGCTTGGGACCTGATATTCAGCTTGGAATGACTAAAACAGTAAATAAACACAAGACATAAATATACTCTATTAGCCACAACACAACCAGGCTTATATTTAATATGCCACAAATTAATCCCGCATAACAAACACCTCCCCCCTCCCGTCCATACAACCCGCCAATACAACTCAAACACCTGCACAACACACTCAATCCCACAGCCCAAAGTACCGTTCTCCTCCCCAAAGTTCATACAGCACATATATTTCCCCAAAGTCCCCAAAGTTACGTACGTGACATGCACATAGCGGCACGCACGTACGGGCAAGCGATCAAATGTTTGGGAGCATACTCACGGTACCGTGTCTGCTTATCCAACTCAAAGTCCTCCTGGTAAGAGTCTCTGTTGTCCCAGTTCTCCACAGGCCAATGGTAAAGCTTGACTGTCATCTTTCGGGAATGTAAACAATGAAACACCGGCCGTGTTTGTGTTGCTGAAGTCGGCCGCAATCCACCGCTTCCCACCTACAGCTTTCTTCTTTGCTGTCTCCATTGTTCATTGAACAAATTGCAAAAGATTCACCAACACAGATGTCCAGAATACTGTGGAATTTTGCGATGAAAACAGACGACTTAATAGCTGGCCACCATGCTGTCCCAAAATGTCCTCTACAATCCGTGACGTCACGCGCTGACGTCATCATACCGAGACGTTTTCAGCAGGATATGTCGCGCGAAATTTAAAATTGCACTTTAGTAAGCTAACCCGGCCGTATTGGCATGTGTTGCAATGTTAAGATTTCATCATTGATATATAAACTATCAGACTGCATGGTCGGTAGTAGTGGGTTTCAGTAGGCCTTTAGGGAAGGCTATGCAGAACGAAACTAAAACTGAACTGGCTACAAAGTAAACAAAAACAGAATGCTGGACGACAGCAAAGACTTACTGTGGAGCAAAGACGGCGTCCACAAAGTACATCCGAACATGACAATCGACAATGTCCCCACAAAGAAGGATAAAAACAACTGAAATATTCTTGATTGCTAAAACAAAGTAGAAATATCACTCAAAGGAAGACATGAAACTGCTACAGGAAAATACCCAAAAAAGAGAAAATGCCACCAAAATAGGAGCGCAAGACAAGAACTAAAACACTACACACAGGAAAACAGCAAAAAAGTCCAATTAAGTCAGGGCGTGATGTGACAGTACACCTACTTTGAGACAAGAGCTATAGTGATGCATGCTTGGTTATGCTTTAAAGTCATTTCCAACAATTGCGACTTTTTACTGTCAATTGAGTTTCGTTTTTTAATTATTTCTGCTGGTGGTGTGCCTTCGCAATTTTTCACCGCAAAAAATCTGCCTAGGCTCAAAAAAGGTTGAAAAACACTGACCTAGATCAACTTCAGATCCATCCATCAATTTAATTTTTTTTACATTTTTCATGTTTTTTAACTTTTTGTCAAAGAAAGCTTTGTTTTTTAACACACAAAATATGCAAAGTGGAATATTTGATTAGACTTAGACTTAGACTTCCTTTTATTGTCATTCAAATTTGAACTTTACAGTACAGATACGAACGAAATTTCGTTGCATCAGCTCATGGTAGTGCAGGAAAAAAGAGCAATAAGGTACAGATATAAATAAATAGATTACCGTACGGATAAATATGTTGCACTTTTTGCATATGCATCCACATTTATGGATGTATGTTATATTGTCTTTAGAGTCCAGCCAGTTAATCCATTTTTTGGGGGAAAATGAGGGGATTATTTTAATGCATTCTGAGGGAAGAAGCTGTTACAGAACCTGGAGGTTCTGCTACGGAGGCTGCGGAACCTCTTTCTAGAGTCCAGCAGTGAAAACAGTCCTTGGTGGGGGTGGGAGGATTCTCTGCAGACTTTCTGAGCCCTGGTCAGGCAGCGGCTTTTTGCCATCTCCCAGATAGGAGGAAGAGGAGTCCTGATGATCTTTTTCGCCGTCCTCACCACTCTCTGCAGAGACTTCCAGTCTGATGTGAAGTAATCAGAGCCTGGAATAGGTCAATAATTCATCCCAACATTGATTTTTTTTAGGGACAATAAATGCTTTAAAATGTAGTATCAGAAATTATTGGTATCGGTTTCAAAATTATCCGTATCTCTTTCAAAAAGTAAAATGTATGACCTTTTAAAACGCCGCTGTGTACACGAACGTAGGGAGAAGTACAGAGTGCCAATAAACCTTAAAGGCACTGCCTTTGCATGCCGGTCCAATCACACAATAGCTACGGCTTTTCACACACTCACAAGTGAATGCAATTCATACTTGGCCAACAGCCATACAGGTCACACTGAGGGTGGCCGTATAAACAACTTTAACACTGTTACAAATATGCGCCACACTGTAAACCCACACCTAACAAGAATGACAAACACATTTCGGGAGAACATCCGCACCGTAACACAACATAAACACAACATAAACACAACACAACAAATACCCAGAACCCTTTGCAGCACTAACTCTTCCGGGACGCTACAATATACACCCCCCGCTACCCCCTACACCCCCCACCTCAACCCCGCCCACCTCAACCTCCTCATGCTCTCTCAGGGAGAGCATGTCCCAAATTCCAAGCTGCTGTTTTGAGGCATGTTAAAAAGAAACAATGCACTTTGTGACTTCAATAATAAATATGGCAGTGCCATGTTGGCACTTTTTTTCCCATAACTTGAGTTGATTTATTTTGGAAAACCTTATTACATTGTTTAATGCATCACAACAAAATTAGGCATATTAATGTGTTAATTCCACAACTGTATATATCGATATCGGTTGATATCGGTATCGGTAATTAAAAGTTGGACAATATCGGAATATCGGATATCGGCAAAAAAGCCATGATCGGACATTTTTTTTTTATTTTTTTTTTTTTTATGACAGTTTTAAAGGGAAAAAACAGCCTTCATGGCAGCTTTGTGTTATTAGAGTCAACATTGCAACTTTTTCTCGTTACATTTCACCTGCTTGCTCTTTTATTCCCATATTTTATGTTGTTTTTATTAACAGTTTCTGTAGAATGTGTCAAATAGTGAGCTGGACGCCTCTTATTTGGCGCAGCAATACGAAGAACAGGAAGTGGTGAGCTCCCAGGGGTCACCTGTCACTTCCTGTCACCTTGGGGCGGTATAGCTCGGTTGGTAGAGTGGTCGTGCCAGCAACTTGAGGGTTCCAGGTTCGATCCCCGCTTCTGCCATCCTAGTCACTGCCGTTGTGTCCTTGGGCAAGACACTTTACCCACCTGCTCCCAGTGCCACCCACACTGGTTTAAATGTAACTCAGATATTGGGTTTCACTATGTAAAAGTGCTTTGAGTCACTAGAGAAAAGCGCTATATAAATATATATAATTCACTTCACCTTTCCTCAAACACCTGATGTGTGACGATGTCGTGTTTCCTCCTCAGCTCGGCGGCGTCTCGATGCTATGCCGCCCGCGCCGCCACTTTCTGCTCGTCCGTCTCCACGGAGGAGCTGACCCCCGACCTCGCCACCCTGGAGCAGGTGGCGGACAGCGGGCGCGGCAGCTGGACGTCCTGCTCGTCCAACTCGCACGACTCCTTCCAGAGCCTTCCGCCGTCCTCCTGCCGCCCCTGGGACCACGGCATCCACGGCCACCCGCTGCCCCTCCTCCTCCCGCCGCACCCGGGCGGCTTCAGGCATGCGCGGCCGGCTGGCGCCGAGGCGGAAGCCGGCGCCAGGAGCTTGGAGCACGCCGAGATGTCGCGGCAGAGCTGGGCGTCGTCCGGCTCGCTGTCGGACGCCTACGAGGGGAACTACGGGACGGTAAAGCGGAGGGCGGCGGCGGAGCAGCCCTCGTCGACCAATGAGGAGGGAGGGCAAGGCGCAGACCCCGCCTACAAAACGGTGACGTCGAGCACAGACAAGGGCCTGATAGGTGAGGGCTCGGGAAATTAGGCTCCGCCCCTTCGCTTTGTGTTTACGTGTCAGCCTCCATCATTCATTTCATCACTTTTATGTATTGTTGTCATTTTTATTTCACTTATTATTTTCCTCTGTTGCCCCTCCCCCTCATTCTTCTTTTGGGGAAACCCCGCCTCCATCCATACAGTTTATTGCATCACCTCCCCCGCCAAGGATGAGCGTTACCGAGCCCCTCCTCCCACCCCTCCAGGCTACCAGGGTCTGGCTCTGGGGGACCTCAAAGACTGCGTGGTGGTTGCGGGGGGTCCGAGCGGCACCCCCCCTCCCAGGCCCCCCCACCTGAGACCGCCGGACTACAGCGTGGCCATGCAGAGGAGCAAGCTCCTGCAGAGCCCCGCGGCCGCCGGCGGCCTGGTCGAGGCCCGCAGGCGCGCCGGGACCCTCCGGGGGCGTGGCGCCGGCGGCGCCAGCTCGCCCGTCACCCGCCGCCCGACACAGGAGACGGCCGACAGCGAGGACGGTACGTCACTTTCACACCACACTAACTCACTTTAACGATTAAAAAAACACTTCCATTATTCCTGCTTATGTCACTCAAAAGAAATAGGATTCTTGTCAGCTCAAAATGCACTTCCTGCTGAGCAGGACCTGCTCTCATCTGGAAGGACATTGAACTAATTCGCTTTTCACCTTTGACCCCTGCAGCCACCTGACCAGAACAATTACATTGATTTAATTTTACAATTTAAAATCAATAGGCTTCTTTACATTGAAGGGGTTATTGTCTCATTCTTGTTTTAATCAAGCAAGAATCCAAATGTTTTTAAAAAAGTGTTTGACTTTCATGGATGTTTGTTCTATGATGTAGCAAGCAGTCTATTGGTTTTTAAAATTACCCTGATTTAATTTGACGATTTAAAATCAATAGGCTCCTTGACATTGAATAATTTTTTCTAAGGGTTTATTGTCACATTCTTGTTTTCATCAAGCAAGAATCCAAATGTTTTTTAAAAAGTGTTTGGCTTTCATTTTTTGTTCTATGATGTAGCAAGCAGCCTATTGGTTTTTAAAATTACCCTGATTTAATTTGACGATTTAAAATCAATAGGCTCCTTGACATTAAAGGGGTTATTGTCTCATTCTTGTTTTCATCAAGCAATAATACAAATGTTTAAAAAAAAAAATTGTGTTCTATGAGCAAGCAGCCTTTTGATTTTTAAAATTACCCTGATTTAATTTTACGATTTAAAATCAATAGGCTCCTTGACATTGAATACTTTTTTTAGGGGGTCATTGTCTCATTCTTGTTTTCATTAAGCAAGAATCCAAATGTTTTTAAAAAAAAAGTGTTTGACTGTCATGGCTGTTTGTTCCATGATGTAGCAAGCAGCCTATTGGTTTTTAAAATTACCCTGATTTAATTTTACAATTTAAAATCAATAGGATCCTTGACATTGAAGGGGTTATTGTCACATTCTTGTTTTCATCAAGCAAGAATCCAAATGGTTTTTAAAAAAGGGTTCGACTTCCATGGTTGTTTGTTCTATGATGTCGCAAGCAGCCTATTGGTTTTTAAAATTACCCTGATTTAATTTTACGATTTAAAATCAATAGGCTCCTTGACATTAAAGGGGTTATTGTCTCATTCTTGTTTTCATCAAGCAATAATCAAAATGGTTTAAAAAAAATTGTTCTATGATGTAGCAAGCAGCCTATTGGTTTTTAAAATTACCCTGATTTAATTATACGATTTAAAATCAATAGGCTCCTTGACATTGAATAATTTTTTCAAAGGGATTATTGTCACATTCTTGTTTTCATCAAGCGAGAATCCAAATGGTTTTTAAAAAAGGGTTTGACTTCCATGGATGTTTGTTCTATGATGTAACAAGCAGCCTATTGATTTTTAAAATTACCCTGATTTAATTTGGCGATTTAAAATCAATAAACTCCTTGACATTGAAGGGGTTATTGTCTCATTCTTGTTTTCACCAAGCAAGAATCCAAATGGTTTTAAAAAAAAAAAAAAAAGTGTTCTTTGATGTAGCAAGCAGCCTATTGGTTTTTAAAATTACCCTGATTTAATTTTACAATTTAAAATCAATAGGATCCTTGACATTAAAGGGGTTATTGTCTCATTCTTGTTTTCATTAAGCAATAATCCAAATGGTTTAAAAAAAAAATGTTCTATGATGTAGCAAGCAGCCTATTGGTTTTTAAAATAACCCTGATTTAATTTGACGATTTTAAAATCTATAGGCTTCTTGACATTGAATAATTTTTTCAAAGGGGTCATTGTCACATTCTTGTTTTCACCAAGCAATAATCCAAATGGTTTTTAAAAAAGTGTTTGACTTTCATGGATGTTTGTTCTATGATGTAGCAAGCAGCCTATTGGTTTTTAAAATTACCCAGATTTAATTTTACGATTTAAAATCAATAAGCTCCTTGACATTGAAGGGGTTATTGTCTCATTCTTGTTTTCATCAAGCAATAATCCAAAAGGTTTTTTAAAAAAAATTGTGTTCTATGATTTAGCAAGCAGCCTTTTGGTTTTTAAAATTAACCTGAATTAATTTTGCGATTTTAAAATCAATAGGCTCCTTGATATTGAAGGGGTCATTGTCACATTCTTGTTTTCATTAAGCAAGAATCCAAATGTTTTGTTTTAAAAGTGTTTGACTTTCATGGATGTTTGTTCTATGATGTAGCAAGCAGCTATTGGTTTTTAAAATTACCGTGATTTAATTTGACGATTTAAAATCAATAGGCTCCTTGACATTGAATAATTTATTTAAAGGGGTTATGGTCTCATTCTTGTTTTGATTAAGCAAGAATCCAAATGTTTTTTAAAAGAGTGTTTGGCTTTCATGGATGTTTGTTCTATGAAGTAGCAAGCAGCCTATTGGTTTTTAAAATTACCCTGATTTAATTTTACGATTTAAAATCAATAGGCTCCTTGACATTAAAGGAGTTATTGTCTCATTCTTGTTTTCATCAAGCAATAATCCAAATGGCTTAAAAAAAAAATTGTGTTCTATGATGTAGCAAGCAGCCTATTGGTTTTTAAAATTATAAATGATAAATAATAAATTACCATCAAGCAAGAATCCAAATGTTTGACTTTCATGGATGTTTGTTCTATGATGTAGTAAGCAGCCTATTGGTTTTTTAAAATTACCCTGATTTAATTTGACGATTTAAAATCAATAGGCTCCTTGACATTGAATAATTTTTTTTAAAAGGGTTATTGTCTCATTCTTGTTTTCATCAAGCAAGAATTCAAATGGTTTTTAAAAACTGTGTTCTATAATGTAGCAAGCAGCCTATTGGTTTTTAAGCAGAATTTGACCCAAAAGAGTCAAGGCAACTGGGGTCAAAGGTATGTTTTTCTCGGGTCCTATTGATTTTTTAAGGTGTGCCAGTCGAATGCTTTACTTGTGTTTATTTTAATGACCAAAGCAAGAATCCTAATGGTTTTGAAGAGTGTCAAATGGAGTCAAAGATATGGTTTTTTTGGGTTCTGTGGAATTTTTTAAAAGGTTGCCACTCAGCTAAGGTGGTTTATTATCACATGCGTTTTTTTCATTTTACAGGTCAAAGTAAGAACCGATCCGACCCAAAATATTGGAGGCCGCTGGAGTCAAAGCTACATTTTCCAGGCATTTGTTCTGTGTTGGAACAAGAAACCTATTGATTTTTTATTATTATTTGGAACATTACCTGTAGTATAATTCAATACAGAGGAGCCTATTGAGCTCAACTTTTACTCTACTCTGTCAAATCCTATTTAAAACCAGTAGGGTTCTTGTTTTAAAAACGCGTATGGTGACAATAAACCATTTTTTTTTTTAAATCAATAGGTTTCTTGTTCTGACACCGAAGAAGAGCCCCAAAAATGTAGTTTTGACTCCAGCGCCCTCTAATATTTTGGGTCGGATCCTCCTTAAAAACAAATAGGCTGCTCGCTACATCGTGAAAGTCAAACACTTTTTAAAAAACCATTTGGATTCTTGCTTTGATCATTCCATTAAAAAACAAGCATGGCACACTCAAATATTTTTGGGTCAGATATAGCTTAAAAACAAAGCGGCTGCTTGCTACCTCATAGAAAACAAACATTATCAAACTATTGATCTTGAAAATAAAAGCAAGTATGGTGACAGTAAACAAAGGTAAACAAAAAAAAAAAAGAGCTGTCACCCAAACACTATTTTAAAACCAATAGGGTTCACACTTTGACTGAAAGTGGGAAAATAAAGCTAATTAAAATGAATAGGGCTCTTACTCTGACACAGAAGACCCCCTTCTTGACCCAAACTCTCACTAGGAAATGGGTGTTAGTGCCTGCTGAAAACAAATTATATTTATATAGCGCTTTTCTCTAGTGACTCAAAGCGCTTTACAAAGTGAAACCCAATATCTAAGTTACATTTTAAACCAGTGTCATTGGCACTGGGAGCAGGTGGGTAAAGTGTCTTGCCCAAGGACACAAAGGCAGTGACTAGGATGGCGGAAGCAGGGATCGAACCTTTAACCCTCAAGTTGCTGGCACGGCCACTTTACCAACCGAGCTATAGGGGGACAATTGAATCAAAATGTGTCGGGTTCTTGCTTTAAAAACGAAATAATAACCCAGTTTTGTGTTAGTTTTTTAGGGACCGAGTCCCTTTGGGACAGAGGACCCTATTGTATTTCTAGCGTTTTATTATTATACCGCCGGCTCTTTGAGCTGTAATTTGACCCCCTTAACATGCTTCAAAACTCACCAAATTGGACACACACATCAGGACTGGCAAAAATTGCGATCTAATAAAAAAACCAAACCCCAGAACTCAAAATTGCGCTCTAGCGCCCCCTAGGAAGAAAACACAGACAAAACTGCCTGTAACTCCCAGTAGAAAAACCTCTATGTAGGTCTCACTTATACCTATATTTCATACATTGACAACCCCCAGCAAAAATCAACAGGAAGTTTGCAATTCCCCCTTCAAAACAAAAGTTGTGTAATAACAGTCACCTTTTTTCAAACATTATCTCCTCTGAGCGCGTTTGTCGTGTCGGCTTCAAATTAGCACAGGAGAGAGATTGAACCCTTCTGATTAAAAGTTGATGAAAGAGTTTTAATTACTGCTCCGGTTTGGATTTTATGAGCCCTCAAAGTCGGCTTTAATATTTGACTTGTGTTTTATTTTTTGCTCTCTTCCAGATGAACAAGTTTCTGCTGTGTAGACGCATTGTGGCGCCCCTCTTGTGGTCACGTGACCCCGCCTCACTTTGACGTCTGGCTCCCTCTGGTGTTCATCACGGGACCTGCCTCACTTGAAAGACTTGTGAAGTAACGAGCGGCATCCACGCTTTCTTACGCTTCGACACGCCGCTTTTTTGATTTTATTTTTTTAAATTCTCATTAGTCGCTGGCATTGACTGCCATTCGGTGTGGCGTGGCGTGGGAGAGAAACGGTCACATGACACATACTTGTGTTTGGCACTTAACTTAAAAAATGGCGGTCTAGCTACCTTAGCAGCATGCTACCTCCTGGACCTTTTAGACTTTTTTAAGAACAAACCGACTTTTATTTTGTGTATATTTGGAGGGGGGAAAAAAGGAAAAAAAAAAGACGGCGTGTTGTGTTTACAGTTTTGATTGGACGAGGGCGCTAGGCCCCGCCCACCCCTCAAAGCCTCCATTGTTATTTAAAATGTCATTCCATGTGCATAAGATGTTTTGTACATTTCTGCTGAGGACAGTTTGTCCATGGTTTAGTCCTCTTGGTCTTCTTGCGCCGCCTGACGTCTGTCTGCTTCGTTAGCATCCCTCCGACCACTTGAAATGCTAATTTAAATATATATATATATATATGATATATACACACAATGTATATTTTTAGTGGTTGCTTTGTCGTACATGAACGATCAAGTATAGCTGACAGACTGGAGTCCTCTGGAAAAAAAACAAAAAAACTATTTTTGAATATTTTGTTACAAAAAAAAAGCAATCCGATAATTTTCTTTTTCTTTGCGAGCTCCTCATCGAGATGTGCAGTCGCGTGTGTGTGTGTGTGCGTGTGTGTGCGTGCGTGCGTGTGTGCCCTATTTTGAATGAATGTAGAACACATAAAGGAAGGTCTAGAAGAGGGGTGTGCAAACCTTTTCCACTGAGGGCCACACGATGAAAAATGAAATCAGGCAGGGGACATTTTTCATTTTCCATTTTCAAAACCAATTTCACATATATATATATATATATATATATATATATATATATATATATATATATATATATATATATATATATATATATATATATATATATACTGTATATATATGTGTATATATATATATATATGTATATATATATGTATATATATACATATACGTATATGTATATATGTAGGTATATGTATACATGTGTATATGTATGTATATGTAAATATATACGTATGTATATGTATATATATATAATACATATGTATATGTATATATATATATACATATATATATACACACACATGTATGTATACATGTATACATATGTATGTATATATGTGTATATTTATGTATATGTATATATATATGTATATATATGTAAATATATGTATATATATGTATGTGTATGTATATGTATATGTATATATATGTATATACTGTATATGTATATGTGTATGTATGTATACATATGTGTATATGTATGTATGTATGTATGTATGTGTATGTATGTATATGTATATATATGTATATGTATGTATATGTACTGTATATACTGTATATGTATATGTGTATGTATGTATACATATGTGTATATGTATGTATGTATGTATATATATGTATAAATACATATATACATATACACATATGTATATATACATACACATATACATATATATATACATATGTGTATGTATATATACATATGTGTATATGTATGTATGTATGTGTATATATATGTATATATATATATATATATAAATATATATATATATATATATATATATATATATATATATATATATATATATATATATATATATATATATATATATATATATATATATATATATATATAAGGCTCTTGGGGCCATTTTCACAAGGGGTTCTAGATTCCCCTCCTGGTCCCTCATGTTGTTACCCAGCCTTCATGTGGATTCCCTCAACCTCTCGCGGGTCTTTTTGGCCCCGAAAATCACCTGAACCTTCCACGTGCACCTTTTAGGTTACCTTAAATTTGACACTTTTTTTGGTTGTTGCTGTTTTTCTTGCACAACTTCATGAGTCAAATGCATGTCAGTATTATTTCTCTTCAGGTGTGTACAAAGCGTTTTAAAAAGTGAATCATCCATCATCGTTGTCCCCTGAGAGTAGTTTTCCCTAGCACAGCAACATAAGAGTGAATGCAAGCAGAAATGCACAATAAGCTGTTTGGTTTTTTGTTTGGTTTTTTAATTGATTTTATTGTCGCTGCACAAAATGTTTGAATTCATCAAAAATGGCGCTCGTCTCGTTGCTGTTTTTTATGTCTTTTACAAAGACAAACTCCATTAGGCTTTGTATGTAAGTATTTTTTACCAGTGTTTGTACATAGTTGTTCTATTTTTTTTTGTTTTTAAGACCATGTCTTTAAAAAGAAAAAAGAAAAAAAAAAGGATTTTTAAAAACATAAAAGGACCTTTTTTTTTTGTCTACTGATTTACAAATTTGGGCAGTGAATTAAAAAAAATCCTAAAGTCATTCTTGTGTCTTATTTTCAAAACTTTATTGCAATTTTGATTGATTAAACAGAATTTTGGTGCACCTTTGTTTTAGGCCACAACATTAGGTACACCTGTGCAATGGTTAAGCTTCTGTACAAGTTCTACATTAATAAAGCTGACTTTTGAGGTGTTAACTGGACAAATATGATCATTGTTATACTTTGTATTGTGTCAAATTGTTATTCTGTAGCTACTGTAAATTAATGGTTTTATTGTCATTAAAAGAGAACCACATTGTGATATTACATTTATGTTTTAATAGTGGATTAAATAGTATTCAACTTTTATTGTATGTACAGCAACCTATCAATTCGCCAACTTTTATTTTTATAGCCTAATTTATGAACTTCCTGTTAGTTAACTAACTTCCGGGGAAAAAAGGTTAGTTAACGTCCGGTGTTCACCTCGTGGTTTAGTTAAGCGTCTTATAAGGAACGATTGCTTTTTGTTCTTACAGCTCACTTCTAACTCATGAGAAAAAAATATATAAAACTTTATATATAAGAAGCTCCGGTGGACGAAACTCGACAAGGTAAAATGTCATTTCTTAAATATCCACTTTAATATGTTTGTGTTCAAAGCCAAGCTAATGCTCGGGAAGTTAGCATAGATTGGACTACTATTGTCACAGGTTTCTGGTTGTAGGTCGCCCCCTAACGGTGAGGAGGAGGAAGTGTTTTTATGTCAGTACAGTATATGCATAGGTGTGTACATTTTAAACTTTCTTCATTAAAAAAAAAATTGCATACATTTGTTATTCATACTTTAATTTGTTTAATCCCTCTAACCCAACAACTGAAAAGGTTTGGGGGACCCCTGCTGTAAACTGTTACAAATCAATGCTTAAATTATATAATTAAATTATTGTCTGAACTGTAAAGTTGACAATGTGATGTAAAAAGTGGCCATAATATGATTTATTTTTTCAACATTTAAAAGACTTCCTTGTGGTCTACATCAGTGTTTTTCCAACCACTGTGCCGCGGCACACTAGTGTGCCGTGAGATACAGTCTGGTGTGCCGTGGGACATGATCTAATTTCACCTATTTGGGTTAAAGATATTTTTTGCAAACCAGTAATTATAGTCTGCAAATGATGTGTTGTTGTTGAGTGTCGGTGCTGTCCAGAGCTCGGCAGAGTAACCGTGTAATACTCTTCCAAATCAGTCGGTGGCAGCGGGTAGCTAATTGCTTTGTAGATGTCGGAAACAGCGGGAGGCAGTGTGCAGGTAAAATTTAGTCTAATGTTTAAACCAGAAATAAACAAAAGGTGAGTGTCCCTAAGAAAAGTAATTGAAGCTTAGGGAAGGCTCTGCAGAACGAAACTAAAACTGAACTGGCTACAAAGTAAACAAAAACAGAATGCTGGACGACAGAAAAGACTTACTGTGGAGCAAAGACGGCGTCCACAAAGTACATCCGAACATGACATGACAATCAACAATGTCCCCACAAAGAAGGATAAAAACAACTCAAATCTTCTTGATTGCTAAAACAAAGTAGATGCGGGAAATATCGCTTTAAGGAAAACAAGAAACTGCCACAGGAAAATACCAAAAAAGAGAAAAAGCCATTAAAATAGGAGCGCAAGACAAGAACTAAGACACTACACAAAACAGCAATAAACTCCAAATAAGTCAGGGGGTGATGTGACAGGTGGTGACAGTACACCTACTTTGAGACAAGAGCTATAGTGATGCATGCTTGGTTATGCTTTAAAGTCATATCCAACAATTGCGACAACGACCTTTTACTGTCAACTGAGTTTCGTTTTTTTAATGTCTGCTGGTGGTGTGCCTCTGGATTTTTTCAATGCAAAAAAATGTGCTTTGGCTCAAAAAAGGTTGAAAAACACTGGTCTACATAGCACGTAATGGTGGTTCTTTGGTCAAAATGTCGCATAGATTATGTTTTGCAGACCATCTTCCAGCGGTTTGATTTACGTGCCTCCACTTTGACAGCGTCTTGTCTTTGTTGTGATTTTTAGCGCTTCCAAGTTCCATACGGAGTCCACTGACATATATAAGTTAGAACTATGCGGAGGATGCGTATTCGGGCCAGTCTGGATAGAGCAGGGGTGTCAAACTCATTTTAGAAGGAGAAAAATCTACTCCCAAGTGTGAATAAAATCCCGGCACGATAACTTAAAAATAAAGACAACTTCAGATTGTTTTCTTTGTTTAAAAATAGAACAAGCACATTCTGAAAATGTACAAATCATAATGTTGTTGTTGTTTTTTTTACACTTACATGTTGCGGTTAATAGTATTCTATCTTTGTCATTATTTATATATTCTGAATAAATACAATTTAATTCATTAAATTGAATGTTCATCAGTCAACTCATTGGTGTTAATTTTCAATCTATCAAGATAATTTTTTTTTATCAAAACCAAATTACAGTATGTTTACAGTATTTATGCAGTTTGATCATTTTCCTCAACTGACTGGGGCGGTAAAGCTCGGCTGGTAGAGCGGCCGTGCCAGCAACTTGAGGGTTGCAGGTTCGATCCCTGCTTCCGCCATCCTAGTCACTGCCGTTGTGTCCTTGGGCAAGACACTTTACCCACCTGCTCCCAGTGCCACCCACACTGGTTTAAATGTAACTTAGATTTTGGGTTTCACAATGTAAAGCGCTTTGAGTCACTTGAGAAAAAGCGCTATATAAATGTACTTCACTTCACTTCACTTATGTAGCATCATCTACAAAGATACAAAGAATTTCTATTGCGACATCTAGTGGACACATTTAGAACAGCTGTTTCTTTCATTCCAAAAATTTCAGGTTAAATTTTATACGTAGCAAACTCATCTCACGGGCCGAAAAAAACCTGTTCGCGCGACACCCTTGGGATAGAGAGAATGGAGAAAAATAAGGAGCTTATTGACTACAACGGCCGACATGCGCAAAGCACTTTGGGTAAATTTATACCATATATGGATAGTCTTCAATTGGGCCTGTGAGAATTCATGATTTTAACAAAGCATCGCTTTGCAGAGTGCTTTCAAATTAATCTAAAATACCAGGTGGTCTCTGAATGTTACGTATTTGCTGCCATCATGTGGACAATGTGAGGGAATCAGATCAATGACTCTTGGAAGTACTTTAAAATAATAGCCCTGTATTTACTTATATGACACGATCCAAACAAGCTTCCCTAGTCATGGTGCAAAAAAAAAAAATGCAACTAACAAAGGTCAACACAGATGGTCACATACAACCTGCTCACTGAACATTGTGGATAATATTAAAAACGTCCAAACACCATAAAAATGTTTTCAAAATTACACCAATTTAAATCCATTAGAGTGCATGATGAGAAAAGTGTAAATCCATGTTTGGCACATTTTAGCTGCTTGATATTTATGACTGATTACAAAACTTTAAGAAAGTCGTCACGGAGGTGAACAAGGTAGGAGTCAAACTTTCACATACTCTTAATATTCAATTATACTAATTATATATCCCTCATATAAATATGTACACACACACAACGCATATATATATATATATATATATATATATATATATATATATATATATACATTTTACATGCAGACGGCTTTCGGTCCCCGGCCAAGTTTTTTTAGCCCAACACAGGCCCCCAAGTCAAGAAGTTTGGATACCCCTAGTTTAAGGTAATAATAAAAAAGTGTTATCTAAGAAAAGACCTCAGTTAGCACAATGCTAAATGTAAGTATGTTTTTATTTACAGTATCAGACAGTACATAAGTTAAACATATACGTAGCTTCTGAGTTGTTAACTACTTAAAACCTGGATTCATGATTGGGATAATCCTTTACGCCTTCTGCGTGCTCCTCTTCTGCTTTGCCCTTTTGCCTGTGGAAATATTGAAATGTTTTTGACAAGTTTCGTTACGGCTGTTCTATGGCACTGAATCTCAACACACAGCTAAGCTAATGTTGCTAACCTAGCATGATGTTGAACTATAATGTTAGCATTTAGCTCGCATAGCTATGCTAGTGTTGCTAACCTAGCATGATGTTAAAATGACATTTTAGCATGTAGCTCACAAAGCTATGTAGGGATGTCCCGATCCGATATTTGGATCGGATCGGCTGCCGATATTTGCCAAAAATTGTGTATCGGCAAGGCATGGGAAAATGCCGATCCAGATCCAGTTTAAAAAAACACTCCGGTCCGTGTTTTCCAACGCACCTATTTAAATAATACATTCCACTTTTCTGCTGCTCCGTAATTTCCGTTCCGCATTTTCCAGCACACCTTCAACACATCCACAGGTCTGTGGATTCTCACGCAGTTGCTTTTAGCTGCTGGCATTACACGACAGGCTCTTCTCACTCTTTCCTGTGTCTCCCTCTCACAGACAGCGAGCGCACCTTCTTACACACGTCACATACTGTCACGTCATACGTCACATACGTATACGTCCTCTCCCAGCAGGGAGCGAGGTAGCGGCATGGCTAACATTAGCTGTGATGCTAGCGCAGCCGCTAAGGTGCGCGCCTGCTCAAGCATCCTCTGCGCACGGCAAATCTATGCCACGCACAAAATCAAATAAAAAAATAAGCGCATAACAATTTTTGACACACGGACACGACAGAGACAACAGTTTTCGTCATCATTGTTCAAATATTGTGACGTCTGTCGAGACGCTTATCTCCATTCGGTGCCACACGTCCAGACTCCACACCATTAAAATGGCAAAACATTTCCACATCAACACCGTATGAAAAAATAGTGTAATTTTTTTAGTTGTGATTTCCTTCACTGCATGAAAGTTTAAAAGTAGCATATATTAATGCAGTGTGAAGAAGAATGTTTTAATGTAGACATGCAAGCCTTGAAAGAAAATGTTGAAAATCAAGATTACATTTCCTGCAAATGGATGCATTTCTACCCGATATTTTAACTTTAGATTTATTCTCATATCAAACTCTTTTGGCTGTCTTTTTGACACTTACATCCGGCGCCCCCCTCCACACCCTGGATTATAAATAATGTAAATAATTCAATGTGATTATCTTGTGCGATGACTGTATTATGATGATAGTATATATCTGATAGTATATATCTGTATCATGAATCAATTTAAGTGGACCCCGACTTAAACAAGTTGAAAAACTTATTCGGGTGTTACCATTTAGTGGTCAATTATACGGAATATGTACTTCACTGTGCAACCTACTAACAAAAGTCTCAATCAATCAATCAAAACACATAGAATCATCATACTGCTGTGATTATATGCATCAAGTGTTCATTCAAGGCTAAGGCAAAATATCGAGATATATATTGTGTATCGCAATATGGCCTTAAAATATCGCAATATTAAAAAAAGGCCATATCGCCCAGCCCTAGTTCAATGATGCCATTTCTGTTTGTCATGTATAATTTTGTCTATTTTGTGTTTATCCTTGAATAAACAGGTCAGTTTCTTGTCACCAACCATTGTGTATTATTCAAACTCCCCTAATTCAGCTGGCTAGTTGTTATCAAGAGTACTAAAACCCTTTTCAACATGATTCTGACAACTAAGTAGGCTAAATAACTTTAAACTTTAATACATGCTCGGATAGGCCAGTATCGGTCAGTATCGGTATCGGTCAGTATCGGTATCGGATCGGAAATGCAAAAACAATATCGGTATCGGATCGGAAGTGCAAAAACCTGGATCGGGACATCCCTAAAGCTATGCTAGTGTTACTAACTTAGCATGATGTTAAAATTTTATATTAGCATGTTGCTCACATACCTATGTTAGTGTTGCAAACTTAGCATGATGTTGAAATGTGATGTTAGCATGTAGCTCATATAGCTATGCTAGTGTTGCTAACCTAGCATGATGATAACATGGAATTTTAGCATGTAGCTCACAAAGCAATGCTAGTGTTGCTAACATAGCATGATGTTAAATTTTGATGTTAGCATGTAGCTCACATAGCTGTGCTAGTGTTGTTAACCAAACATGATGTTAAAATGTAATGTTAGCATGGAGCTCATATAGCTATGCTAGTGTTGCCAACCTGACATGATGTTACAATTTGATGTTAGCATGTAGCTCATATAGTTATGATAGTGTTGCTAACCTAGCAAGATGTTAAAATGTGATGTTAGCATGTACATCACATAGCTATGCTAGTGTTGTTAACCGAGCATGATGTCAAAATGTAATGTTAGCATGTAGCTCACATAGCTATGCTAGTGATGTTACCTGAGCATGATGTTAAATTGTGATGTTAGCATGTAGCTCACATAGCTATGCTAGTGTTGTTAACCAAACATCATGTTAAAATGTAATGTTAGCATGTAGCTCACATAGCTATGCTAGTGTTGCTAACCTGACATGATGTTACAATTTGATGTTAGCAAGTAGCTCATATAGTTATGACAGTGTTGCTAACCTAGCATGATGTTAAATTGTGATGTTAGCATGTAGCTCACATAGCTGTGCTAGTGTTGTTAACCAAACATGATGTTAAAATGTAATGTTAGCATATAGCTCATACAGCTGTGCTAGTGTTGCCAACCTGACATGATGTTACAATTTGATGTTAGCATGTAGCTCATATAGTTATGATAGTGTTGCTAACCTAGCATGATGTTAAAATGTGATGTTAGCATGTACATCACATAGCTATGCTAGTGTTGTTAACCGAGCATGATGTCAAAATGTAATGTTAGCATGTAGCTCACAGAGCTATGCTAGTGATACAGGGCATGATGTTAAAATATAATACTACCATGTAGCTCACATATCTATGCTAGTGTTGCTAACCAAGCATGATGGTAAAATGTAATGTTAGCATGTAGCTCACATAGCTATGCTAGTGTTGCTAACTTAGCAAGATGTTAAAATGTGATGTTTGCAATGTTACTCCCATACCTATGCTCGGGTTGCGAACCTAGCATGATGTTGAATGTGATGTTGGCATGTAGCTCATATAGCTATGCTAGCGTTTAAAACCTAGCATGGTGTTAAAATGGAATTTTAGCATGTAGCTCACAGCTATGCTAGTGTTGCTAACTTAGCATGATGTTCTAACTTAGCATGATGTTAAAATGTGGATGTTAGCATGTAGCTCACATAGCTATACTAGTGTTGTTAACCGAGCATGATGGTAAAATGTAATGTTAGCATGTAGCTCACGTAGCTATGCTAGTGTTGCTAACCTGACATAATGTTAAAATGTGATGTTAGCTTGTAGCTAACATAGCTATGCTAGTGTTGCTAACCTCACATGATGTTAAAATGTGATGTTAGCTTGTAGCTCACATAGCTATGCTAGTGTTGCTAACCTGACATGATGTTAAAATGTGATGTTAGCTTGTAGCTCATATAGCTATGCTAATGTTGCTAACCTGACATGATGTTAAAACGTGATGTTAGCTTGTAGCTCATATAGCTATGCTAGTGTTGTTAACTGAGCATGATGTTAAAATGTAATGTTAGCATGTAGCTCACATAGCTATGCTAGTGTTGCTAACTTAGCATGATGATAAAATGTGATTTTAGCATGTAGCTCACATAGCTATGCTAGTGTTGTGGAGTCAACTCACCTACACACGGTCTGCATCTGCGACATGGTTTCTGGTAAAGGTTTTCCGTACGTCTCCGGCAGCAGCAGACAAAGGAGGGCCCCAAAAATGGCCAACGTTCCCATGAGAATGTACGGTAGCGCTTGATAATATTGACCTAAGTGAGAAAGTATTTCAACAAGCGGTCGGCACGCTTCCTTTGCGGACACGGCAATACGACTCACTCACCCAAGTAGATGATGAAGGGGGAGAGGATGGTTCCGATACGAGCGGCCATGGAGCAGCAGCCCATGGCCGTGTTCCGAATGACAGTGGGGAAGAGCTCTGAGGTGACGGTGTACACCACGCAGAACGCAGCCGTCACGCCGAATTTCCCCAACATCTCCAGCAGCACGGCCCCCCACTGGAGATCTGCAAGTTGTTGAGGATTTGGTTAGTATTCAGTGTTTCCCCCAGAAAATGTGTTAGTTAAGGTGGTGTCTTTCCAGGGGGAAGGGGGTGGGTGGGTGTTAGGAACAGCATAACTCGGCCTGTCGCCATCACGTCTCCATCTCATCGCTGCCACCACAGCCTGGGGGGGCAATAGACTACAGACTGTGGTGAAGTAGGCCGAGTTATGCTGTTCCTAACACCCACCCACCCCCTTCCCCCTGGAAGCCTACAATTTTTGGTTGTGTTTTCCGCTCCATATGCTGAATGCCGATATACTATATACATATACCTTGATATGTTTTCCGTAAAGTAAAAATAATACACGAAACAGTCCTAGTTACCTGAGATACTAAGTATGTTATTATTATTGCTTAGTAAGTCAATATTTTGACTTACTAAGCGCTGTGGGAAACCCTGGTATTGTGTGTCCCCACATTGGGGCAGCAACATGGACAGCAGATGCTTCTGCACAATTTTACTTGACTTCTTTGTCACAGAGGCAAATAAGACAACTTAAGAGCAGTGGTGGACGATGAGCCTTTCAACTCATTGCCTCGCACTCTTGCCTGTCAATCAGCAGACCTTGGTACAAGTTGAACGAAGGGGGCAGGACCTAGTGGGTTTTACAGTCGTGGTCAAAAGTTTACATACACTTGTAAAGAACATAATGTCATGGCTGTCTTGAGTTTCCAATCATTTCTACAAGTTTGGTTCTTTTATGAATTTATTATGGGTCTACTGAAAATGTGAGCAAATCTGCTGGGTCAAAAGTGTACATACAGCAATGTTAATATTTGGTTACATGTCAATTGGCAAGTTTCACTGCAATAAGGCACTTTTGGTAGCCATCCACAAGCTTCCGGTTGAATTTTTGACCACTCCTCTTGACAAAATCGGTGCAGGTCAGCTACATTTGTTGGTTTTCTGACATGGACTTGTTTCTTCAGCATTGGCCAAACGTTTAAGTCAGGACTTTGGGAAGGCCATTCTAAAACCTTAATTCTAGCCTGATTTAGCCATTCCTTGACCACGTTTGACGTGTGTTTGGGATCATTGTCCTGTTGGAACACCCAACTGCGCCCAAGACCCAACCTCCGGGCTGATGATTTTAGGTTGTCCTGAAGAATTTGGAGGTAATCCTCCTTTTTCATTGTGCCATTTACTCTCTGTAAAGCACCAGTTCCATTGGCAGCAAAACAGGCCCAGAGCATAATACTACCACCACCATGCTTGACGGTAGGTGTGGTGTTCCTGGGATTAAAGGCCTCACCTTTTCTCCTCCAAACATATTGCTGGGTATTGTGGCCAAACAGCTAATTTTTTGGTTCATCTGACCACAGAACTTTCCTCCAGAAGGTCCATGTGACCAAATATTAACATTGCTGTATGTATACTTTTGACCCAGCAGATTTGGTCACATTTTCAGTAGACTCATAATAAATTCATAAAAGAACCAAACTTCATGAATGTTTTTTTGTGACCAACAAGTATGTGCTCCAATCACTCTATCACAAAAAAATAAGAGTTGTAGAAAGTATTGGAAACTCAAGACAGCCATGACATTATGTCCTTTACAAGTGTATATACACTTTTGACCACGACTGTAGCTGGCCTTTTTTGTTGAGCCGGTGTTTGTAATTACAAACCTGATATTGCATATCGGGCCGATATCAGCAAAAAAAATAAGTATCGGATAGGGCTGGGCGATATATCGATATACTCGATATATCGCGGGTTTGCCTCTGTGCGATATATAAAATGATTATATCGTGATATTGGAGTATACGTTCTCACGCAGTTGCTTTTAGCTGCGGGCATTACACTACAGGCGTTTCTCACTCTTTCTAGTCTCCTTCTCACAGGGGCGTAAAACAAGCGCACCTTCTTCCATACGTCACATACTGTCGCGCGTGTAGCGTCATACGTATACGCCCTCGCCCAGCAGAGAGGTAGCAGCATGGCTAACGTTAGCTGAGGCAGGTGGTACAAGCGGAGCGGTGCGAGTGACAATACAAGAGAAGGTGCGAAACTGATCACAAATGGAGGAAGAACAATTAATGCCCAAAAAAACCAGCACGGGGTCCATCATCTGGCGGTAGTTTGGCTTCAAGCGTGAAGATATTCAGCAGACAACAGTAATATGCAAAGTATGCAGCAGAAGCGTTGCTACAAAAGGTAGCAGCCAACGTTCCCTCTAAGGTGCGCGCCTGCGCAATTGCGCACTGCTCAAGCGTCCTCTGCGCACAGCAAATATATGCCGCGCACCAAATCAAATCCCATCTGAATTCTAAACAAAATAAAGACATTTATTCTGTGTGATTTTGCAATGCAACTCTGAGTGATAGTGACAACAAGCGGCCCTAACGGTGTTCGTCAACACCGTTCAATTGAACACCGTTCAATTACTGTAACGTCTATCGAGATGCTTCGAGGACAGGAATTATATCGATCACTTTATTGAGCAAAACTGTTTATATTCGGCCATAACCACACCAAAAACATGAGTAAAAAACTTCTCTCTTGAAAAACTAGTCATTTTCTGCCGTACAAACCAACTTGTCATCTGTCACCAACACACATACCACTAAGCCACTGGTGCATTTATGGCCACACAAAAAGTCGGACAACTCAAACACCACACAAAGTTACACTATGACTCCTCAGTCATACGTGTGCTTATTCTACTGTCACTTATTATTAATGTTAATTTATTGATATTAATCATGGAATGCTGTTACTAGAGAAAGTTACAGGAATGCACACTTCATCCTATGCTTACATTTCATTGTGCAACATGAGGATGTTTAAGAGCAACTAAATGTGATCTCTGAAAGGGGTACAAATGATTTCCAAAGCAGGACCCCCACCCAGACATATTGTACAATACTAATCCATAGCTTATGAAAAACAAGATTTCTTTTATTTTCATTACAAGTGGGCCAAATCACTAATATTACAAAATAATCTCATGAAAATGACTCCTCTCATTTGAGTGTTATTATAAAAGATTGGTTTGAGATAGATGTGCTGCTGGTATTGCCACGTGTAATGTGCTCCACTGAATGCTCAGGGAGTTTTTGTGTTTGCTCACACACATGAACAATTAGAGGGAACATTGGTAGCAGCACTACTAATTTCTTCTTTCATTTAAAAAGTCACCCGCGAGAGAATGAAGAGTGCTTGAAACTCCGCACGTTAACATCTCCGGCCGGTGCCACACCCAAAAAAATGCCGAAACAACCTGCACTGACAAATGAGCCTGACGTCTTCCAGATCAACATCATATGAAAAATATAGTCACAAACACAAGGAGATAACGTCCGCAGTAACTTATTACATAGCGAAGGACATGGCCCCATAAACATCATCTATGCAACATTTTGACCAGAGAACCACCATTACATGTTATGTAGACCACAAGGAAGTCTTTTCAATTTAGAAATAATAATAATAATATGACTCCTTTAATGCACCCTATTATATGCATCAAGTGTTCATTCAAGGCTAAGGCAAAATATCATGATATATATCGTATATCGCGATATGGCCTAAAAATATCGAGATATTAATAAAAGCCAATATCGCCCAGCCCTAGTATCGGATAATATCGGTTAGCATGAGAAATCTCCGATACAATGTCCTATACAAGCAGTCCTGCAGTGTTGTGAAATGAGGTCATTTATAACAGGTAAACATAAGCCATTAGCTACTAGGAGCTAGCAGCTACAAAACAGCTAGGCACACAATAGCACACAAGCAAGATATACATAATAATTATTGAACAATAAGTTAAGTACCTCGGAGTCTTGTTCACGAGTGAGGGAAGAGTAGATCGTGAGATCGACAGGCGGATCGGTGCGGCGTCTTCAGTAATGCGGACCCTGTATCGATCCGTTGTGGTGAAGAAGGAGCTGAGCCGGAAGGCAAAGCTCTCAATTTACTGGTCGATCTACGTTCCCATCTTCACCTATAGTCATGAGCTTTGGGTTATGACCGAAAGGACAAGATCACGGGTACAAGCGGCCGAAATGAGCTTCCTCCGCCGGGTGGCGGGTCTCTCCCTTAGAGATAGGGTGAGAAGCTCTGTCATCCGGGGGGAGCTCAAACTAAAGCCGCTGCTCCTCCACATCGAGAGGAGCCAAATGAGGTGGTTCGGGCATCTGGTCAGGATGCCACCCGTAGGGAGGCTTTTAGGGCACGTCCAACCGGTAGGAGGCAACAGGGAAGGCCCAGGACACGTTGGGAATGCTTAGGCTGCTGCTCCCGCGACCCGACCTCGGATAAGCGGAAGAAGATGGATGGAAAAAAGTACATTTGTCAACATAAACAAGTATCAAATAATTATATTTACATATCACTTAGACATACAAAGTCTCCAAGGCAGAAGCCAATTAGAAAGTATGCAGTAACAAACGTGTCCGCATCATTCATCTTCGTGCATCGTGAGCTAAACTTTCTTCTAGTTTTTGCAACCACTAGGTGTCACCAAAAACACATTTCCTAACCACTTTAAAAGCAGAAATCCTCAGTTTTTTTCCATAGCTAGCTAAATAATAAATGTTTGCCTTAGGGCTGGGCGATATGGCCTTTTATTAATATATCGATATTTTTAGGCCATGTCACGATACACGATATATACCTCTATATTTTGCCTTAGCCTTGAATGAACACTTGATGCATATAATCACAGCAGTATGAAGATTCTATGTGTCTACATTAAAACATTCTTGTTCATACTGCATTAATATATGCTCATTTTAAACTTTCATGCAGAGAGGGAAATCACAACTAAGTAAATTGACCAAAACTATTTATTAAACAGTTAAGCAGTGGCACAAACATTCATGTCATTTCAAAACAGAACGTGCAAGATTGTCAGAGACATTTTAAAACAAGCTATTAGTGCACTTTTGTGCATGATGTCACTAAGATGACATATCAAAACAACACTAAATTAAAGTGCACTTTTTGTACAGAACGCCATTACAATAGTTAAAAACAAATAAAGTGCACTTTTGTGCATGATGTCACACAAGATATTTCAATAAGTGTCACATAAAAATGAGCTGCATAATAGGAAATCAAATAGTGTACGTCCTTCGCTATGTGGTAGGTTCCTGCGGAAGTTATCTCCTTCTGTTGTTAACTATTTTTTTCATACGGTGTTGATGTGGAAATGGTTGCTTTGGCATTTTGTTGGTGTGGCACCGAACGGAGATGTTGACATGCAGAGTTTCAAGCACTCTTCATTCTCTAGCGGGTGACTTTTCAAATGATGCTACATTAGTAGAGCTGCTACTTTTTGTAGCAACGCTTTTGCCGCATACTTGAAATATTGCTGTTGTCTGTTCAACATATTCCCACTTGAAGCCAAGCCACCACCAGACGATGGACCCCTGCTATTTTTCTTGGGAATTAATTCTTCCTTCATTTGTTACCAGATTCGCACCTTCTTCACACCGCTCTGTTAGCACCACAGCTAATGTTACCATGCCGCTACCTCTCTACTCCACGAGGGCGTATACGTAGAAGGTGCGCTTGTTGTGAGAAGGAGAGACAAGAAAGAGTGAGAAGAGCCTGTAGTGTAATGCCCGCAGCTAAAAGCAACTGCGTGAGAACGTATACTGTCTCCAATATCACCATAGTCATTTTCTATATCGCACAGAGACAAACCCGCGATATATCGAGTATATTGATATATCGCCCAGCCCTAGTTTGACTCCTGCTGATATCGTATCGGATTAAGTTGGTATCGGCCCATTCAAAAGGTTGTGAAGTCAGTATCGCCCCAGAAGTGAAAAAGTTGAAACAAGGACACTGAGTATACTTCACAAGCACTTTTTTTTTTTTTACAAAAAATAAAATGTGTGTTAGTAGCACATGTTTTTACATTGTCAATAAAGTAAAGCGCGTGAAAATGGTTTGAAAAATAAGCCTGTTATGATTTTGTTTTTAATATGCAACACACTGTATTGTATTACTTTAAATGGGAAAGTGGCCCCCAGTGCCGTCATATCTACTGTACTTGTATTTTTGATTATTATATACTGTGCATGTATTCTCAGTGGCCTAGTGGTTAGAGTGTCCGCCCTGAGGTCGGTAGGTTGTGAGTTCAAACCCCGGCCGAGTCATACCTAAGACTATAAAAATGGGACTCATTACCTCCCTGCTTGGCACTCAGCATCAAGGGTTGGAATTGGGGATTAAATCACCACCGCTGCTGCCCACTCCTCCCCTCACCTCCCAGGGGGTGAGCAAGGAGATGGGTCAAATGCAGAGGACAAATTTCACCACACCTAGTGTGTGTGTGTGACAATCATTGGTACTTTAACTTAACTTATTCATGAAGAATGCCGTGGTCGTCTCTGTATTGTGACTTGACGCAAGTGCAGTACTGGCAGCGACCAGCAGAGCATGCTGTTGATTCAGGCGTGACTCCTTTGCTGTTTGACTTCCATCCATCCATCCATTCTCTACCGCTTATTCCCTACGGGGTCGCGGGTGGTGCTGGAGCCTATCTCAGCTACAATCGAGCGGAAGGCGGGGTACACCCTGGACAAGTCGCCACCTCATCACAGGGCCAACACAGATAGACAGACAACATTCACACTCACATTCACACACTAGGGCCAATTTAGTGTTGCCAATCAACCTATCCCCAGGTGCATGTCTTTGGAGGTGGGAGGAAGCCGGAGTACCCGGAGGGAACCCACGCAAGCATGGGGAGAACATGCAAACTCCACACAGAAAGATCCCGAGCCCGGGATTGAACCCAAGACTACTCAGGACCTTCGTATTGTGAGGCAGATGCACTAACCCCTCTACCACCGTTGCACCAGTTTTAGTTAAGTTAAAGTTAAAGTCGCAATGATTGTCACACACACACTAAGTGTGGTGAAATTTGTCCTCTGCATTCGACCCATCCCCTTGTTCACCCCCTGGGAGGTGAGGGGAGCAGCGAGCAGCAGCGGTGCCACGCCCGGGAATAATTTTTGGTGATTTAACCCCCAATTCCAACCCTTGATGCTGAGTGCCAGGCAGGGAGGTAATGGGTCCCATTTTTATAGTCTTAGGTATGACTCGGCCGGGCTTTGAACTCACAACCTACCCATCTCAGGGCGGACACTCTAACCCAGGGGTCGGGAACCTTTTTGGCTGAGAGAGCCATGAAAGCCAAATATTGTGAAATGTATTTCCGTGAGAGCCATTCAATATTTTTTAACACTGAATACAACGCGTGCATTTTTAAGTATGACCAACATTTTTAGAGTGTAATAAGTCTCTTATTCTTTTTAATCACATTGTTATTCTGACGCTAACCAATAATTTAAAAAATACTTCTTACCATTAATGCGACTCTCCTGTACCCCGAAGGACAGCTGGGATTGGCTGAACAGGTGCGGTAGAAAACGGATGGATGGATTAAAATGCATGAGAATGTTTTATATTTTGAACGTTATTACCAGCGGAGTTTATTCATTACTAATCGTGTTAAGCAATGTCAGCTAAGATTGATCTGAGAGCCAGATGCAGTCATCAAAAGAGCCACATCTGGCTCGCGAGCCACAGGTTCCCTACCCCTGTTCTAACCACTAGGCCACTGAGTAGGTCTCATTAAAAACAGCTGTTGTCCTCCTTGACAGGAAGTCACATGTCCTTACCCATGGGAATGAGGTGAACGCACAGGATCATGACTCCGCCCACCAGCAGCGTGGTGGACTGGCACAAGCGGCGGTAGCAGAAGTGCAGCAGCAGGAGGGCGATGAGGTACGCCGGCACCTCCGCCAACGCCGACAGGAAGCAGTTGAAGTAGGGGTCGCCGTGCAGGTTGGAGGTGTTGAGGATCAACGCGTAGTAGCTGAGGGTGATGACGAACCTGTGGGGAAAGGCATCATATGAAAATAACAGCTAACAGTATACAGCCTCCTTTAGACTACTGCTTTAGAATAGACATTACCATCATGTAGTTTTTGTTTCAGTGACTAAGCTAACCTAGCATAGCATGATGTCAAACTGTAATATTACTTATGTCACTTATATTTGTTGGTATTTCTAATCCAGCATGTTGTTAACATTTAATGTTAGCATGTAGCTCACATAGCTATGCTAGTGCTGCTAACCTAACGTGTCGTTAAAATTGAACTTTAGCATGTAGTTCACATATATTTGCTAGTGTTTCAAACCGAGCATGATGTCAAAATAGAATTTTAGCTTGTAGCTTACACAGACATGCTAGTGTTGCTAACCTAGCATGATGTTAAAATGTAATGTTAGCATGTAGCTCACATATATTTGCTATTCTTGCTAACATAGCGTGATGTTAAAATGTAATGTTAGCATGTAGCTCACATATCTATGCTAGTCTTGCTAACAGCGTGATGTTAAAATGTAATGTTAGCATGCAGCTCACATATCTTTGCCAGTGTTACTAACCTAGCATGATGTCAAAATTGAATTTTAGCATGTAGCTCTTATAGCCATGCTAGTGTTGCTAACCTAGCATGATGTTAAAAGGTAATGTTAGCATGGAGCTCACATATCTATGCCAGTGTTGCTAACATAGCATGACGTTAAAATTGAATTTTAGCATGTAGCTCACATAGCTATGCTAGTGTTGGTAACCTAGCATGATGTTAAACTGTAATGTTAGCATGTAGCTCACATATATTTGCTAGTTTGCTAACATAGCGTGATGTTAAAATGTAATGTTAGCATGCAGCTCACATATCTTTGCTAGTGTTGCTAACCTAGCATGATGTCAACATTGAATTTTAGCATGTAGCTCTTATAGCCATGCTAGTGTTGCTAACCTAGCATGATGTTAAAAGGTAATGTTAGCATGGAGCTCACATATCTATGCCAGTGTTGCTAACATAGCATGACGTTAAAATTGAATTTTAGCATGTAGCTCACATAGCTATGCTAGTGTTGTTAACCTAGCATGATGTTAAAATGTAATGTTAGCATGGAGCTCACATATCTATGCCAGTGTTGCTAACATAGCTTGATGTTAAAATTTTATTTTAACATGTAGCTCACATAGCCATGCTAGTGTTGGTAACCTAGCATAATGTTAAACTGTAATGTTAGCATATAGCTCACATATATTTGCTAGTGTTTCTAACCTTGCATGTTGTTAACATTTAATGTTAGTACGTAGCTCACATAGCTATGCTGGTGTTGCTAACATAGCGTGATGTTAAAATGTAATGTTAGCATGGAGCTCACATATCTATGCCAGTGTTGCTAACATAGCTCAATGTTAAAATTTAATTTTAGCATGTAGCTCACATAGCCATGCTAGTGTTGGTAACCTAGCATGATGTTAAAATGTGATGTTAGCATGCAGCTCACATATATTTGCTAGTGTTTTTAACCTAGCATGTTAACATTTAATGTTAGCATGTAGCTCACATATCTATGCTGGTGTTGCGAACCTAGCATGATGTCAACATGTAATGTTAGCTTGTAGCTCACATATTTATGCTGGAGTTGCTAACCTACCGTGATGTCAAAATTTAATTTTAGCATGTAGCTCACATAGCCATGCTTGTGTTGGTAACCTGGCATGATGTTAAAATGTAATACTAGCATGCAGCTCACTTATATTTGTTAGTGTTTCAAACCGAGCATGATGTTAACAATTAATGTTAGCATGCAGCTCACATATCTAGGCTGGTGTTGCTAACCTAGCATAATGTCAAAATCTAATGTTAGCATGTAGCTCACATATATATGCTAGTGTTGCTAACCTAGCGTGATGTTAAAATGTAATGTTAGCATGTAGCTCACATATATTTGCTAGTGTTTCAAACCGAGCATGATGTTAACATTTAATGTGAGCATGTAGCTCACATAGCCATGCTTGTGTTGGTAACCTAGCATGATGTTAAAATGTAATGTTAGCATGTAGCTCACATAGCTATGCTGGTGTTGTTAACCTAACGTGATGTTAAAATGTAATGTTAGCATGTAGCTCACATATCTATGCTAGTGTTGCTGACCTAGCATGATGTTAAAATGTAATGTTAGCATGTAGCTCACATATCTATGCTAGTGTTGGTAACCTAGCGTGATGTTAAAATGTAATACTAGCATGTAGCTAGTGTTGCTAAAATGTGTGTACTAGTGTCCCACCCACTGAATGTTGTATGTGACATATGACATCCATTATGTAAATATGTGTATATATTTCTATATTACATTGAACAAGTGCACGTTACAGTGTGTATGTCAACAAGTAAACAATAATGAGCCAAAGACAGCTCATTAGCATTAAAGTTACAGACACACATTGAAATCAAGGACACATAAAAGCATGTTGAGCATGTGTGACACATACAGTTTTAGAGAAATAAATAATAAATAAATAATAAATAATAGTCATACCACAGAAGTTGACACAACAGGGTGATGGTGTAAACGTTGCAGCTCCTCACAATGTCTCTGATGGTATATTTCTTGTCTTTCATCCTCAAAGCATCTTCTATCTGACACACACACACAGAATATTCACTTTAAATCACTACCCAAACCCTAAGAAATAAGCACACTTTTTTACCTCAGCCTGTGTAAAAATGGCGTCTGGGGTGGCAACCTGATTTGTCTGAGCAGCGACTTTCAGTATGGCCTCCGCCTCCTTCACGCGGCCCTGAGAGAGCAGCCAGCGAGGAGACTCTGGGATCAACCTGCACCACATTGATTAGTGGAGCTTTCATTCATCACCCTTCCAATATCCTCATGTGCAACAGCTGAATCCCATTTCAAATATTATTGTCATCAAACTTTTGTAATGTAATGTTATTATGTTGCTTACATACGCTAGCGTTGCTAATCTAGCATGTAGCATGATGTTCAAATGTAATGTTAGCATGTAGCTTACATAGCTTTACTAATGTTAAAATGTAATCTGAAGACTGTACTCCCTAAGTTCTAACAGCACGTGAAGTGTTCTACAAGGGGCAAGAACACCCTGGACCACGTGTATACCAACATAAAGCACGCGTACAGAGCTACACCCCTCCCCCAGCTTGGACAGTCAGACCATCTTTCCCTCCTGCTCTCTCCTACCTACACCCCCATCAGACGCCAGGCCAGGCCTATCACAAAGACTGTTATGACCTGGCCTGACGATGCACTCCCCAAACTTCAGGACTGCTTCCAACACACAGACTCTTCCAACAACAGGAGCTGGAGACAGCCACAGGAACGGTGCTGGACTACATAAAGTTCTGCATCGGGAATGTGACTGTGGAAAAAACCATCCGGGTTTACCCCAACAAGAAACCCTGGATGACCAGCCAGGTCCGCACACTCCTTAGGGCCCGCGACGCAGCCTTCAGGTCAGGGGACAGGGCACTGTACAGTGTTGCTAGAGCCGACCTGAAGAGAGGGATTAAAAAAGCAAAGGCGGACCACAGGAGGTGCATAGAGTCCCATCTGTCCAGCAAAAACTCACGGGAGGTGTGGCGGGGCATTCATGACATCACGAACTTCAGAGGCTGCAATATGACAACTGCGGATCAGAGTGCGACACTGGCAGAGGAGCTTAACTGTTTCTTTGCCCGTTTCGAAACCCCCCAGCGACACTCATCTGCTCCAGCCCTGCCCCCGCCCCCACCGGGCTCCGGCGCCACTCCACTCACTCTACAGGAGCACAGTGTCAGACGAGTGCTCCTGGCTGTGAACCCCAGGAAGGCTACCGGACCAGACGGAGTACCTGGAAAGGTGCTCAGGACGTGCGCCCACCAGCTCGCTCCCCCCCTCACCAGGATCTTCAACCTCTCCCTGGCTCAGGCAGTCATCCCATCCTGCCTGAAGTCATCTACAATAATCCCGGTGCCGAAGAAGTCTCCCATCACCAGCCTGAATGATTACCGACCAGTGGCCCTCACTCCGGTAATCATGAAGTGCTTCGAGCGACTTGTTCTCCAGCACATCAAGGACCATATCCCTCAAGACTTCGACCCCCACCAGTTCGCATACCGGGCGAACAGGTCCACAGAGGACGCCATCGCTGTTGCTCTCCACTCTGCTCTGAACCACCTGGAGCAGCAGCAGAGCTACGTCCGGATGCTCTCTGTGGACTATAGCTCTGCCTTCAATACAATAATCCCGGACAGACTCTGCAATAAACTGGACACTCTTGGCCTCCCCCCTCTCACAAACGCCTGGATAAGGGACTTCCTAACGGACCGACCCCAGAATGTGAGACTTGGCCCGCACCTCTCATCCTCCCGCACGCTGAGCATCGGCTCCCCACAGGGCTGTGTGCTGAGCCCCCTCCTCTACTGCCTTTACACCCATGACTGCAGTCCGGCCCACAGTGACAACCTTACCGTCAAGTTCGCCGACGATACCACAGTGGTCGGGCTCATCTCCAGGGGTGACGAGGCTGCCTACAGAGAGGAGGTCCTGAAGCTGACGGCCTGGTCTTCGGAGAACAACCTCGCTCTCAACACCAGCAAGACCAGAGAGATCATCGTCGACTTCAGGAGGAGCAGCACCGACCCTGCCCCCCTCTACATCAACGGCGAGCGTGTAGAGAGGGTCCACACCTTCAGGTACCTTGGAGTCCACATCTCTAATGACTTCTCCTGGACAGTCAACACCACATCAATCATCAAGAAGGCTCAGCAGCGGCTACACTTCCTTAGAGTCCTCGGGAAGTACAACCTGAAGCCTGACCTGCTGCTGACCTTCTACCGCTCGTCCATCGAGAGCCTGCTGACCTACTGTATTACGGTATGGTATGGCAGCTGCACTGCAGCAGACAGGGAGAGGCTGCAAAGAGTGGTCAAGACGGCTCAGAAGATCATCGGCCGCCCTCTCCCCTCTCTGACGGACATCTACACCTCCCGCTGCCTCAACAGAGCCAGTGCCATCATCAAGGACAGCACCCACCCTGGCTCTGACCTGTTCCACCTGCTGCCCTCTGGGAAGCGCTACAGGTGCATTAAAACCAAAACAAACAGGCTAAAGAACAGCTTCTTCCCCAGGGCCATAACCATCCTGAACGGACTGCCCCATTGTCCCTCATAACTGCCTTCTCTTCGGTGCAATAACCCATTCCACCAACCACCCTGTTTTTGTTTTTGTTTTTTTCATGTATATATTCATTTCACACCATATTCATTGCACTTCTACATTTTTTATATTTTTATATATTTGCACATTGTTTTTCTAGCATGCACACATCGCACTGTATGGAATGGCCTCAATCTCGTTACCTTGCGTAATGACAATAAAGCTGATTCTGATTCTGATTCTTCTAATTTCAGCGTGTATCTCACATAGCGAAGTTAGTGTTGCTAACCTAGCATTATGTTAAAAGGTAATGTTAGCATGTAGCTCACATAGCGATGCTAGTGTTGCTAACATAGCATTTTGTTAAAAGGTAATGTTAGCATGTAGCTCACATAGCGAAGTTAGTGTTGCTAACCTAGCATTATGTTAAAAGGTAATGTTAGCATGTAGCTCACATAGCGATGCTAGTGTTGCTAACCTAGCATTTTGTTAAAAGGTAATGTTAGCATGTAGCTCACATAGCGATGCTAGTGTTGCTAACGTAGCATTTTGTTAAAAGGTAATGTTAGCATGTAGCTCACATAGCGAAGTTAGTGTTGCTAACCTAGCATTATGTTAAAAGGTAATGTTAGCATGTAGCTCACATAGCGATGCTAGTGTTGCTAACCTAGCATTTTGTTAAAAGGTAATGTTAGCATGTCGCTTACATAGCTTTACTAATGTTAAAATGTAATGTTAGCATGTATCTCACAGCGAAGTTAGTGTTGCCAACCTAGCATTATGTTAAAAGGTAATGTTAGCATGTAGCTTACATAACTTTACTAATGTTAAAATGTAATGATAGCAGGTGCATTAAAACCAAAACAAACAGGCTAAAGAACAGCTTCTTCCCCAGGGCCATAACCATCCTGAACGGACTGCCCCATTGTATCTCACATAGCAAAGCTAGTGTTGGTAACCTAGCATTATGTTAAAAGGTAATGTTAGCATGTAGCTCTAATAGCGATGCTAGTGTTGCTAACCTAGCATTATGTTAAAAGGTAATGTTAGCATGTAGCTCACATAGCGATGCTAGTGTTGCTAACCTAGCATTATGTTAAAAGGTAATGTTAGCATGCAGCTCACATAGCAATGCTAGTGTTGCTAACCTAGCATTTTGTTAAAAGGTAATGTTAGCATGTCGCTTACATAGCTGGCGTGGCGCAGTGGAAGAATGGCCGTGCGCGACCCGAGGGTCCCTGGTTCAATCCCCACCTAGTACCAACCTCGTCATGTCTGTTGTGTCCTGAGCAAGACACTTCACCCTTGCTCCTGATGGGTGCTGGTTAGCGCCTTGCATGGCAGCTCCCTCCATCAGTGTGTGAATGTGTGTGTGAATGGGTAAATGTGGAAGTAGTGTCGAAGCGCTTTGAGTACCTTGAAGGTAGAAAAGCGCTATACAAGTACAACCCATTTATCATTTATTTACTAATGTTAAAATGTAATGTTAGCATGTATCTCACATAGCGAAGTTAGTGTTGCCAACCTAGCATTATGTTAAAAGGTAATGTTAGCATGTAGCTTACATAGCTTTACTAATGTTGAAATGTAATGATAGCATGTATTTCACATAGCGAAGCTAGTGTTGGTAACCTAGCATTATGTTAAAAGGTAATGTTAGCATGTAGCTCTAATAGCGATGCTAGTGTTGCTAACCTAGCATTATGTTAAAAGGTAATGTTAGCATGTAGCTCACATAGCGATGCTAGTGTTGCTAACCTAGCATTATGTTAAAAGGTAATGTTAGCATGCAGCTAACATAACTATGCTAATGTTGCCAACCTGGCATTATGTTAAATTGTAATGTTAGCATGTAGCTTACAGAGCTATGCAAGTGTTGCTAACCTAGCAAGTTGCATGATGTTAAAATGTAATGTTAGCATGTAGCTTACGTAGCTTTACTAATATTAAAATGTAATGTTAGCATGTATCTCACATAGCAAAGATAGTGTTGCTAACCTAGCATTATGTGAAAAGGTAATGTTAGCATGTAGCTCACATAGCGATGCTAGTGTTGCTAGCCCAGCATTATGTTACAAGGTAATGTTAGCATGTAGCTTACATAGCTTTACTAATGTTAAAATGTAATATTAGCATGTATCTCACATAGAGAAGTTAGTGTTAGTAACCTAGCATTATGTTAAAAGGTAATGTTAGCATGTAACTTACGGAGCTATGCAAGTGTTGCTAACCTAGCAAGTTGCATGATGTTAAAATGTAATGTTAGCATGTAGCTTAGATAGCTTTACCTATGTTAAAATGTAATGTTAGCATGTATCTCACACAGCGAAGCCAGTGTTGCTAACCTAGCATTATGTGAAAAGGTAATGTAAGCATGTAGCTCATATAGCGATGCTAGTGTTGCTAACCTAGCATTGTGTTAAAAGGTAATGTTAGCATGTAGCTAACATAACTATGCTAATGTTGCCAACCTGGCATTATGTTAAATTGTAATGTTCGCATGTAGCTTACAGAGCTATGCAAGTGTTGCTAACCGAGCAAGTTGCATGATGTTAAAATGTAATGTTTGCATGTAGCTTACATAGCTTTACTAATGTTAAAATGTAATGTTAGCATGTAGCTCACATAGCGAAGCTACTGTTGCTAACCTAGCATTATGTTAAAAGGTAATGTTAGCATGTAGCTAACATAACTATGCTAATGTTGCCAACCTGGCACCACACAAGGGTTAAATTGTAATGTTCGCATGTAGCTTACAGAGCCATGCGAGTGTTGCTAACCTCGCATGTTGCATGATGTGAAAATGTAATGTTAGCATGTAGCTTACATAGCTTTACTAATTTTGTTCAAATGTAATGTTAGCATGTAGCTCACATATATTTTCTAGTGGTGCTAACCTAGCATGATGTTAAAATGCAATGTTATCATGTAGCTCACATAGCGATGCTAGTGTTGCTAACCTAGTATGGTGTTAAAAAGTAATGTTAGCACGTAGCTAACATAACTATGCTAATGTTGCCAACCTGGCACCACACAAGGGTTAAATTGTAATGTTCGCATGTAGCTTACAGAGCCATGCGAGTGTTGCTAACCTCGCATGTTGCATGATGTGAAAATGTAATGTTAGCATGTAGCTTACATAGCTTTACTAATTTTGTTCAAATGTAATGTTAGCATGTAGCTCACATAGATTTTCTAGTGGTGCTAACCTAGCATGATGTTAAAATGCAATGTTATCATGTAGCTCACATAGCGATGCTAGTGTTGCTAACCTAGTATGGTGTTAAAAAGTAATGTTAGCATGTAGCTAACATAACTATGCTAATGTTGCCAACCTGGCATTATGCTAAAATGTAATGTCAGCAAGTAGCTCAAATAGTAGCGATGGTGGAGTTTCATTCTGCAATTATAAGTACAAAAGTATTAATAATATTAGTTATAATGATTAAAAAGGTAGGTTAGACTGCCATCTAGTGTCTACTTTTAGGTCTCTGCTGAGTAAAACGAGTAGAACATCAAAACAGTATTGGTTTTACAATTACGCTTTCGATTAAGGTGAAAATGGATCACTTGAAACTAGAGATGTCCGATAGTATGGGACTGCCGATATTATCGGCCGATAAATGCTTTAAAATGTAATATCGGAAATTATCGGTATCGGTTTTAAAAAGTTAAATTCATGACTTTTTAAAACGCCGCTGTGTGCACGGATGTAGGGAAAAGTACAGAGCGCCAATAAACCTTAAAGGCACTGCCTTTGCGTGTCGGCCCAGTCACATAATATCTACGGCTTTCACACACACACAAAGGGGTGTATATTGTAGCGTCCCGGAAGAGTTTGTGCGGCAAGGGGTTCTGGGTATTTGTTCTGTTGTGTTTATGTTGTGTTACGGTGCGGATGTTCTCCCGAAATGTGTTTGTCATTCTTGTTTGGTGTGGGTTCACAGTGTGAACTGTGTAACAATGTAAAAGTTGTTTATACGGCCACCCTCAGTGTGACCTGTATGGCTGTTGACCAAGTATGCCTTGCATTCACTTGTGTGTGTGAAAAGCCGTATATATTATGTGACTGGGCCGGCACGCAGAGGCAGTGCCTTTAAGGTTTATTGGCGCTCTGTACTTCTCCCTACGTCCGTGTACACAGCGGTGTTTTAAAAAGTCATACATTTTACTTTTTGAAACCGATACCGATAATTTCCGATATTACATATTAAAGCATTTATCGGCAGTCCCATATTATCGGAGATCTCTACTAAATAGTTCTCACCACCATAGCGGTATGTATATCAGTCCTGAGGCGGCCATGGGGATCATCAGCATCCTCCATGAGCGCAAAGCGTACGCCACCGGCGGCATAAGCATGTATCCTATGGCGGAGCTCATGAAGACCCCCAGGGAGCAGAAGACCACCCGAGCCTTGGAGTTGAGGATTTCTGTTCCTAAGGGCCAAACATTCACAAGTCACTTCTTACATATATGCTGATAGAGTGAGCTGGCATTAGCGTCCATAGCAGAATTGAATAGAATATAATGGACTTTATTGTCATTATATTTGCATATAACGAGATTAAGGACTCCAACCTAAGGTGCGGTAGTGGGAACAATTATGGGGTAAAAATGAATTACACAAGAAGTAATAAAGATAAAACTAAGAATTGAAATAAATAGACTACTATTAGGGATGTCCGATAATGGCTTTTTGCCGATATTCCGATATTGTCCAACTCTTAATTACCGATACCGATTTTAACCGATAGCGATATATACAGTCGTGGAATTAACACATTATTATGCCTAATTTGGACAACCAGGTATGGAAAAGATAAGGTCCTTTCCTTTTTAAAAAAATAAATAAATAAAAATAAGATAAATAAATTAAAAACATTTTCTTGAATAAAAAGGAAAGTAAAACAATATAAAAACAGTTACATAGAAACTAGTAATTAATGAAAATGAGTAAAATTAACTGTTAAAGGTTAGTACTATTAGCAGCACGCACAATCATGTGTGCTTACGGACTGTATCCCTTCCAGACTGTATTGATATATATTGATATATAATGTAGGAACCAGAATATTATTAACAGAAAGAAACAACCCTTTTGTGTGAATGAGTGTAAATGGGGGAGGGATGGTTTTGTTTTGGGTTGGTGCACTAATTCTAAGTGTATCTTGTGTTTTTTTATGTTGATTTAATAAAAAAAAATTTTAAAAACCCGATACCGATAATAAAAAAAAAACGATACCGATAATTTCCGATATTACATTTTAAAGCATTTATCGACCATCCCTACTAAATACTGTACAATATACAGAACAGCAGCCACAATCTGTGTTTTATAAAAAAAAATATCCATAACGTACCCAGCACAAAAGCGATGATGTAATTGGAGAACCCCCCTGCGCCTGCAAGGAAGAAAGTGAAAGTGAAGATCTCCCAATTGGGAGAGAATATCTGCGCCGTCACAGCAATCGTCTGAAGGAGCATCATGGTGAACAGGGCTGGCTTCCTTCCATATCTGTTTTTAGAAAGGCAGACACATTTATTTCCAAGGTGTCTCAAACCACAACTTCACTATGAACTCACCTACTCATATAGCTATGCTGATGTTGTTAAACTTGCATGATGTTAAAATGTAATGTTAGCATGTAGCTCACATAGCTATGCTATTGTTGCCAGCCTAGCATGATGGTAAAATGTAATGTTAGCATGTAGCACGCATAGCTATGCTATTGTTGCTAACCTAGCATTATATAAATATATAATGTTAGTATGTAGCTTACATAGCTATGCTATTGTTGCTAACCTAGCATGATGTTAAAGTATAATGCTAGTATGTAGCTTACATAGCTATGCTAGTGTTGCTAACCTAGCATGATGTTAAAATGTAATGTTTGCATGTAGCTCATATAGCTATGGTAAAGTTGCTAACCTAGCATGATGTTACAACATAATGTTGGCATGTAGCTCACATGGCTATGCTAGTGTTGCTAACCTAGCATGATGTTAAAATGTAATGTTAGCATATAGCTCATATAGCTATGGTAGTATTGCTAACCTAGCATGATGTTAAAATGTAATGTTAGCATGTAGCTCATATAACTATGCTGGTGTTGCTAACATAGCATGATGCTAAACTGTAATGTAATGTGGTAGCATAGCTATGTGAGCTACATGCTATCACAATATTATGTCACTCGACATACATTGCTTTTGGTCTCCCCTAGAGAGGGGGGGTTACCCACATATGCGGTCCTCTCAAGGTTTGTCGTAGTCATTCACATCGACGTACCTTATGTGGGCTCTGTACCGAGGATGTCGTTGTGGCTTGTGCAGCCCTTTGAGACTTTTGTGATTTAGGGCTATATAAATAAACATTGATTGATTGATTTAGCTCACAGCTCAGAGCAGGCTCTGACATAGATATGCTAGTGTTGTTAACCTAGCATGGTGTTAAAATTAAATGTTAGCATGTAGCTCACATAGCTATGCTAATGTTGCTAACCTAGAATAATGGTAAAATATAATGCTAGCATGTAGCTCACATAGCTATGCTCGTGTTGCTAATCCAACATGATGGTAAAATGTAATGTTAGCATGTAGTTCATATAGCTATGCTAGTGTTGCTAACCTAGCATGATGCTAAAATTTAATGTTAGCATGTAGCTCATATAGCTATGCTCGTGTTGCTAACCTAGCATGATGCTAAAATGTAATGGTCGCCTTTAGCTCACATAGCTCTGAGCAGGCTCTGTCATAGATATGCTAGTGTTGCTAATCTAGCATGATGTTAAAATGTAATGTTAGCATTTAACTCACGTAGCTACAGAGCTGTCAAGCCTCACGCTTTGAGCGTGACAGTCGTGCAATTCAACCCTTTCTCACGCCACACTCCACACTTTGCTTATATTTCCCCATTTAGTACTATATATTTATTTTTTTCATGAAAATAAACTTATTCCACAACGAAAACTAGTTTTTAATAAAATAGTGACAAGTTTTTTTGTTTTTTTTTCCAGAAATAATTATTAGCAATTGACACGGCAGTTAAATAGACAGAGGAAGCTAAAGCAACTTTTCAAAAATAACAGGATTTAATATATGAAATAGTTTATTTATTTATTTATTAGCCTTTATTTAACCAGGTAAAATCCCATTGAGATCAAAGATCTCTTTTCCAAGGGAGACCTGGCCAAGAGGGCAGCAGCAAGGTTACATTAAAAACAGTAAACAAATACATAAAACAGTTGAGACAATCTTTACAATAAATAAAGCAAGAAGTGTGCTGACATTTCTGTGGAAACCAACTTGCAGATAAGTATGCAAAGCAACTAAAACAGGAATAAACATGGAGATTAATCCCAGTTAAGCCGAAGTGAAAAGTATAGTTAAGATAGGGCTAAATAAAAAATGGGTTAGGGTTAGTTGAAATAAAGAAGGAAAAGGTAGGCAGTATTATAAAGGAATTTAGGAGTAATAAGAGGTGGTAATAGAACTAGGAAGGAGGAAGAAAGCATTACTAGTGATCAATGTAATCAAACAGAAAATGTCAAGCATGTATTAATACAGTGAAAGAAATATAATAGAGAAATAATGACTTGTAAGTTAGTAAAAGAGAAAGTTAGTAAAACACTGGATGATCTTTTAAGATTGCACTTGGAACATGCAAGCTAGAAAGCTATACATACATTTTAATCGCCATTAAAAAAAAGAAGGCGGCGGGCGGTCTCGGTGCCTCAAACTATCTCACACACAACTACCCAATTGTGTTCACTGTTGATTCACTGTTTCATCTGAAGTCTCCTTGTTAAAATGTAGTGTTTTAGGTCCTGTATTTGTTGCAGAGCTGTGTAACATTTATTTGCCTCTTCCCTTGGCTAGTCCACACTTGAAAAAGAGACTCAAACGTTAGTGTGTGTGTGTGTGTGTGTGTGTGTGTGTGTGTGTGTGTGTGTGTTTGTGTGTGTGTGTGTGTGTGTGTGTGTGTGTTTCTACCCCTCTTGAGGCATCAACAAGGAAAAGTACCTTCCATATGAGGACCGGTGAACAAGTCAGGACCAAAATCATGGTCCCAATGCAGAAAACCATTGCATCTAATAGAGAGCCAAATACTAGAGTCCGTGAACATTACTCCAAAGTCAGGATTTTTTGATGAATTAATGTGCATACAAAAATAAACCTTGACAGGTGAAGGCAGCAATATACAATGAAACAAGACTGCAGCTAAAGAAGGACTTCCCTATTCCCCCCCCCAAAAAAACCCGCCAGGTGAACAGCTGATTTTACGACTTCCGGTGCTGACGTAAGACAACCCGCGTTCCATATGTGACCATAGGATGAAAATATACACGACGGTACTAAGACTATAGTGGCCATTAACAGTTAGCTTCTACAGCTGGGTTGCCCATAGTGCGGCACAGGGGCCATCTGTGGTCCGTGCCTCCTTTGTCATCGGCCTTAAGCACATTTCAAAAAACAAAAAATAGAGATCTCATTTCCCCCCTTGGTGGTGAAATCTATCACAATTAGGGTGGTCCCAAAAAGGAGGGATTTTTCAAATTGACTTTGTGTCAGTTTTAAAAGTGCTCCCCCTCTGGTCAACATATGAATTAACAAGTGTGTGTAAAAATTTTAAGTGCTCCCCCTCTCGGCAGCATATGAAATAACAAGTGTGTGTATTTTCACAAATATTCATTTTTTTCTTGTAAAATGTTGACTTGCGTTGAGTAAAAAGACGACTTTTAAAATAACACTCCCAAATGAAACGTGAAATCCATCAAATTAATGTGGTCCCAAAAAGGAGGGATTTTATAAATTGACTGTGTGTCGGTTTTAAAAGTGCTTTTCTCCGGCCAACATATGAAATAACAAGTGTGTGTAAAAATTTGAAGTACTCCCCCTGGCCAACATGTAATAACCAGTGTGTGTAAGAAATTGAAATGTGCCCCATTTTGCTCAAAATAAAAAAATAATAAATAAATATGTATATAGAGACATACTGTAATAACTTCAAGTAAATAATAAAAAATAAAAAACAATTACAAACAAAAAATTTAACAACAAAACATTTTTACTAAAAGCAGTCTTTTTCTCACAATGTTTCGACTTTTTTATGATAAAATTGGGAACAATTTCTCATATTCTTTCTGTTTCTGTAATATTGCAATATTTATGGGTTAAATGATTACTTTTTTATGTAAAAGTATTACTTTTTAATGCAAAATGTCGACATTTGTCATATAAAATTCTGACTTTTATCACAGTATTGCCAATGTTTTTGTTGTTCTTGTAAAATAGTGAAATTTTTTTGAGTAAAATGATGACTTTTGTCATAATTTTGCCGAGTAAAATTCCGATTGTTATTATAATATTGCCAAAATGTTAAAGTTTTCTTATAAAATTGTGACTTTTGTCGAGTAAAATTACGACTCTTTTCATAAAATTGTCAAAATGTTAACCCTTTCTTGTAAAATTGCGACTGTTATTGAGTAAAATTCCAACTTCTATCATAACATTGCACAAATGTTCAGTTTTTCTAGTAAAAGTTTTACTTGCGGTGAGTAAAATGACGACTTTTATTATAATACTGCCAAAATTCTAAGTTTTTCTTGTGAAGTTCTGACCTTTTTCTTGTGAAATTCCAACTCATTTTTCACAACAAGCTTTTTCATATTTGCATAGTATGTATATATTATTAATGTTGTAAATTCAGATCAATCTTTATACATCTAAAAAGGGTGGTCCTAAAGATGTAGGCATTTTTCGGAGGTGTCAAGAAGGTAACAAACACAACAATGTGTGTGTGTGTGTGTGTGTGTGTGTGTGTGTGTTCATTATTTACTTCAATAACTTGTAAAAAACAATTACAAACAAAAAATTCAACCAAAAAAAAAAAGAACTAAAAGCAGTCTTTTTCTCACAATGTGTCAACTTTTTTCTTATAAAATTGCGAACAATTTCTCATAATCTTTGTTTCTGTCAAATTGCAATATTTTCTCGTAAAATTACTTTTTATGTAAAATTATTACTTTTTAATGCAAAATGGTGACATTTGTCATATAAAATTCTGACTTTTATCACAATGTTGCAATTTTTTTTTGTTCTTGTAAAATAGTGACATTTTTTGAGTAAAATTTCGATTATTAATAAGATATTGCAAACATTTTAAAGTTTTCTTATAAAATTGTGAGTTTTGTCGAGTAAAATTACGACTCTTTTCATAGAATTGCCAAAATTCTAAGCTTTTCTTGAGTTATTGAGTAAAATTCCAACTTTCATCATAATTGCACACATGTTCAGTTTTTCTTGTAAAATGTTGACTTGCGTTGAGTAAAATGACGACTTTTATTATAATACTGTCAAAATTTGCCAAACTTTTTCTTGTGAAATAGTGACCTTTTTCTTGTGAAATTCCAACTCATTTTTCACAAGCTTTTTTAAATTTGCATAGTATGTATATATTATTTATGTTGATAATACAAATCTTTATATATCTAGAAAGGGTGGTCCTAAAGAGGTAGGCATTTTTCGGAGGTCTTAAGGAGGTGACAGATACAAGCGTGTGTGTGTGTGTGTGTGTGTGTGTGTGTGTGTGTGTGTGTGTGTGTGTGTGTGTGTGTGTGTGTGTGTGTGTGTGTGTGTGTGTGTGTGGAAGAAAAAAGACCCAACACTGTCAGTTACAGACCTTGTAAGGGTCAATTTACAGCGCCTTACACTGTAAAACAGTATTCAATCAAACAGTGGACACAGTGCAGGGAGGACATCAGTCTTAAGGTGTAAATTGACGTTAAAACAAACCACATCGATAATAAAAAAAGGCCAACATTTTTTCTCACTCTTTTCATTTTCTGAAACTTGGTAGCCTCGGAGCTATCTGTCCCACTCCTTATCTGTCCCACTCCTTAATGTTCCGTTGTATGTGATATGAGGGCTGGCTTTCTTCCCTATTTATTGTTAGAGAAATAATTTTTAGCGCGTTTTCACCATGAACGCACCTGTCCGACATCTGGCCTGAGAGGAACGCTCCAACGAGCACCCCGCAGTAATGGATGGAGGAGGACAGTGGCAGTTTGTGTGAGTCCTCGCACACCAGGTCCCACTAAACAAGGGGCACAAGTCTTCATTAGGAATGAGTCACAGGTTGAGAAACACACAGTAGAAGTAGAAGAGCACACAGCTAGCCTTTTGCAACATAGCGCCATCTGCAGCATCCGTTAGGTCACTGCACCACTTTGCCCCAGTGCCACCAGACGAGCTCAAAGTTTCTCAAAAGATACACCAACGTACAGCCAGTTTTTCCTGGGCCGCACGCTGGACTTCCTTAAGATCTGCTGTGTAGTTTTTAAAGTAGTGACAAGTCTCCTCTGGTTACTAGTTAGTCAGGAACCTTGCATGTGACTGAAGCATTAAGGAGTGGGACTATACAGGACTAGCTGCAGTGTGCTCAAACAACCACCAGGTGGCATCTGTGAGCAGATAATACTGTACCATCTCTTTCGGTTTCTTTTGACCAATAGGTTTTTTTTTTACGTGCAAGGTAAAAAAAACAAAAACAAATTTACAATAAAAACAGGCAGCTCATTTAAAAAAATCTTACTGTAAAATGTATGTTTATTGTTTTTTTTAGAGCATATTACTGTAAATGGAAAAACAGTTAAACGTTTTTTAAACAGTAAAAAAATGACTGTGAAATGTACTGGGGGTTTTTTTCCGTAAATTGAAAAATGCTTTTTTATGGCAAAAATCGAGCAACTGGGCTGTCAGGTTTTTGTACAACCGTACATTTTACGGTGTATTACTGTAAATGGCAAAACGGTATGACAATTCAGTCTCAAAAATGTTACTGTAAAATGTACAGTGTTTTTTACAGCATATAATGTAAATGGAAAAACATTAGCACATTTTTCAATTGCCAGAATTTTACTGTAAATTTTATTTATTTTCTTTTTTAATGTTTTTTTAATGCTGGAATTTTACCATTAAAAAAAAGTGCCAGTCTTTACCTAAAAAACAACAAATTGTAGATTTTAAAGGCCTACTGAAACCCACTACTACAGACCACGCAGTCTGATAGTTTATATATCAATGATGAAATTTTAACATTGCAACACATGCCAATACGGCCGGGTTAGCTTAATAAAGTGCAATTTTAAATTTCGCGCGACATATCCTGCTGAAAACGTCTCGGTATGATGACGTCAGCGCGTGACGTCGCAGATTGTGGAGGACATTTTGAGACAGCATGGTGGCCAGCTATTAAGTCGTCTGTTTCATCGCAAAATTCCACAGTATTCTGGACATCTGTGTTGGTGAATCTTTTGCAATTTGTTCAATGAACAATGGAGACAGCAAAGAAGAAAGCTGTAGGTGGGAAGCGGTGTATTGCGGCCGACTTCAGCAACACAAACACGGCCGGTGTTTCATTGTTTACATTCCCGAAAGATGACAGTCAAGCTTTACCATTGGCCTGTGGAGAACTGGGACAACAGCGACTCTTACCAGGAGGACTTTGAGTTGGATACGCAGACACGGTACCGTGAGTACGCTTCCAAACATTTGATCGCTTGCCCGTACGTGCGTGCTGCTATGTGCATGTCACGTAAATAATTCAATGTATACACCCTGATGATTATCTTGTGTGATGACTGTATTATGATGATAGTATATATGATAGTATATATCTGTATCATGAATCAATTTAAGTGGACCCCGACTTAAACAAGTTGAAAAACTTATTCGGGTGTTACCATTTAGTGGTCAATTGTACGGAATATGTACTTCACTGTGCAACCTACTAATAAAAGTCTCAAAAAGTCTCACGTACGTAACTTTGGGGAAATATATGTGCTGTATGAACTTTGGGGAGGTGAACGGTACTTTGGGCTGTGGGATTGATTGTGTTGTGCAGGTGTTTGAGTTGTATTGGCGGGTTATATGGACGGGAGGGGGGAAGTGTTTGTTATGCGGTATTAATTTGTGGCATATTAAATACAAGCCTGGTTGTGTTGTGGCTAATAGAGTATATTTATGTCTTGTGTTTATTTACTGTTTTAGTCATTCCCAGCTGAATATCAGGTCCCTCCTGCCTCTCACAGCATCTTCCCTATCTGAATCGCTCCCACTGCCCTCTAGTCCTTCACTCTCACTTACCTCATCTCATCCACAAATCTTTCATCCTCGCTCAAATTAATGAGGAAATCGTCGCTTTCTCGGTCCGAATCGCTCTCGCTGCTGGTGGCCATGATTGTAAACAATGTGCGGATGTGAGGAGCTCCACAACCTGTGACGTCACGCTACTCGTCTGCTACTTCCGGTAGAGGCAAGGCTTTTTTATCAGCGACCAAAAGTTGCAAACTTTATCGTCGATGTTCTCTACTAAATCCTTTCAGCAAAAATATGGCAATATCGCGAAATGACCAAGTATGACACATAGAATGGACCTGCTATCCCCGTTTAAATAAGAAAATCGCATTTCAATAGGCCTTTAAGGTGTGTTACTGTAAATGGTGAAACGGAAATGGCAGCTCTGTTACCAGAATTTTACTGTAAAATGTAATGTTTTGTATTGTTTTTTTAATGAAAAGAGAAAAAAATATTTTTAATGTAAAATTCTGGCAACTGGGCTGCCAGTTTTTTACCACAAAAACAACAACCGTACATTTTACGGTGTATTATGGCAAAACGGTACGGCAATTCAGTCTAAAAAATTTTACTGTAAAATTTACTTTGTTTCTTACAGCATATTACTGTAAATTGAAAAAGAGTTCCAAATTTGTTTTACAGTTAAAAAAGAAATATATATATACTGTGAAATGTACTGGGGTTTTTTTTAACGTAAATTGAAAAATGCTTTTTTTATGGTAAAATTCTAACAACTGAGCTGTCAGTTTTTTGTTTCTTTTTACCATAAAAACAAAAAACATACCTTTTAAGGTGTATTACTGTAAATGGCAATGGCAGTCTCAAAAATGTTACTGTAACATACAGTGTTTTTTTGCAGCATATACTGTAAAAGGAAAAACATTAGCACATTTTTAATGGTAAAAGACTGGCAGTTCAGTTGGCAGAATTGTACATTAAAAAAACATTTTTGTCTTTTCATAAAAAAACAAAACAAAACATTACATTTTACATTAAAATTCTGGTAACAGAGCTGCCATTTTTTTTACTGTAAAACAGTGGAACCGTTTTACCATTTACAGTAACACACCTTAAAATCTACAATTTGCTGTCTTTTAGGTAAAGACAGGCAGCTCGGTTGTCGGAATTTTACTGTAAAATGTACTTAAAAATTTTTTTTTATTCGAATAGGAAAGTTTTTGGTTAGAGTGTCCGCCCTGAGATCGGTAGGTCGTGAGTTCAAACCCCGGCCGAGTCATACCAAAGACTATAAAAATGGGACCCATTACCTCCCTGCTTGGCACTCAGTATCAAGGGTTGGAATTGGGGGTTTTAAAAAAATATTCCCGCGCGTGGCAACCGCTGCTGCTCACTGCTCCCTCACCTCCCAGGGGGTGATCAAAAGTGATGGGTCAAATGCAGAGAATAATTTTGCCACACCTAGTGTGTGTGTGACTCTCATTGGAATTGTAACTAAACTTTAAAGTAGTAAGAAGTCTTCTCTGGTTACTAGTCACATACTAGTTGCATGTGACTGAAGCATTAAGGAGCGGGACTATACAGGACTAGCTGCAGTGTGCTCAAACAGCCACCAGGCGGCATTTGTGAGCAGATAATTCTGTACCATCTCTTTTGGTTTATTTTGACTAATAGTTTTTTTACATAATATGTAAAAAAACAACTACTTTTTCCAGTAAAAACCTAGCAGCTCAGTTTAAAAAATCTTACTGTAAAATGTACGTTGTTTTTTTAAATGGAAAAACAGTTCCAAATAGTAATCATGATTATTTTGATTGATATTGTAACCACAATCAATAACACGACTATTCACTAATTTGAAAACATGGGTATTTATTGTACCACCAAAACTCAACTTTGAATATAATTTAAATGAAGAATGGTAAATGGTCTGTATTTATATAGCACTTTAATATACTTGGAATGATACCAAAAGCGCTTTACATTATACAAACCCTGTTTCCATATGAGTTGGGAAATTGTGTTAGATGTAAACATAAACGGAATACAATGATTTGCAAATCATTTTCAACCCATATTCAGTTGAATATGCTACAAAGACAACATATTTGATGTTCAAACTGATAAACTTTTTTTTTTTTTTTTTTGCAAATAATCATTAACTTTAGAATTTGATGCCAGCAACACGTGACAAAGAAGTTGGGAAAGGTGGCAATAAATACTGATAAAGTTGAGGAATGCTCATCAAACACTTATTTGGAACATCCCACAGGTGAACAGGCAAATTGGGAACAGGTGGGTGCCATGATTGGGTATAAAAACAGCTTCCCAAAAAATGCTCAGTCTTTCAAAAGAAAGGATGGGGCGAGGCACACCCCTTTTTCCACATCTGCGTGAGCAAATAGTCAAACAGTTTAAGAACAACGTTTCTCAAAGTGCAATTGCAAGAAATTTAGGGATTTCAACATCTACGGTCTGTAATATCATCAAAAGGTTCAGAGAATCTGGAGAAATCACTGCACGTAAGCAGCTAAGTCTGTGACCTTTGATCCGGTACTTCGATCAGGCGGTACTGCATCAAAAAGCGACATCAGTGTGAAAGGATATCACCACATGGGCTCAGGAACACTTCAGAAAACCACTGTCAGTAACTACAGTTGGTCGCTACATCTGTGAGTGCAAGTTAAAACTCTACTATGCAAAGCGAAAAGCATATATCAACACCCAGAAACTCCACCGGCTTCACTAGGCCTTAGCTCATCTAAGATGGACTGATGCAAAGTGTAAAAGTGTTCTGTGGTCTGACGAGTCAACATTTCAAATTGTTTTTGGAAACTGTGCACGTCGTGTCCTCCGGAACAAAGAGGAAACGAACCACCTGGATTGTTCTAGGCGCAAAGTTCAAAAGCCAGCATCTGTAATGTTATGGGGGTGTATTAGTGCCCAAAGCATGGGTAACTTACACATCTGTGAAGGAAGGCACCATTAATGCTGAAAGGTACACACAGGTTTTGGAGCAACATATGTTGCCATCCAAGCAACGTTATCATGGACGCCCCTGCTTATTTCAGCAAGACAATGCCAAGCCACGTGTTACAACAGCGTGGCTTTGTAGTAAAAGAGTGCAGGTACTAGACTGGCCTGCCTGTAGTCCAGACCTGTCTCCCATTGAAAATGTGTGGCGCATTATGAAGCCTAAAATACCACAACGGAGACCCCGGACTGTTGAACAACTTAAGCTGTACATCAAGCAAGAATGGGAAAGAATTCCATCTGAAAAGCTTCAAAAATTGGTCTCCTCAGTTCCCAATACTGAGTGTTGTTAAAAGGAAAGGCCATGTAACACAGTGGTAAAAATGCAACGTGTTGCTGCCATTAAATTCTAAGTTAATGATTAATGATTTCTCAGTTCGAACATTAAATATTTTGTCTTTGCAGTCTATTCAATTGAATATAAGTTAAAAAGGATTTGCAAATTATTGTATTCTGTTTTTATTTACGGATTACACAACGTGCCAACTTCACTGGTTTTGGGTTTTGTAAATGCAAAAATTCTCACATTTATAGGTGCACCATATCTTTGGACAATTTTGACCAATAGTTTAAGTCAAAGCATAATAGTTTTGTAAATGTATCAATAAGTGTTTTAAGTATATTATGCTTGTGTAAGCTACTTTTTGAAACCTTTGTTTTGTTAGCGCAGTCAGACCGAATGTGGCGCACAGTTCTGTTATTGTGAAGGGGGGAAGTGTGCTGTTCTGAGAAGATTAGAGGTTGTTGGAACAAAAATAGAGAGAAAGATAGACATCTCAAGTTGCGTCTGCTTTCCTGTTTGTACATCCATTATGTTGTTCAAAACAACACAAGCAGATGAGATTTGTTGTGGGTGCATTGATTGTTCTTGCTAGTTTTAGCATCCTAGTTTAGTCGCTGTTTCAATTGGCCGTCTTCACATTGTTTAGTTCGGGACCTGTGTCGGGAATAAATAGACGGTCTCGGACACATTTTTTTTCCCAAACAAATGTTCCTTCTCCTCACAGTGACAGCATTTCACTTACATTTACAGTCGCGATCAAAAGTTTACATACACTTGTAAAGAACATAATGTCATGGCTGTCTTGAGTTTTTAATAATTTCTACAACTCTTTTTTTTTTTTTTGTGATAGAGTGATTGGAGCACATACTTGTTGGTCACAAAAAACATTCATGAAGTTTGGTTCTTTTATGAATTTATTATGGGTCTACTGAAAATGTGAGCAAATGTGCTGGGTCAAAAGTATACATACAGCAATGTTGATATTTGGTTACATGTCCCTTGGCAAGTTTCACTGCAATAAGGCACTTTTGGTAGCCATCCACAAGCTTTGACCTGAATTTTTGACCACTCCTCTTGACAAAATTGGTGCAGTTCAGCTAAATTTGTTGGTTTTCTGACATGGACTTGTTTCTTCAGCATTGTCCACACGTTTAAGTCAGGACTTTGGGAAGGCCATTTTAAAACCTTAATATATTGTGGCCAAACAGCTCAATTTTTGTTTCATCTGACCACAGAAATTTCCTCCAGAAGGTCTTGTCTTTGTCCATGTGATGTCAGATGAAACAAAAATTGAGCTGTTTGGCCACAATACCGAGCAATATGTTTGGAGGGAAAAAAAGGTGAGGCTTTTAATCCGAGGAACACCAGACCTACCATCAAGCATGGTGGTGATAGTATTATGCTCTGGGCCTGTTTTGCTGCCAATGGAACTGGTGCTTTACAGAGACTAAATGGGACAATGAAAAAGGAGGATTACCTCCAAATTCTTCAGGACAACCTAAAATCATCAGCCTGGAGGTTGATCCTCGGGCGCAGTTGGGTGGACAATGACCCCAAAAACACGTCAAAAGTGGTAAAGGAATGGCTAAATCAGGCTAGAATGAAGGTTTTAGAATGGCCTTCCCAAAGTCCTGACTTAAACGTTTGGCCAATGCTGAAGAAACAAGTCCATGTCAGAAAACCAACAAATTTAGCTGAAACGCACCATATTGTCAAGAGGAGTGGTCAAAAACTCAACCAGAAACTTGTGGATGGCTACCAAAAGCGCCTTATTGCAGTGAAACTTGCCAAGGGACATGTAACCAAATATTAACATTGCTGTATGTATACTTTTGACCCAGCACATTTGGTCACATTTTCAGTAGACCCATAATAAATTCATAAAATAACCAAACTTCATGAATGTTTTTTGTGACCAACAAGTATGTGCTCCAATCACTCTATCACAAAAAAAACAAGAGTTGTAAAAATGATTGGAAACTCAAGACAGTCATGACATTATGCTCTTTACAAGTGTATGTAAACTTTTGACCACGACTGTGTTTGTGTTAGCTTGTATTATCAATAAACACATTTAGCTTGTTGACAAAAATGTCTCCTTTATAAATAAATAAATATACATTTTAAATATGAATGAGGTAGATCCCCTCGACTTGGTCAATTGAAAAGTAGCTCGCCTGATAAAAGTGTGGGCACCCCTGCCGTAGGTGATTATGTAATCTCCCTAACTTTATATATTCATTGATATATTGTCATACATTTTATATAGCCATTTTGGGGATGATAATTTAAGGTAAATTTGTTGACGGTGGTGGATTTTGTCATTTGTTTTGTCTGTATCTACTAAAACAAAATACAAAAGATGCATTGGTGGGAAATGTCAGTGTTAAAAAGACGGGTTGATGGATGAGAATAAATCTAAAGGTCAGACAGTGTAGAAATGCACCTAATTGCGTGAAATATAGTCTTGATTAGCTGCATTTTCTTTCGTGGTTTCTGTCAGCTCAGACTTTGTACACAACTCTAATGAGAAGTCATTCCTTTGATGTCAGAGAAAGTGTTCTTAAAGATGCATCTTAGATTAGCTTCAAGACACCGACCAAAGCTCTCTGGCTCACCTCGGTGACAATGGTTGACTCGTAAATGTCTTTGCTGTACGTCCACCCGTCTCGACAGCCCTCCAAAGGTATCTCCGCCACATCCACCCCCACGTGTGGGACGATGGCATTTTCCGAGTAGTTCTTGACCATCGCCAGGTTGAGTCTGAGGCAAGAGCTGGGCTTCTCGGCGCCGTCCACCGTCTCCATGGGGATGGTCACGTTCCTCCACGCCTCGCTCAGGTTTGCGCTTTCGGGGATGTAGCACTGGTGAGGCGGCGTGTCGCCCACAAATACGATATAGATGCCAATGAAGCCATTGGGATAAATGCTTATGGCCAGCGCAAGGAAAACCCTACGCTGAAATGCGCCCCAGGGACCCAGAAATGATGTGATGCTATCATAGTCTCTGACTTTCAGGTCGTCCATTTTTAAAACATTTGTCTGTTTCTGAGTTGCTGTCTGCGCTGGTAAGAGCAACTGAAGATCACACACCTGAGGTTAAAGATTACATTGTTGCGTCATTAGTCTCGTTACACAGTTACATTCTCGTCTTCACTTATTATCTTCTAAGAAAATGCAGTACATGGACAATTGGCCTTGAATAATTTGTGCAAAGTATGTCAATCATTAACTTGATGCTGTAAAAGTGTAATAAATCTACTTTTAAAAGATCAGTTCTGTTTTCTAAGTCTTTAGTTTGTTGACTGGGATGTTCACTCCTCTTTTATTTAACCGCAAACTGTATCAGTGTTCAAATAACATCAATACTAGCTAAAATGTTTTGTCATCTCATCGAATTGAACGCTGCTGTGAGGATTGTGTATTCCATGTGCGAGGTGTCACTCCTGTTTTTTGTTGTTGTTGGCCAAACTATTGTACTGAACGACAAAGGGGACGTTGGAGAAGAACAAAGCTTGTTTATTAGACTTCATCTTCATTAACCAAACTGCTTTGTGTTTTATTTTGATATCAAAAAGTAAACGCCATGTTTTTTTTTCCATTACTTGGGTTTTTTTCATGTCACAAAGGTATTACCTTAAAAACCATTTGACACATCTTTTTGTTAATGTATAGTTAATTCCTATACGACATATTTCTGCTCAAACTCTTAATGGATCTGTCTCGATACATGTACATAACTTAAAAAATAAATAATAATAAAAATACCTCCCTCTATCAAAATGTAAAAATAGAGATGAAGGCATCATGTAATGACAAAAAGCTGACACTTTTATATTAATAATGCATTTTTAAAAAAGTTTATATATATATATATATATATATATATATATATATATATTAGGGGTGTAACAGTACACAAAAATTTTGGTTTGGTACGTACCTCGGTTTAGAGGACACGGTTCGGTTCATTTACGGTACAGTAAGAAAACAACAAAATATACATTTTTGGGTTATTTATTTACCAAATTTGCAAAATCTTCCACCAAAAATTTACTTCTTAGTGGAATATTTGATGTGAAGTAATCGGAACCTTGGATAGGTCAATAATTCATAATAACATTGATTTTGATTCAATATTATGTTTTGAGCAATGACAGTTTGAAAGAAAAAAAAACAGCTTTGTTTTATTAGTCAACATTGCAACTTTTTCTAAATTACATTTAACCTTTAAGCTTTTTTATTTCACTTTTTTTATGTTTTTGTTTATTTTAAGAGTATTTTTAGAATGTGCCGGGGGCCTTTAAAACATTAGCTGTGGGCTGCAAATGGCCTCCGGGGCACACTTTTGACACCCCTGCTATAGATAATAAAAAATCAAATCTGATAAATCTATGGATAAAAAGCAGAGCCTGGCGACGCATGCGCGATTATCATAACTCTCTCGCTCTCTTTGTCTCTGCCCCTCCTTCACCAATGCTGCTGCGCGCACAATTTGTTTTGTTTTTAACCCCTTCTTAACCCTGAACGTACATTGAAAATACACGCAACCCTAACTCAAAATGCCGGACATTCAAGGCATTTAAGAAACTCCGCCCTGACAGCTCCGCAAAAGAGGACATGTCCGGTGAAAAGAGGACGTATGGTGTGTTGTGCCGCGGTGTGCATTGTTTACACAACGTGCGGTACGCTACTTAATATGTCCGTGTGGAAACTCGTTCGGTACACCTCCGAACCGAACCGGAACCCCCGTACCGAAAGCGTTCAATACTAATATATATATATATATATATATATATATATACACTAGGGGTGTAACGGTACGGGTATTTTATCGAACCGTTTCGGTACGGGGGTTACGGTCCGGTGCGGAGGTGTACTGAACGAGTTTCCACACGGACATATTAAGTAGCGTACTGCACGTTGTGTAAACAATACTCAAAATGCAGGACACCTGAGGCTTCCAAGAAACCCCACCCTGACAGCTACGCAAAAGAGAACTCGACGCACGGCCAGTTTATCCCAGCCCGTTAGCCGCCAGCATGCCAGCAAAAGAGGACACGCCCGGCGAAAAGAGGACGCACGGCCAGTCTATCCCAGCCCGTTGGCCGCCAGCATGCCAGCAAAAGAGGACATGTCCGGCGAAACCGATCCAGGTCCTGACCACACGTCCTCCCCCCACTGGACATGCCCTCCCCCGCGGGGCCGCCCGGGCGGTGCACCCAAATGCCCCAAATGTCCGGCACCCCGAGCTATGGTTGCGTGTATTAACAATGGACATTCAGAGTTAAGAAGGTTAAAAACAAAACAAATTGTGAAGGTGCGCAGCTGCATTGGTGAGGGAGGGGCAGAGACAGAGAGAGCGAGAGAGTTATGATAAATGCGCATGCGTCGCCAGGCTCTGCTTTTTATCCATAGATTTATCAGATTTAATTTTTTATTATCTATAGCAGGGGTGTCAAAAGTGTGCCTCGGAGGCCATTTGCAACCCACAGCTAATGTCTTAAAGGCCCACGGCACATTCTAAAAATACTATTAAAACAAACAAAAACATAACAAAAGTGAAATAAAAAAGCTTACAGGTTAAATGTAATTTAGAAAAAGTTGCAATGTTGACTAATAAAACAAAGCTGTTTTTTTTTTTTTTCAAACTGTCATTGCTCAAAACATAATATTGAATCAAAATCAATGTTATTATGAATTATTGACCTATTACTTCACATAAAATATTTTTGGTGGAAGATTTTGCAAATGTGGTAAATAAATAACCAAAAAATGTATATTGTGTTGTTTTCTTACTGTACCGAAAATGAACCGAACCGTGACCTCTAAACCGAGGTACGTACCGAACCGAAATTTTTGTGTACCGTTACACCCCTAATATACACACACATATATGTATATGTATGCATGCATGCTTTGGAGCCCCTGCCTCGAAAGAAAATCATGTTTGCCTTGGTGCCCTTCTTACTTGTCTTGGTGCCCTAAAATATGAGCCCTCCTTTAAGGCCACACTTGCCTTGACCTTAAAAAGTTAAAATCCGAGGCCTGGGGTGACATATTAAATTATATGGTACAGTAAAAGTCCCATGATGATATCGGTAATGCTCGCTCCGATCATCCCTGTCACTGGCCACGCCACCTCCAATAATGAGCAGATAAATGTCAAGGGTCAACAGGATCCCTGGCGTCCGATACTTCTATAGTATAGTATGTACTACATCTGAGCCAACGATCAATTCGATGAAATGACAAAACATTTGCGCTAGTAATGATGTTATTGGAACTCTAACAAAGTTAACAGTTAAATTAAAGGAGGAGTGAGCATCCCAGTAAACAAACTCGAGACTTTATAAACAAGTTGTGGCAACGTTCCCGACATATCGCGTGCTCTGTCCCAGCACTTGACAAAAGGATGCCAGCTTCACGTTCAAAATGAATCTGCAACATCAAATATTGTTCTCCTCCAACAGCATCGCGCTATTAATCGCACACCGAGACTCCACGGAAGTAGAAGCGATTGAAATCAAGTGAAACTGTCATGTCTGTGTGATCATGTTTTGTTTTAGTCATGTTCGGTTTTGTTTTTGGACTTTTGTGCACTTTTGTTTGTTTTGTCACCATAGCAACCATTAGTTTTCACCTGTCACGTCACGCACCTGTTTCACGTTTGGAGTCACGCACCTGTTTTCACTAATCATGTCTGTAGTATTTAAGTTCATTGTTTTCAGTTTGTCTTTCTGGCGACACCCCGCATTCATACTCTCCACACACCCTTATGACCCTTGCTGCGCTTTTTCATGCCGTTTTCTCGTCCAAGTAAGTTTTCTTTATTCATGCCATAGTTTGCAAGTTTTGTTTCATTGTTCATAGTTTCTGCCGTTGTGCAAGTTTTGTGTTTATAGTCAAGTTTTGTACTTCCGCCCTTGTGCGCGCCTTTTGTTTGCTTTTTTTTTTGTAGTTATAGTGTTAAAATAAATCATGTACTCCCCTTCACGCCATTTGCACCTCGGGAGAACAAACCACGCCACAGTCCAAGTCATGACAGAAACGAAGCGATTAGCTCCGTTACCTCGAAAGGGAACATTTTCAAAGCGGAGTCCATGAAGTCGGCGCCATGTTTCCTGAGCCGAACGGCTCTAGTGCGCTTCAGTATTCAGGAAGTAAGCAGTTGCCTGAAATGCGTTAATAAATGACGGTTTTTCGGTAATTAAAAATGTAAACGGTGTTACTAACCGTCTGGAATTTTACCCCTGTCTATCAAGATACCGTTTATTGTTACATCCCTAGTCCATTAACAAGTAAAAAGTCAACGGCGGTCATGGCATGTTTTTGCCGTAAATGCTGGTCACTACGGATAGCCACAAGGGCAGTCGCGGCAAATGCCACGGTTGCCATGGTTAAATTCGAGCCCTGGTCTTGTGCCAAAGTAGATCTCTGACATGTTAGAACCAAATGAACCATCTTGGGCTTTGAGAACCCCAGGGAGTGTTCTCCTGCTGACATGTTAGAACCATATGAACCACATTGGGCTCTGAGAACCTCAGGGAGCGAATCTTCTGCTGGTTCCCAGAGTCAGAAACAAACATGGTGAAGCGGCGTTTCACTTTTACGTTCCTAAAATCTGGAATAATCTTTCCGGAGATGGTAGACCAGTGGTTCTCAACCTTTTTTCAGTGAACATTTTTTTAATTCAAGTACCCCCTAATCAGAGCAAAGCATTTTTGGTTGAAAAAAAGAGGTAAAGAAGTAAAATACAGTACTATGTCATCAGTTTCTGATTTATTAAATTGTATAACAGCGCAAATTATTGCTCATTTGTAGTGGTCTTTCTTGAACTATTTGGAAAAAAAGATATACAAATAACTAAAAACGTGTTGAAAAATAAACAAGTGATTCAATTATAAATAAAGATTTCTACACATAGAAGTTATCATCAACTTAAAGTGCCCTCTTTGGGGGATTGTAATAGAGATCCATCTGGATTCATGAACTTAATTCTAAACATTTCTTCACAAGAAAATAAATCTTTAACATCAATATTTATGGAACATGTCCACAAAAAATCTAGCTGTCAACACTGAATATTGCATTGTTGCATTTCTTTTCACAGTTCTTTTTGACAGACATTTTAGTGAGGGTCAAACTATCATGACATGGGGGAAACTCTGGGTTTATGGTAATGAATGGAATAGCCTACTTGATTTGATGTTCAGTTTATGAACTTACATTCATATTTTGTTGAAGTATTGTTCAATAAATATATTTATAAATGATTTTTGAATTGTTGCTATTTTTAGAATATTTAAAAAAAATCTCACGTACCCCTTGGCATACCTTCAAGTACCCCCAGGGGTACGCGTACCCCCATTTGAGAACCACAGTGGTAGACCATACCGTACCATACCAACTTTATTTATAAAGCCCTTTAAAAACAACTACAGTTGAAGAACAAAGGGCTGTACACCACAAAGAAATACAGGCAAAGGACAGACTAAAAAATAACATATAAAACAGAAGTAAATTACACATTGAAAAAGCAAATACAAATTATCCTAAGAACAATTTGTTAGATAAAAAGCAGTTAAAAACAGGCCTTAACGACGGCAATGTTTCAGGCTGAAAACACTTTTTTTTATTATGAGTATGACAAATTAAAGTATTTAATCTACACTCATTGATTTTAATTTGAACTATCATTGTTTTTATGTTGATTTTATTAATTGTAATTGTGATTATTTTTATGATTGTTTTATTTTCATTTTTACCTTCTTGTAATTTTCTGTAAATTACTTCTCCTTGTGTACAAATTGTGATCTATAAATAAACTTGTCTTGCCAACTAGTATATAAGAGCCATCCTCCTAGCTGTAAGGAAATAATGGAACTGTCAAAGTGTCAAGCTTGGGATGTTCATTGTGTTTTTATCTGTCTGGAAGATAGAACAGCTGATCAGTCCTGCTGACTCAGCCCGGTTATTGAACACCAGACTTTATAGTGCGCAATCTTTAAGGAGTGTTGTACTATACAGTTATTAGAGGACAGATGTGCTTAGTTGAGCAAATATGTTAACAAAAAAGCCTTTGTGAGGTTTCATCTGTTTTATTTACAGTAATTAAAGACCATTGAGGTATCCATGTATTTCAACATCAAACACAAATGGATTAGCAGATATCAACCTAGTCCAAAATAGCTTTTTAAGCAAGCCTTCGATTCATAAACATGAATGGTAGCACCTTAAGAGTCTATGCAGTGTCACATTTGGCTTCATGTTGCTTTGCTGGGTGTCCACTTCCACCATTTTCAACACATTTTTTCTTTTTGGGTCCACTGCACAACCTGCAGAGTATACATACGGCAATGTTAATTTGTGGTTGCATGTCCCTTGGCAAGTTTCACTGCAATAAGGCACTTTTGGTAGCCATCCACAAGCTTCTGCTTGAATTTTTGACCACTCCTCTTGACAAAATTGGTGCAGTTCAGCTAAATTTGTTGGTTTTCTGACTTGGACTTGTTTCTTCAGCATTGTCCACACGCTTAAGTCAGGACTTTGAGAAGCCTATTCTAAAACCTTAATTCTAGCCTGATTTAGCCATTCCTTTACCACTTTTGACGTGTGTTTGGGGTCATTGTCCTGTTGGAACACCCAACTGCGCCCAAGACCCAACCTCCGGGCTGATGATTTTAGGTTGTCCTGAAGAATTTGGAGGTAATCCTCCTTTTTCATTGTCCCATTTACTCTCTGTAAAGCCCCAGTTCCATTGGCAGCAAAACAGGCCCAGAGCATAATACTACCACCACCATGCTTGACGGTAGGAGTGTTCCTGGGATTAAAGGCCTCACCTTTTCTCCTCCAAACATATTGCTGGGTATTGTGGCCAAACAGCTACATTTTTGTTTTATCTGACATCACATGGACAAAGATAAGACCTTCTGGAGGAAAGTTATGTGGTCAGATGTCCTGACTTAAACGTGTGGACAATGCTGAAGAAACAATTCCATGTCAGAAAACCAACAAATTTAGCTGAACTGCTCCAATTTTGTCAAGAGGAGTGGTCAAAATTTCAACCAGAAGCTTGTGGAGTCTATGCAGTGTCACATTTGGCTTCATGTTGCTTTGCTTCCACCATTGTCAACACATTTCTTCTTTTTGAGTCCACTGCACAACCTGCAGAGAAACCTTGTTCAAAAATGACCACCACCGTGTTTGTAATCTTTGTTATTGATAGACATGATTTGGTTCGCGAACAGAATTGTTCCGGCAAGTGTTAACTATTTAAAAAGTATGCAGGCCCACATTGTGATCTGCGCAACGGTCAGGTTGATCGTCGGAGCAACAGATCCATAGTCGTTATCAGGATCTAACGCAGACACAAAATGCCGCAGTGATTGCCACTAATCTACGGGTAAATTCATATAATTCATACACGTAAAAGCTACTACATTGTCCAGTTGGGCCAGAGACCCATAACAGATCATTTGCCAGTTCACTATAACCAAAATAATGTCTAGTTCACTTCTGCTTTGGAGACTTTCGATTTGTAAGTAATATGCAACTAGAATTATTTGATACTTGTTTATAGTTACAATTGTGCTGTTTTACACTGCAATATTGTTTAAGTGTTATTACGGACGTCTAGCTTGTGTGCTATTGTGAGCTTAGCTGTTTTGTAGCTGCTAGTAGCCAATAGCCAAGCATGTTTACCTTTTGTAAATGACTTTACTAAAACTGAAAAAAACTGTGTGTTTGATGGAGGACTTTTAGATATTGACTGACTGTCCAGCTTCACACAAGTAAACACGCTGCAGGACTGCTTGTATCGCACATGATATCACACACCAGTAAACACGCCACAGGACTGCTTGTATCGCACATGATATCACACATTTTACGTGCAAGCACATATAATCCCCTTCGTGTTTTTTTGATAATATTGGTCCAATATTCGATATTCGAGCCAGATGAGGCGGTTCGGGCATCTGGTCAGGATGCCACCGAACGCCTCCCTAGGGAGGTTTTTAGGGCACGTCCAACCGGGAGGAGGCCACGGGGAAGACCCAGGGCACGATGGGAAGACTATGTCTCCCGGCTGGCCTGGGAACGCCTCGGGATCCCCTGGGACAGGGGTCGGCAACCCAAAATGTTGAAAGAGCCATATTGAACTAAAAATACAAAAACAAATCTGTCTAGAGCCGCAAAAAATGAAAAGCCATATTACATACAGATAGTATGTCATGAGATATAAATTGAATTAAGAGGACTTAAAGGAAACTAAATGAGCTCAAATATAGCTACCAATGAGGCATAATGATGCAATATGTACATATAGCTAGCCTAAATAGCATGTTAGCATCGATTAGCTTGCAGTCATGCAGTGACCAAATATGCCCGATTAGCACTCAACACAAGTCATTAACATCAACAAAACTCACCTTTGTGCATTCACGCACAACCTTAAAAGTTTGGTGGACAAAATGAGACAGAAAAAGAAGTGGCATAAAACACGTCCGAGAAAGTCGGAGAAAAGTTATAAATGTAAACAAACTGAGTTCAAGGACCGCCAAAATTAGTAGGACAAAAGGGCGCTCGCCAAATACTCGAATCCGTGAAGCTGACAGTGTGCTTTATAACAATTAGGGAGGTTTGTGTCATGTTTGTCCTCCTACAGAAACCATATTAAAACAAAAAATATATTTTTTCCCCCTCATCTTTTTCCATTTTTCATACATTTTTAAAAAAGCTCCAGAGAGCCACTAGGGTGGCGCTAAAGAGCCGCATGCGGCTCTAGAGCCGCGGGTTGCCGACCCCTGCCCTGGGAGGAGCTGGACGAAGTAGCTGCTGCCCACGCGACCCGACCTCGGATAAGCGGAAGAAGATGGATGGATATTCGATACAAACATCAGATATAAAAAAAACACTTATCTAAATAATTCCCCTTAGAAGAGATGAACTGTGGCCACATACCCCTGACATTCCTGCATCTGGTCCAAAGTTTCCGGAAGGTCCCGATTGAGGGTCTCTGGAAGGAAGAAGTTGACCACAGAGGAGGCTATAGTGAGACTTCCCATGAGGATGTACGGAAGAACCTTGTCATAAGTGCCTGTAAATGACAGAAAAAGCAACAGCATGTGAAAAAAACCAATAAATCGGGCCATGATTCAAGACAGAAAGATGACGCGTACCTAAATAGATGACGTAAGGAGCGGTGATGCTGCCAATGCGTGCGGCCGAGGAACACATCCCCATGCCGACATTCCTGAGCACGGTGGGGTAGATCTCAGCCGTGTAGATGTAAACGATGCTGAAGGCCATGGTGAAGCCAAACTTGCCGGCCATTTCTAGAGCTAAGGCCACATATTCAAGATCTAGAAAGGAGAAAGCGAGAGAGCGGGAGGGAACATTAGTATACGGTTCTTCTTGCTTCGGACTCGGTGGCTGGTTGCGTGCTCGCAATGAGGAGACTTACGAGCGGGAATGAACTGGATGAGCAGTAGAACGCCTCCTCCAATGAATAGAAAGGTGGACAGAAGAGCTCTCCTGGCACATTTCTTCAGGAGCCACGTGGACAAGACATAAGCAGGCACCTCTGTGGTCGCTGACAAGAAGCAGTTCATGAAGGGATTTCCACTGAGGTTGGATGTGTTCAGGGACAATCCGAAATAACCGACGTTTGTTGCCATCCTGGTGGGAGAAGAAAGAAAGATTCACTGGACTATTTTTTCCTCCTCATTACTAGTCTATTTGATATACAGTCGTGGTCAAAAGTTTACATACACTTGTAAAAAACATAATGTCATGGCTGTCTTGAGTTTCCAATCATTTCTACAACTCTTATTTTTTTGTGATAGAGTGATTGGAGCACATACTTGTTGGTCACAAAAAAACATTCATGAAGTTTGGTTCTTATATGAATTTATTATGGGTCTACTGAAAATGTGAGCAAATCTGCTGGGTCAAAAGTATACATACAGCAATGTTAATATTTGGTTACATGTCCCTTGGCAAGTTTCACTGCAATAAGGCGCTTTTGGTAGCCATCTACAAGCTTTGACCTGAATTTTTGACCACTCCTCTTGACAAAATTGGTGCAGTTCAGCTAAATTTGTTGGTTTTCTGACATGGACTTGTTTCTTCAGCATTGTCCACACGTTTAAGTCAGGACTTTGGGAAGGCCATTCTAAAAGCTTAATATATTGTGGCCAAACAGCTCAATTTTTGTTTCATCTGACCACAGAACTTTCCTCCAGAAGGTCTTGTCTTTGTCCATGTGATGTCAGATGAAACAAAAATGGAGCTGTTTGGCCACGATACCCAGCAATATGTTTGGAGAGAAAAAAGGTGAGGCTTTTAATCCCAGGAACACCAGACCTACCGTCAAGCATGGTGGTGGTAGTATTATGCTCTGGGCCTGTTTTGCTGCCAATGGAACTGGTGCTTTACAGAGAGTAAATGGGACAATGAAAAAGGAGGATTACCTCCAAATTCTTCAGGACAACCTAAAATCAGGACTTTGGGAAGGCCATTCTAAAACCTTAATTCTAGCCTGATTTAGCCATTCCTTTACCACTTTTTGGGTTTTGTTTTTGTTTGTGTTTTTTGGGTCATTGTCCTGTTGGAACACCTAACTGCGCCCAAAACCCAACGTCCGGGCTGATGATTTTAGGTTGTCCTGAAGAATTTGGAGGTAATCCTCCTTTTTCATTGTCCCATTTACTCTCTGTAAAGCACCAGTTCCATTGGCAGCAAAACAGGCCCAGAGCATAATACTACCACCACCATGCTTGACGGTCGGAATGGTGTTCCTGGGATTAAAGGCCTCAGTTTTTCTCCTCCAAACATATTGCTGGGTATTATGGCCAAACAGCTCAATTTTTGTTTCATCTGACATCACATGGACAAATATAGGACCTTCTGGAGGAAAGTTCTGTGGTCAGATGTCCTGACTTAAACGTGTGGACAATGCTGAAGAAACAAGTCCATGTCAGAAAACCAACAAATTTAGCTGAACTGCACCAATTTTGTCAAGAGGAGTGGTCAAAAATTCAGGTCAAAGCTTGTGGATGGCTACCAAAAGTGCCTTATTGCAATGAAACTTGCCAAGGGACATGTAAGCAAATATTAACATTGCTGTATGTATACTTTTGACCCAGCAGATTTGGTCACATTTTCAGTAGACCCATAATAAATTCATAAAAAAAAAACTTCATGAATGTTTTTTGTGACCAACAAGTATGTGCTCCAATCACTCTATCACAAAAAAATAAGAGTTGTAGAAATGATTGGAAACTCAAGACAGCCATGACATTATGTTCTTTACAAGTGTATATAAACTTTTGATCGCGACTGTTCCACTCACCACAAAACAAGACACATGAGCGTGATGCATCGTAGGTTCTTCGATCGAAGAACGTCCAGCATGGTGTACGTCTTGCCTGGATGTAGCGACTGCAGCTCAAACGGGAAACGAGATCATACAACATCAACCAGCGTGGACCGCTACAACGTGGGAACGTGGGAACTCCACCTCAGATCTTCTGAAGATAACAAGCGGCGGCTCAACCCCGTTCCTCCGTGCGGCGTCTCTTACGATGGCCTCGGCCTCTGCCATGCGTCCCTGAGTGATCAGCCACCGAGGAGACTCTGGGATGAACCTTGAGACAACGATTTAATGTTCGGTGATGGCAATTTAGATTAGATGTCCTTCAAATAAACCCTATATAAGTGTGGCATACCACCACAGAGGGATGTAGACCACAGTAGTAGCGGATAGAACAGCCAGCAAGGTTCTCCACTCTCTGATGCCATACGCAATCCATGGCAGCATCATGTAGCCGATGCAGTAGAAGAGGAACGCCCCGAGAGTCGTGAATACCACGCGCAGAGTCTTGGTCAACATCTCTGTCCCTGTACAGGTTAACGATAGATGGTGAAGCGCTCAAGAACACTGATATAGAAAAACGCATGGCGGGGAAAGATCCCAACCTAGAACGAATGCAGAGATATAGAGGGAGATCTGTGAGGCGCCGACGAAGAGGAACGTAATGCAGAACATCCTCCATGATTGGGAAAAGGACTGCAAAATGATGGAGATGCACTGAGCTGCCAGAGAGATGAAGACAATCTTCTTACGCCCGAATCTGAAAGTTAAAAGAAACGAGGGATGCACACTGCAAAAAGTTAGTGTTCAAAAACAAGAATAAAAAATACAAAAATTAGGGGTATTTTATTTGAACTAAGCAAAATTATCTGCCAATAGAACAAGAAAATTTGGCTTGTCAAGACTTTCCAAAACAAGTAAAATATGCTAACCTCAATGAACCCAAAAATACCTTAAAATAAGTATATTCTCACTAATAACAAGTGTACTACTGTATAAGTGCGTATTTTCTATTGTTTCATTGAAAATATAACAGAAAAGTCCATTTGGCTGTCATCTGTTTTAATATGAGACACAATTGTGTCAAAGTCATGATTTTTTTTTTCATGCTTGAAATAAGAAATTATTACTTTAAAAAAGTAGTTTTATACTTGTGAGTGTTGATGACACAGCTTTGCAACACTTCATATTCTAGTTTCAAGCATGTTTTTGTCATGTCTGTGTGATCATGTTTTGTTTTAGTCATGTTCGGTTTTGTTTTTGGACTTTTTGTGCACTTTTGTTTTGTTGTCACCATAGCAACCATTAGTTTTCACCTGTCACGTCACGCACCTGTTTCACGTTTTGAGTCAGGCACCTGCTTTAACTAATCATGTCTATAGTATTTAAGTTCATTGTTTTCAGTTTGTCGTTCTGACGACATCCCACAATTATGCTCTGCACATTCCTGACACTTGATTTCATGTCCATCGTTCATGCTGCTCCTTTTAGTCCATTCCAAGTAAGTTTTTGTTTATTAATGCTATAGTCTTTTGGTTTCATAGTTTGTTCTCCGCCACTGTGCGCGCTTTTCTTTGTACTTTTTTTTTGCTATAGTCTTTTGGTTTCATAGTTTGTTCTCCGCCACTGTGCACGCTTTTCGTTTGTACTTTATTTTGATATATTAAATAAATCATGTATTTACATTCCCGTCTCGCCCGAGCCAACTTTCCGTTGCATTCCGGAAAAGCAAACACCCAGGACCAAGTCATGACAGTTTTACTCAATATAGGTCATCAAATCTCAACAACAAGCTGTAATATCTTACTGAGGTCATTTAGGACCAAAACACTTAAAACAAGTAAAACACTCTAACATAAAATCTGCTTAGTGAGAAGAAATATCTTATCAGACAGAAAATAAGCAGATATCACCCATATTTGAGGTATTTAATCTTACTTAGATTTCAGTTTTTGCAGTGCGGGATCATTTTATTTTCAAGCCGATGCCAATACAGATAACTTCCTGCTTCTCAAGACCGATACAAGATAGTACGATAACTTATTTATAAAGTTAAAGTACCACTGATAGTCACACACACACCAGGTGTGGTGAAATTACTCTCTGCATTTGACCCATCCCCTGGTAGGTGAGAGGAGCAGAGAGCAGCAGCGGTGGCCACGCTCGGGAATCAATTTGGTGATTTAACCCCCAATTCCAACTCTTGATGCTGAGTGCCAAGCAAGGAGGTAACGGGTCCCATTTTTATAGTCTTTGGTATGACTCGGCCGGGGTTTGAACTCACGACCTGCCGATCTCAGGGCGAACACTCTAAACACAAGGCCACTGAGCAGGCTTTATATTTTATGTTTATATTTATAACTATATTTTTTGTAAATGTATGCTCTACTTGTCTCTGCGACTGGCTTTGGGACCAAGCAGGGATCTTCAAAGGCTTTCAAAATGCAATGTTGGTGTTTCAGGTGGCTGATAAGGTTTGATGTGTTAAAGCTCATTGTATTCTTACCCTCCTTGCTGGATGTTTGCGGACCATTTTGTGCAAACAGCAGGCGAAAAGTCGTCTTCTGAAACAGCCATGTTTGTTTACGATGTGCTGAGAGGAAGTTTACGACAGGCCGTGGAAAATGTGCGCTAGCCCACCGAAAGCACAGTATGGTAATCCCGCCTCATTACAGCGTTTTTTGGTGGGGTTGTTTTTGGTTGTCAGAGTAAATTTTTTTTAACGTCTAAATGTTCAGTACATTCAGGACATGCTATATTGCTAGGTGCTAGCATGCTAATTATTAGCATTTTAAAATGTTAGCTATTTTACTTACAAAACCCAAAACCAGTGAAGTTGGCACGTTGTGTAAATGGTAAATAAAAACAGAATACAATGATCTGCAAATTCTTTTCAACCTCTATTCAATTCAAAGACAAGATACTTAACGTTCAAACTGGTAAACGTTGTTATTTCTTGCAAATATTAGCTCATTTGGAATTTCATGCCTGCAACACGTTTCAAAAAAGCTGGCACAAGTGGCAATAAAGACTGAGAAAGTTGAGGAATGCTCATCAAACACTGTACAACTCCTCTCTGGGGTCAGGGGGTACTAGGATGACAGGGGATGCAAAACAATAACAATACTGAAATAAACTGCAACAAAAAACAGTGCAATTAACAGTGCAATGCATTTTTATAGCATGGTCACTACTGCATAGTTTATCTTGTTATATTCTTATTTTTACTGTTATTTTTTATTCTTATTGTTATGTTTTGTATTTTATTTCCATTTATACCCCCATTATTTACTTTTTACTAAATTCGATCTCAATTCTGTACACTGCTGCTGAAATTTAAATTTTCCTGAGTGAACTCTCCTGAAGGAATCAATAAAGTACTATCTATCTATCTATCTATCTATTTGGAATATCCCACAGGCTAACTGGCAACAGATTGGTGCCATGATTGGGCATAAAAGCAGCTTCCATGAAATGCTCAGTCATTCACAAACAAGGATGGTGCGAGGGTCACCACTTTGTGAACAAATACGTGAGCAAATTGTCGAACAGTTTAAGAACAACATTTCTCCAGGAGCTATTGCAAGGAATTTAGGGATTTCACCATCTACGGTCCGTAATTTCATCAAAAGGTTCAGAGAATCTGGAGAAATCACTGCACGTAAGCGGCAATGCCCGTGACCTTCGATCCCTCAGGCGGCACTGCATCAAAAACCGACATCAGTGTGTAAAGGATATCACCACATGGGCTCAGGAACACTTTAGAAAACCACTGTCAGTAACTACAGTTGGTCGCTACATCTGTAAGTGCAAGTTAAAACTCTACTATGCAAATTGTAAGCCATTTATCAACAACACCCAGAAACGCCGCCAGCTTCGCTGGGCCCGAGCTCATCTAAGATGGACTGATGCAAAGTGGAAAAGTATTCTGTGGTTTGACGGGTCCACAGTTCAGATTGTTTTTGGAAACTGTGGACGTTGTGTCCTCCGGAACAAAGAGGAAAAGAACCATCCGGATTGTTATAGGCGCAAAGTTGAAAAGCCAGCATCTGTGATGGTATGGGGGTGTATTCGTGCCCAAATCATGGGTAAAGGATTTGCAAATCATTGTATTCTGTTTTTATTTACCATTTACACAACGTGCCAACGTCACTGGTTTTGGGTTTTATGCATAAAAATTACAAATACATACCAGACAGGGTGTAGGAACATTATAGAATTGCCTCTCCACTTTTGGTATTCCCTCTTATCTGCTAATGTGTTAGCATGCTAGCGTTTTATGGTTGCATTTTTGCTCATTTCATTTGTAAAAAACTTAAAAATCATGGATTCTGATTCTTTGCGCCATTTTAAAAGTGTTCTAACTTCTCTGATATTAGCATGCTTACATTTTATGCCAGCATTTTTGCAAATTTTATTCATATAAAGCTAAAATCCATAGATTTTGTACTTGGCGCTAGGGCTGGGCGATATGGCCTTTTTTAATATCACGATGTTTGAAGGCCATATCGCGATACACGATATATTTTGCTTTAGCCTTGAATGAACACTTGATGCATATAATCACAGCAGTATGATGATTCTATGTGTCTACATTAAAACATTCTTCTTCATACTGCATTAATATATGCTACTTTAAAACTTTCATGCAGAGAAGGAAATCACAACTAAAAAAATCACTATTTTTTTCATACGGTGTTGATCTGGAAATGTTTGCCTCGGCATTTTGATGGTGTGGGCGTGTGGCACCGAACGGAGATGTTGACATGCGGAGTAAGCACTCTTCATTCTCTAGCAGGTGACTTTTCAAATGATGATCAGTAATGCTACTTTTTATAGCAACACTTTCGCCCCACACTTGACAAATTACGGTTGTCTGTTCGACATATTCCCACTTGAAGCCAAACCACCGCCAGACGATGGACCCTCCACTGTTTTTGGGGGAATTAATTCTTCCTTCATTTGTTACCAGATTCGCACCTTCTTTCTCTCGTATTACCGCTCACACGGCTACGCTAGCATCACAGCTAACGTTAGCCATGCTGCTACCTCTTTGCTGGGCGAGGGCGTATACGTATGTGACGTATGTAGAAGCTGCGCCTGCTGTCTGTGAGAAGGAGAGACAGGAAAGAGCGAGGAGAGCCTGTAGTGTAATGCCCGCAGCTAAAAGCAACTGCGTGAGAACGTATACTCGAATATCACGATAGTAATTTTCTATATCGCACAGAGACAAACCCGCGATATATCGCGTATATCGATATATCGCCCAGCCCTAATTGGCGCTATATTAAAATATTGCCAACTTTTCCAGTGACGTCACGCTAACGTTAGTACCGTATTTTTCGGAGTATAAGTCGCTTTGGGGTTTAAGTCGCACCGGCCAAAAATGCACAATAAAGAAGGAAAAAAACATATATAAGTCGCACTAGAGTATAAGTCGCATTTTTTGGGGAAATTTATTTGATAAAACCCAACACCAAAAATAGACATTTGAAAGGCAATTTAAAATAAATAAAGAATAGTGAACAACAGGCTGAATAAGTGTACGTTATATGAGGCATAAATAACCAACTGAGAACGTGCCTGGTATGTTAACTATAACATATAGAACATGCTATACGTTTACCAAACAATCTGTCACTCCTAATCGCTAAATCCCATGAAATCTTATACGTCTAGTCTCTTACGTGAATGAGCTAAATAATATTATTTGATATTTTACGGTAATGTGTTAATCATTTCACACATAAGTCGCTCCTGAGTATAAGTCGCATCTACATCAACTATATGATTTGCCTGAGAAGCTGGACAGGACACCAAAAAAAAAAAAGTATAAGTCGCACCCCTGGCCAAACTATGAAAAAAAACTGCGACTTGTAGTCCGAAAAATACGGTATGTAAAAATATAAAATGCAAATAACCTCAAAGTCTTATCATCATTCGGCAAGTGGTCAGTGACTTTGGCCATGATGTTTTTCATATCTCACACAATTGTGCTTGTCAGTCCCCTAAAAGTGTGTACAATATCCTGGCAATTAGGCTAAAGTTCCAGTGACTGATTTCTATGTATTGTAGATTTTAGCTGTTGTAGAAATATCAAATCAATCGAAATTATCATAAATTCAAACTTTGGAGTTAAAATAAAAAAGGCCACCATGTGGAGCATTTGTCATAAAAAATGATAGCACGGCAACATGGCAAATGTTTACCCTTTCCAGTTACAACATGGGCGTCCTTGTGTTTTTATTGTACATACTGTATGCAGTATAGAAGGAGGACACATGTGTAATGCAAGGCTGCGTGGCTTTTGAACCCTCCCTTATCTCCCTTACTGTGTGCAGCTGGCCACAATCCTGGCTTGTTGCTTTTACCTCACATGTTGGAAGGGGTGGGGGTTACAGCTGTAAAAGAGCTACACAGTTGAGAACAAACGTGAACGTCCTCAGTGAGCCCTGTAAAAATTTGAGTCTCATGAATCTATTGCGTGGCCGCAGCCTCAGACTTTGCCATTAACACAATTTCAAACAATAACCTCTAACAGGAAGCTGCACTAGTTGTCCAGGCAGGTCCACCGAGACCAAAGTCTGAGACATTGTTGAGTACCAAATAATTGAATAAATTACTGTATTTTCTGGACCATAAAGTGGACCGGATTACAAAGCGCACTGCTGATGTATGGTCTATTTTTGATCTTTTTTCATATATAAAGTGCACTGGATTATAGGGCGCATTAAAGGAGTCATATTATTATTTTTTTTTTTTAAATTATATAACATTTCCTTGTGGTCTACATAACATGTACCGTATTTTTCGGACTATAAGTCGCAGTTTTTTTCATAGTTTGGGTGCGACTTATACTCAGGAGCGACTTATGTGTGAAATTATTAACACATTAGCGTAAAATATCAAATAATATTATTTAGCTCATTCACGTAAGAGACTAGACGTATAAGATTTCATGGGATTTAGCGATTAGGAGTGACAGATTGTTTGGTAAATGTATAGCATGTTCTATATGTTATAGTTATTTGAATGACTCTTACCATAATATGTTACGTTAACATACCAGGCACATTCTCAGTTGGTTATTTATGCCTCACACTTATTCAGCCTGTTGTTCACTATTCTTTATTTTAAATTGCCTTTCAAATGTCTTTTCTTGGTGTTGAGTTTTATCAAATAGATTTCCCCAAAAAATGCGACTTATACTCCAGTGCGACGTATATATGTTTTTTTCCTTCTTTATTATGCATTTTCGGCCGGTGCGATATATACTCCGGAGAGATTTATAGTCCGAAAAATACGGTAATGGTGGTTCTATAGTCAAACTGTTGCATAGATTATGTTTTACAGATCATCTTCAAGTCGCTTTCTGACAGTTGCTTCAGGATGCGCCGTTTTGTGGGCGGTCTTATTTACGTGGCTCACCTTCGGCAGCGTCTTCTCCACGTCATCTTTGTTGTAGCGGTGTAGCGTGCAAGGACGGGAGTGGAAGAAGTGTCAAAAGATGGACATTCAGACTTTACTTAAATAAATAACGGAGCAGCATCTCCTCATCCGGAAACAACAACACCGGAAATGTGTTCCGTGAAAAACCGTCCGACTAACTTTATAATAACTAAAGTTCCTTGGGTGAATAATGTAGACTCACTACACCGGTATGTTTTAGCGCTTTCATGGCGAGTTTACTGACAGATATAAGTAAGAACTTTACACTACTTTATTGTTACGGCTCAGGCTCCTGCCAACGCCGCTCATCCGTCTGTGCGCACCTCGGGACACGCCCACGGGTGCGCACATCCAGGGACGCGCCGCGCGCGTCTCCGCCCTGCTGCAGTCACCAGCTGCAATCACTCGCTGGCAATCTGCACACCTGCGACTGATCAGAGCGAGATCAATAAAGGACCAGTGGACCCAAGGATCGTCGCGGGAACTTAGTCTTTCTCATGGTGTACCGTAAGCCTTATGCGCTCTTACTATATTCGTGTTTCCTCTCCGTGCCTTGATTTGTCCCTTGTCTTCTCCCGTGTCCCCGCAGTACCCTCCGTCGCCTGCGTCTCAATTTCCCCTGGATCTCCCTCTGGACTCCGACTGCTTCCTTCGTTCCTCGACCTCTTGCTCGCCCCTGGATTCTGACGCCTCGCTCTCGCCCCTGATCAGCTGCCTGCCCCCTGGACTTCCGCGTATCTCGTTCAACACGTTGGTAACACTCACTTCAGTTAAATTCTACACATAGTCTTACACCATTCCCTTTTGTATTCTAGTTCACACTCCATTTCCTTAGTTTAGTAATATTGTTTATTATTATTTATATATATATATATGTTGACTATATATATATAATAAATAATTGTATATACCGCCCCCTGGTGTCTGTTTGCCGTCACCCCCTCTCAGTAAACACAACAGTAAGTTCCCGCCAAAATTATTAAAGGACCTGACGGCACAGTTCCTTAGCCCCGCCCCCAGTGACTTTAGTTCCGCCCCCTGTGATTTTTTTTTTTCTCTTTTTTCTGCCTCTTGCCCCATTCACCATGTCTTTTTCTTTTTTTCGCTCCACACCGGAGGAGTTTTCTTGTCCTGCCAAACTGTCATGGAAAGGCATGTTTAGCAGTGATGTGAGCAAGGAGGAATTTACCCGTCGCCTGGACACCCTCCTCCCACCCATAGTGACTGTTCCTCAGCCAGAGAGAAGCGTCTGGCATCCGCTTTCGGAGAGGGGGGGTACTACTGGTGGCTGTGCTGATGGGGTGGCGCAGCTGCACCAAGACAGGCTACCCTCTGCCAGACTAATTCCACCTGTCTTCCGCTTTTCCCAGCCGCAACCACCAGTCCCCTGGCTAGCCTCCGAGCTAGCACCAGCCCCCTGGCTAGCGTCTGAGCTAGCACCAGCCCCCTGGCTAGCGTCTGAGCTAGCACCTGTCCCCTGGCTAGCGTCTGAGCTAGCACCTGTCCCCTGGCTAGCGTCTGAGCTAGCACCTGTCCCCGAGCTAGCGTCTGAGCTAGCACCTGTCCCCGAGCTAGCACTTGTCCCCGAGCTAGCGTCCGAGCTAGCACTTGTCCCCGAGCTAGCGTCAGAGCTAACACCAGTTCCTCGGCTAGCGTCAGAGCTAGCACCTGTCCCTCGGCTAGCGTCAGAGCTAGCACCTGTCCCCGAGCTAGCGTCCGAGCTAGCACCTGTCCCTCGGCTAGCGTCCGAGCTAGCACCTGTCCCTCGGCTAGCGTCCGAGCTAGCACCTGTCCCTCGGCTAGCGTCCGAGCTAGCACCTGTCCCTCGGCTAGCGTCCGAACTAGCACCTGTCCCTCGGCTAGCGTCCGAGCTAGCACCTGTCCCTCGGCTAGCGTCCGAGCTAGCACCTGTCCCTCGGCTAGCGTCCGAGCTAGCACCTGTCCCTCGGCTAGCGTCCGAGCTAGCACCTGTCCCTCGGCTAGCGTCCGAGCTAGCACCTGTCCCTCGGCTAGCGTCCGAGCTAGCACCTGTCCCTCGGCTAGCGTCCGAGCTAGCACCTGTCCCTCGGCTAGCGTCCGAGCTAGCACCTGTCCCTCGGCTAGCGTCCGAGCTAGCACCTGTCCCTCGGCTAGCGTCCGAGCTAGCACCAGCCCCTCGGCTAGCGTCCGAGCTAGCACCAGCCCCTCGGCTAGCGTCCGAGCTAGCACCAGCCCCTCGGCTAGCCTCCGAACTAACACCAGCCCCTCGGCTAGCCTCCGAGCTAGCACCAGCCCCTCGGCTAGCCTCCGAACTAGCACCAGCCCCTCGGCTAGCCTCCGAGCTAGCACCAACCCCTCGGCTAGTCTCCGAGCTAGCACCAGTCCCCAGGCTGGCCCCCACGTCTCCACCAGCTCCCAGGCTGGCCCCCACGTCTCCACCAGCTCCCAGGCTGGCCCCCACGTCTCCACCAGCTCCCAGGCTGGCCCCCACGTCTCCACCAGCTCCCAGGCTGGCCCCCACGTCTCCACCAGCTCCCAGGCTGGCCTCGACTCCAGCACCTCGGCCTGCTCCGCCGACTCCAGCACCTCGGCCTGCTCCGCCGACTCCAGCACCTCGGCCTGCTCCGCCGACTCCAGCACCTCGGCCTGCTCCGCCGACTCCAGCACCTCGGCCTGCTCCGCCGACTCCAGCACCTCGGCCTGCTCCGCCGACTCCAGCACCTCGGCCTGCTCCGCCGACTTCAGCACCTCGGCCAGCTCCTCAGCTGCCCTCCTCGTCTCTGGCTTTGATGTCCGCCGCTTCCACGCCTTTGACGTCTGCCGCTTCCACGGCGCCGATGACGTCTGCCGCTTCCACGCCGCCGATGACGTCTTCCTCCACGCCTGCCTCGCCGATGACGTCTTCCTCCACGCCTGCCTCGCCGATGACGTCTTCCTCCACACCGCCGCCGATGTCATATCCTCGTTTCCGGCGAGACGCACCATGGCGCCAATCACGTCCGCCTTCCCGACGGCCAAGATGGTGGCCGTCCCTTGGTCGCCCGCCTCGCCGGCTTCTGCGGCGTTCTTCTCGCCGCCGCCATCAGACTCGTCCTCGGTGGATTCGGGGACACTGGGGCCTGCGACCCACCACCAGTTCTCCCCTCCACCCTCCCTTGTTTCGTGAGTATGTTGGACATCTGGAATCTGTCCATAGGGGGGGGATACTGTTACGGCTCAGGCTCCTGCCAACGCCGCTCATCCGTCTGTGCGCACCTCGGGACACGCCCACGGGTGCGCACATCCAGGGACGCGCCGCGCGCGTCTCCGCCCTGCTGCAGTCACCAGCTGCAATCACTCGCTGGCAATCTGCACACCTGCGACTGATCAGAGCGAGATCAATAAAGGACCAGTGGACCCAAGGATCGTCGCGGGAACTTAGTCTTTCTCATGGTGTACCGTAAGCCTTATGCGCTCTTACTATATTCGTGTTTCCTCTCCGTGCCTTGATTTGTCCCTTGTCTTCTCCCGTGTCCCCGCAGTACCCTCCGTCGCCTGCGTCTCAATTTCCCCTGGATCTCCCTCTGGACTCCGACTGCTTCCTTCGTTCCTCGACCTCTTGCTCGCCCCTGGATTCTGACGCCTCGCTCTCGCCCCTGATCAGCTGCCTGCCCCCTGGACTTCCGCGTATCTCGTTCAAGACGTTGGTAACACTCACTTCAGTTAAATTCTACACATAGTCTTACACCATTCCCTTTTGTATTCTAGTTCACACTCCATTTCCTTAGTTTAGTAATATTGTTTATTATTATTTATATATATATATATGTTGACTATATATATATAATAAATAATTGTATATACCGCCCCCTGGTGTCTGTTTGCCGTCACCCCCTCTCAGTAAACACAACACTTTATATTAGAAATGGCAACAGCGGAGGATGAATGTCCCATAACAAGAAGATAGAGAAAATGAAGAAGCTTATCGACTACGGTGTTAGCACTGACTACAAAAGCGGACACGAGCAATTTTTCAGAATTTATGCAGATCCCAAATACAGATCAGCAGGTAGCAGAAGGTAAGAAAAGTAACTTTTGCATAATATTGCGAAACAAAACAGCAGATATGTCTTAGCTTATACATACACCATAATAATACTCGTATGTCGAAGCACAGTACAATCCATCAAGCGGTGCGGCTTCATAGCTTACCAAAGTCGTACTAAAACATTTTGATAGATTTTTGAGCGCCGTGTGTAATGTTCTATATTTTCAATGGAACATAAAAAATGTTGGTGTTGTTTACTTGAGTCATATTGCCATCATAGTTCATTCTACACGTATCTCTTATGTTTGATTGCGATCTACTGGTCACACTTATCATTATACCATGTATCAAATAAAATTGTTTCGAGGTCGGTAAGCAAAACCAGAATTATTCCGTACATTAGGTGCACCGGGTTATAGGCGCATTGTCGAGTTTTGAGGATTTTTATTTTTTTTTATGTGCGCCTGAAAGTCCGGAAAATACGATAACGTGAAAAAAACTACAACTCCGTCAGAAATGTAGTTCTGATAAATAATATTGATTAGAGCGGTCAAAGTTAACACTGGAACTTATGTGGTTGAATGACTGAGCATTTCATGGAAGCTGATTTTATACCCAATCATGGCACCCACCTGTTCCCAATTAGCCTGTTCACCTGTGGGATGTTCCAAATAAGTGTTTGATGAGCATTCCTCAACTTTCTCAGTCTTTTTTGCCACTTGTGCCAGCTTTGTTTAAACAGGCTCCAGCACCTCCGCGAACCATTGAGGGACAAGTGGTGGAAATTGGATGTATGCTGTAAAAAACAACCAAATTTAGTTTTTTTTTTACTGTAAAACTTACTGATTAAAAATATATACAATTAATAAATATTTGTATATATACATATATTATTCACAAGCGGCCCTCTAAGGGCAGCCATAACTGTGATTAATACCAGTTTGATACCCCTGCTCAATGTGGATTTTTTTTCATTGTTGTATATCTGCTGATTTTAGCAGAGGTTGAACTCTAACAGCAGATGGCGCTGATGCACCATGTTGTTGCAACAGGTCCTAGTCCAAGTCACTGAATAAAGATTGATTTCCTCCAGGAGAGCATTTTCTTTCAGGCTGTTTAAAAAAAGAGCATTGGTTGTTGGGAAGGAAGTACCTGTCAGAAAGCTGACCCGAGATCAGCGAGCCCAGGAGGTATCCCACAAAGAGAGTGGAGGATGCAAAGGGCACTTTCCACTGGTCGTCACAGACCAGGTCCCACTGCAAAGAGACACGTACAAAGTGACTTTAGCCGTGGTTAAGAATGCGGGATGCTCACACTGGGCCACATTCAGCAACCCTTCTTAAGAACAAATTTTGTTCTTTGGCCCACTTACGAAGTTTTTCAGGAGATTTTTGTATTCACCAATGTTTTCTTAGCTGGGATTTGATGACATGTACAAGTGCTCCAGAGCACTCTTAGGGTGGCCTATTTGTTCTTAAGTGTGACAAGTTCCCTTACTTCTATTGTCTAATGTTACATTAATATCATAGATAGATAGATAGATATAAGACAGACAGACAGACATATAGCAAAATGAGCAATATATAGACATTTCAAAATACCATGTGTGTGCACACACGCACACACACACACACAATCATCAATTACCGGGGCGTTAGTGATTGGTGACTCTTTAAAAGACTCAACTCTAGGGGTGTAACGGTACACACAAATTTCAGTTCGGTACGTACCTCGGTTTAGAGGTCACGGTTCGGTTCATTTTCGGTACAGTAAGAAAACAACAAAATATAAGTTTTTTGGTTATTTATTTACCAAATTTGTAAACAATGGCATAACATACATACACACACAGGGTCCATTGCCAGGTTTAATGTGGTCAACATATATAAAATAAAAACTAAATAAGATAAGGCTCAGAATGGTTTCTTAACAAAACCTTTCTACATATAAAGTGCTTTTTTTGATTGATTGGGGATAGGTTGATTGGCAACACTAAATTGGCCCTAGGGTGTGAATGTGAGTGTGAATGTTGTCTGTTTGTCTGTGTTGGCCCTGCGATTAGGTGGCGACTTGTCCAGGGTGTACTCCGCCTTCCGCCCGATTGTAGCTGAGATAGGCTCCAGCGCCCCCCGCGACCCCAAAGGGAATAAGCGGTAGAAAATGGATGGATGGATATTCCGTACAATTGGCCACTAAATGGTAACACCCGAATAAGTTTTTCAACTTGTTTAAGTTGGGGTCCACGTTAATCAACATTAAACTGCCTCAAGTTGTTGCTCAGATTAAATACAATGACAAAACTTTTTTTTTTTACATATAAAAAGTGCAACATTAAACAGCCTCAGATTAACTTTTCTTTACCACCCCCCAGCCTGGCTAACTTGGCAGTAAGAGGATATATGGGCTCACTGTTCTTCCACCATAGAAGTGGGGCAAAATCAGATTTTTAATGCACTATGGTCTTAAATCTGCTGCTATAAAAACATTTGTTATTGCTTTAGCCCTGTGTTGCACCTTTCCTGCTTCCGGCTCCCAGACCGTAGTCGAGGAGCGCAGGGGAGACACTTCTCCAGGGCCGATGTATTCTAGGGGGCAACACCCTTCACTCTACCCGGCAGTGGGTCTCCAAAGCTCCGGACTCCAGGGTAAATTACGAGTCCGGCGATCAGTTGCAAATCGTGGCTTTATTGAGGTCTTGCACACAGCCAATCCAACAAAACACTAGCCACTCCCCGCGCTCTCGCCCACACACTCACATACGTCACTCACCTCACATGCTGTCACATATTAAAGGGACACACACACACATACGCTACTCTCATAACACCTGCCTGACTCGCCGAGGAGAGGCTGCTTGAATGCGGTGGTGACGCTTCAAATGGGTTAGCATGTTTGACATGTTGTCAGAAGCAGCTGCTGAACAATGTCGGCAAACCTCCGTCCTCCATTGTTGTATCGCGCAGCCAAAGTGTTCCCAAACGGGAGATCTTAATGAGGCAGGAGGGTCTTCCAGCTCTGGCTTTTGCATGTTGTCCTAGCCCGGTCGTTGCTAGCATGTCGTGTGTTGTGCCTCGGTGCATTGTTTACACAACGTGCAGTACGCTACTTAATATGTCCATGTGGAAACTCGTTCGGTACACCTCCGAACCGAACTGAAACCCCCGTACCGAAACGGTTCAATACAAATACACATACCGTTACACCCTTACTCAACTCACACAATGGCAATGCTTTTGCTGCTACTGCGAGATGCCGCAGATCGTGCCCTGGGGAGGGAGCGCATATTTCACGACCATGTAGACCAGTGACGTGCAGTCACTGGAGGCAGGTGAGGCGGGGCCTCACATGCCATCATGGAAAGAAAAAAAAATTAAAAAGAAAAAAAAAAAATTAAATTGTTATATGTATCCAGTGATTATACTATAAAGTTATTTTCCATTTAAGTTCACCAGTTTTAGATGATTTTTTATTCAAAATCGCTGAATTTTCACATTTGCCGTTTAAATACTGAGAAGAGACGGTGCGGTGAACAGCAGCCAGTTGAGGCACGTCACTCCGTTGTGCCTCACCATGGATTGCGGACTCGGCTAACTGCTGGCCTGCTGTGCCGTGAGATCGTATTGCTATATGAACTATATTATACATTTCCATAGTTTAGTTAGCTGAGGTATATAATGTACAGTGTATTTTGTCAACAACTGTATGTGTGTAACGTATTTCTTGTGCTGAGCGATCGTAAAACGGCTGCAAAAGACGCACTGGCTGAGGCTCGCAGTAAACCCGCCTCCTGCACCCCCGCCGTAGAATGCACCCCCTGACGGGAGTGTTGTATCAACTAAAGCCCACACTTAAACTTTCCACGTGCAAAATTGAATCTATTTAAAAAAGTTATTTCATAAGAAGCCAAAAAGTGCAAAAACAATAATGTTCGTGTTGGAGGAGTTGTGAATGACTGCAGGGTCACAACATTAGGTACACCTGCAGACTGCAGGTGAGTAATTCACAACTCCTCCAACACGAACATTATTGTTTTTGCACTTTTTGGCTTCTTATTAAATAACTTTTGTAACCTATTTTTATGGGCTTTCCTCTTTGTGATGTTAAGTTCCTGTTATGCGCTGTTATACAGTATATGCCTTGAGCTCTTATTTTGAAGGCGCTAAGAGCGGAAGTGATGACACGTTGGAGTGGAGCGGAGGTTTTTGAAAGAAGGTAAATAAAGTGGTCCTCGTGTAAACTGGAGCCTCCGTGTTTGTTATTTTGTAGTTTCATACAGTATAGGCGACATTTATAAACCCTCGGTTACACTTTTTTAAATAGATTCAATCTTGCACATGGAAAGTTTAAGTGAGGGCTTTAGTTGATATAACACTCCCGTCGGGGTGCGTTAATCCAGCACAACAGCGGCGCATGGACTTCATTTATAAGTAAAGGTCAGACCATAATAACGTTTTTTTTATTAAATGTGCTTTTTTGTGTGCTACAGTTTGTATGTGTAAAGTTAAAGTACCAACGATTGTCACACACACACTAGGTGTAATGAAATTTGTCCTCTGCATTTGACCCATCCCCTTGATCACCCCCTGGGAGGTGAGGGGAGCAGTGGGCAGCAGCTGCGCCGCACCCGGGACTACTTTTTGGTGATTTAACTCCCAATTCCAACCCTTGATGCTGAGTGCCAAGCAGGGAAGAATGCTGGTATGAGCTTTTAAACATAACCCGTTTACTGCTGCCAATCAAATGGTGAATAAGATACTCTTTAGGGTTCATATGTTTGTAAATCTGACTGTGATGAAGTCAGTGCCTCACCAGCCAACAACCTCATCGCACGTCACTGATGTAGACCTATTTGCCCGAAGTGACGAATATTTATTTGAACGCATCAGGCTACCTCAGCAGTTCCCCCTTTCTTAAACTTACGTTTTGACATTATGTATTTCCCCCGCGGGATAATACGAATTTCTCTTCTGTAATCTGTTTGTTTTCTCTGTGTGTTTGATGTTTGGCTTTTCTGCCGGAGTTGTGCCCTCATATGGGGAATTAAGGGTGTTTCCTTATGTAAATTACAGAATTAAGGCTGTTTACATATGCATATTGGGGAAATAAGGGCGTGTTTATATGCAAATTATGATAAGACAAGCACGAGCTAACCATTTGGTATTCAGCAACTTAAGAACAGCATGTGGGAACAATTGGGCCATTTAAGAACACGTCATGAATTTTAATGGACTCCTCTGAGGAAATTACTTAGGAAGAAAGATAAGAGGAAAAGTTAGGAACTTATTGCTGAATGGAGCCCACTGACCTCGGTGACGATGTTGGCCTGGTAGATGTCTTTGCTGTAGCTCCATCCGTCCAAGCAGCCCTCCTGTTCCAGCCCCGTCAGGTTCACGTCCCTCCCCGGAGCGAGACCCTGTTCCGAGAGGTTCCTGATGACGTCCAGCTTGTAGCGCCTGCACTGGCTGTGCGCCTGGTGGCCGTCCGCAAGCGTCACCGGGATGATGGCCTCCCGCCACGCCGCCGTGAGGTTTACATCCGGGATGAGGCAGCGGTGCTCGGGGGACGCCCCGATAAACACGATGTAGAACCCGTTGAATCCGGTCGAGACAAAAACGGTGTTGAGGAGGAAGAACGTGGTCCAGAAGTACGGACCAGTCTGCCCCAGGAAGGCTGTGTCGTCGTCATAGTCGCCCATGTTCTCTCTTGGGAGGCTGGGGTTCGTCTCGTGGTCTAGACTAGAGTGCTGAGCTCTCGCTTTGTGGGGCGGCACTGAGCACGGCCCTCAGTGGGCCAGTGAAACCCAGCATTAAGCCCCCCTTTCAAGGCGAACCCACTCTCAAAACACAATCAGAGCTCATGAGACAAGACGAGAAAGTGATTTACCCGCTCACATGTCCTCCACCGCTTGATGTGATTTACTCATGATCACTTTAAAAAGTCTGCCCTGCCCCCGCACCACTAGCACAGCATCGGGCGACTATTTGCTCTAAACAACATTCCTCACTTTTAAATACCCCCAAGAAGTGCACGTGCTTGTACTCTAAATGTTGCTAAGTAGCATTAAGGCTCCTAAAAGGGCGTTTGTGTTTGAAGTCCCCGCCCTGACTTTTGCCCAATTCCTGCTGCATTGTTAGCACCAACCAATATTGTGCTAAAGTTTCAGAACGTAAACACTAACACTTGTAGATGCTACTGAATATTACAAAAACACAATGAATGAAATTTGTTTATTTCGGTCATATAACCCAGTGTTTTTCAACCTTTTCTGAGCCAAGGCACATTTTTTCATAGAAAAAATTCTGAGGCACACCACCAGCAGAAAACATAAAAAAATGAAACTCAGTACCGTATTTTTCGAATTATACGTCTCTTCGGAGTATACTTAGACTTAGACTTCCTTTTTATTGTCATTCAAATTTGAACTTTACAGCACAGATGAGAACAACATTTCGTTACATAAGCTCATGGTAGTGCAGAATAAAAAAGCAATAAGGTGCATATATAAATAAATAAATATATATAAATAATGTATAAATATATATATAAAATAAATAAATATATATAAATAAATAAATATATATAAATAATGTATAAATATATATATAAAATAAATAAATATATATAAATAAATAAATAGATTACTGTACAGATAAATATATTGCACTTTTTCACATGCGTCCACTTTTATGGATGTATGTTATATTGTCTTTTTTATTCCAGCGAGTTAATCCATTTTGGGGGGAGTTGAGGGGATAATTTAATTATGATGCGTTCAAGAGTCTTACGGCTTGAGGTAAGAAGCTGTTACAGAACCTGGAGGTTCTGCTTCGGAGGTTGCGGAACCTCTTTCTAGAGTCCAGCAGTGTAAACAGTCCTTGGTGAGGGTAGAAGGAGTCTTTGCAGATTTTCTGAGCCCTGGTCAGGCAGCGGCTTTTTGCGATCTCCTGCCTTGGAGTCCACATCTCTAATGACTTCTCCTGGACAGTCAACACCACATCAATCATCAAGAAGGCTCAGCAGCGGCTACACTTCCTTAGAGTCCTCGGGAAGTACAACCTGAAGTCTGACCTGCTGCTGACCTTCTACCGCTCGTCCATCGAGAGCCTGCTGACCTACTGTATTACGGTATGGTACGGGAGCTGCACTGCAGCAGACAGGGAGAGGCTGCAAAGAGTGGTCAAGACGGCTCAGAAGATCATCGGCCGCCCTCTCCCCTCTCTGACGGACATCTACACCTCCCGCTGCCTCAACAGAGCCAGTGCCATCATCAAGGACAGCACCCACCCTGGCTCTGACCTGTTCCACCTGCTGCCCTCTGGGAAGCGCTACAGGTGCATTAAAACCAAAACAAACAGGCTAAAGAACAGCTTCTTCCCCAGGGCCATAACCATCCTGAACGGACTGCCCCATTGTCCCTCATAACTGCCTTCTCTTCGGTGCAATAACCCATTCCACCAACCACCCTGTTTTTTTTTTGTTTTTTTTCATGTATATATTCATTTCACACCATATTCATTGCACTTCTACATTTTTTATATTTTTATATATTTGCACATTGTTTTTCTAGCATGCACACATCGCACTGTATGGAATGGCCTCAATCTCGTTACCTTGCGTAATGACAATAAAGCTGATTCTGATTCTGATTCTGATTCTGATAGGAGGAAGAGGAGTCCTGATGATCTTTTCCGCCGTCCTCACCACTCTCTGGAGAGACTTCCAGTCTGAGGCATTGCAGGCTCCAGTCCAGACAGAGATGTTGTTGGTCAGCAGGCTCTCTATAGTGCCTCTGTAGAATGTGCTGAGAATGGGGGGAGGGAACTGTGCTCTTTTCATCCGACGCAAAAAGTGCATGCGCTGCTGAGCTCTTTTTACAAGAGCTCCGGTGTGTAGGGACCAGGTTATATTGTCAGTTCTCTGCACCCCCAGGAACTTGGTGCTGCTTACTATCTCCACTGCTGTGCCGTTGATGTAGAGTGGAGCGTGGCTGAACTGGTGCTTCCTGAAGTCAACGATGATCTCCTTGGTCTTGTTGACATTCAGGACCAGGTTATTGGTTCTGCACCAGTCAACCAGATGTTTCACCTCCTCCCTGTAGTCCATGTCGTTGTTGTCACGGATGAGGCCCACTACTGTCGTGTTGTCCGCATACTTCACAATGTGGTTAGTAGTGGACCCGCAGCAGTCATGAGTCATCAGTGGACTCAGGACGCAGCCCTCGGGGGAGCCGGTGCTCAGGGAGATGGCCCTGGTATACGTCGCACCGGCCGAAAATGCATAATAAAGAAGGAAAAAAACATATATAAGTAGCACTGGAGTATAAGTCGCATTTTTTGGGGAAATTTATTTGATAAAACCCAACAGCATGAATAGACATTTGAAAGGCAATTTAAAATAAATAAAGAATAGTGAACAACAGGCTGAATAAGTGTACGTTATATGAGGCATAAATAACCAACTGAGAACGTGCCTGGTATGTTAACGTAACATATTATGGTAAGAGTCATTCAAATAACTATAACATATAGAACATGCTATACGTTTACCAAACAATCTGTCACTCCTGATCGCAAAATCCCATGAAATCTTCCTCGTTGTCGCTCCTGGTATGCGCCGCTAGCGTCCTTGCTTTCTGCTGCTCGATCGCCGTTTTCTGCTGCATATTTCACCACGTGCAGCTTGTAATCTGCAGTATATGATTTCCTTTTCGGTGCCATTTTTGTTCGTCCCTTCTCAGTTTTTATAAGTTACCGCCAATGTTGCCGGTAACTTATGCCGTAGCCATTTTAATAGCTACGGCAGTAGCATATAGTATATAGAAGTTAGCATCCAATGACCCACAATGCACTTCTGCCGTGACCTTCCCCCGCCGAATTCTTATTGGTTGACGTGTGTATGACGATTGCTGACGTGTGTGTGACGATTGCAGACATTTGCTTCGTCTCTTCCGTGAATGAGCTAAATAATATTATTTGATATTTTACGGTAATGTGTTAATATTGTGTTAATCGGCAGCACGGTGGAAGAGGGGTTAGTGCATCTGCCTCACAATACGAAGGTCCTGAGTAGTCTTGGGTTCAATCCCGGGCTCGGGATCTTTCTGTGTGGAGTTTGCATGTTCTCCCCGTGACTGCGTGGGTTCCCTCTGGGTACTCCGACTTCCTCCCACTTCCAAAGACATGCACCTGGGGATAGGTTGATTGGCAACACTAAATTGGCCCTAGTGTGTGAATGTGAGTGTGAATGTTGTCTGTCTATCTGTGTTGGCCCTGCGATGAGGTGGCGACTTGTCCAGGGTGTACCCCGCCTTCCACCCGATTGTAGCTGAGATAGGCTCCAGCACCCCACGCGACCCCGAAGGGAATAAGCGGTAGAAAATGGATGGATGGATGGATGTGTTAATAATTTCAAACATAAGTCGCTCCTGAGTATATGTCGCACCCACAGCCAAACTATGAAAAAAAACTGCGATTTATAATCCGAAAAATTCAGCAGCCGATATTGACGATAAAAAGTCGTTCTCGCAATCGTTGGATATGAATTCAAACTATAACCAAGCATGCATCACTATAGCTCTTGTCTCAAAGTAGGTGTACTGTCACCACCTGTCACATCACACCGTGACTTATTTTGAGTTTTTTGCTGTTTTCCTGTGTGTAGTGTTTTAGTTCTTGTCTTGCGCTCCTATTTTGGTGGCTTTTCCTCTTTTGTTGGTATTTTCCTGTAGCAGTTTCATGTCTTTCTTGAACGCTATTCCTCAGCACCTGCTTTGTCTTCGCAATCAAGACTATTTAAGTTGTGCGGACGCTATCCCTCTTTGTGGGGACATTGTTGATTGTCATGTCATGTACGGATGTACTTTGTGGACGCCGTGTGCTCCACACGCTATAAGTCTTTGCTGTCGTCCAGCATTCTGTTTTTGTTTACTTTGCAGCCTTTTCAGTTTTAGTTTTGTTTTGCACAGCCTTTCCTAAGCTTCAAAGCCTTTTCTTAGCAGCACTAGGCGGCACTCGCCTTTTGTTTATTTTTGGTTAAAGTGTTAGATACCTTTTTATCTACATGCTGCCTCCCGCATATTGTAATCACGACAAACCATGTTCCCGACATCTACAAAGCAATTAGCTTCCTGCTGCCACCTACTGATATGGAAGAGTATTACACGGTTACTCTGCCGAGCTCTCGACAGCACAGACACTCAACAACGGCACATTTGCGGATTATAGTTACTGGTTTGCAACACATATTTTTAACCCAATTAGGTGAAATGACATAGTCTCCCACGGCACACCAGACTGTATCTCACGGCACACTTGTGAGCCGCGGCACAGTGGTTGAAAAACACTGATATAATCAACCATTTTGTGTGATCAATTTAACAGCACAGATTATACATACTAACAATCATACACATACACACACAAAAAGAAAAAAGAATGACCGAAAAAGGAATAGGCTGAAGCCAAGGCTTATATTTGCCTATAATATACATTCAAGAAAACTGTGATTGCCTGTAACATCAACATTTAAAAAATCAATGGGTTGAAAGTCATCGTATTATATATTTTACAATTTTCCATTATTTCATCTGTCAAGGCTTTCTTAAACCTTAACAAACAACTACATGTCTTCAACTCATCACTAAGCTTGTTCCACCATTTAATAGTTGTATTTTATATTCGTTCTTACTTTACATATTTCAAAAATCAATATCCCCCGTAAATTATAGTATTTTCCTCTTAATATAAAAAAACCTAAGAATACAAGCTGGAAGGCTGTTGTTCTTTACTCAAAACACAATTTCCATTGTTTTAAAAAATACAATATCTGAACATTGTAACACATTAGAACTTATGAATAATGGATTGGTATGTTCTAGGGCTGCAACAACTAATCGATTAAATCGACTAAAATCGATTATAAAAATAGTTGCCGATTAATTTAGTCATCGATCCGTTGAATCTATGCTATGTGCATGCGCAGAGGCCTTTAAAAAATTTTTTTTTTTTTTTTTTTTTTTTTAAATAAACCTTTATTTATAAACTGCAACATTCACAAACAGCTGAGAAACAATAATCCAAATAAGTATGGTGCCAGTATGCTGGTGTTTTTTCAATAAAATACATAAAAGGATAGAAATGTATTTCGTCTATTTTATCTGATTATTAATCGATTAATCGAAATAATAATATACAGATTAATCGATTATCAAATTAATCGTTAGTTGCAGCCCTAGTATGTTCAAAGTAGTTGCATTATTCTAATTACCCTTTTTTTGAAGTTAAATTATTGGGTCTATGTTTGTTTTATAAACATTTCCCCAAACTTCAACACAATGTTAGATATGGAAAAATAAAATAATATTATAACATATGCAGACATTTCTTATTCAGCATGTGTCTTACTTTATAAAGAATAGCAATGGATTTGGATATTTATCTGCGGTTTCCAACATAATTTATGACCAAATAATATTCCCAAGAACTTAGTTTCATATACTCTATCAATTTCCACTTGATTTTATTTTAATTTTGCTTCACAATTTGTCCTTGCACCACTAAACACCATACATTTAGTTGTCTTATCATTTAATGATAACTTATTAATATCGAAAAAAATTTTTAGCTGGAGCAACTCCACCTCTATTATCCTCAAGACTTCCTTCAAATCTTCTCCTGAACAAATCTGAACAAGCATATCTAAGTAAAGTCCATTCTGTTCTAGGTCTTGATGTCAGTTATGTGCTTGAAGTACTTTGATCCACCCTGACATGCATGAACCATCATCAGGAAGGAGGAGTTTAGGTCATCCTTTAGGTGAGTAAACGATGAGCCACTACTTTTTTCCTGCGCTTTGTACTCTACGGCTTATGAAACGGTACGGCAAATGTATGGACTTTTCATAATGCAAATAGTTTTCCTTAAACACATGCAAAGACACTTAAATTGTGTGTTTTTGTTTGTGCTATAGTGCCATCTTTTGGACATTTTTGCTCACTTCAAGTGTTGCCTGCTGTTTAAAGCATTGAACCTGAAGTAGGATTGCCGTTCTGTTAAGCCCGGGCGATATGGCCTAAAAATAAAAATGTTGCATCTTACTCTTAGCAAAATTCTAACTTGAATAATAATGTTCTTTTGAGACCAGATATAAATTGTACTTTTCATGGAATAATTTTCAAGGAACTAAATAACCAGTCTTGCATAAAATACTTTTTTTAACAGAAATGTAACATTACGCATTGCATGCAAATAAATAATTGTTTCCAACATTGAGAAATAATAGTGAAAACTTAAAAGTTTTGTCTTGAATAGGGCCAGCAAGGCATTCTCTGCTCCAGAAATCATGATCATAATTAAAGATAAAAGTAATTTTTTAATTTACTTTTCCTTAATATCTGAAAGTATTCATATTCTCTTCATGTCAGTTCTGTTGTTTTTAGGTTAACGTTTGTATCCAATCAGAATTCAGGAAGTTTGTGTTGCCATGCTGTACGAAATCTGCCCTGGGCTTTCAGAATCAACGATGTACCGTGCACTGTAAGTGAATGGGAACATATAGGTGATAGACAGTTGCAATAGCCAATCAGATCACAAGTTGTTGACAGTAGCCTATCTAGGTAGCCTGATGTTAACGAGACTGTGAATGGATACTCACTTGTCATCACTTAGCAGGAAGCAGGAAGTGTTGCCCCACAAAGAAGGAGAACAAAACATTGATTAGGTGGCAGATAAATATTTGCAAGGCCATTTTCAAGAAGGATATTTAAAGAGAATCTACATCTTGTGAGACGATGTCGGCCAACCCCGGAAGCTAGTTCAGCTGTTCTGGCGATGAAATGGGGCAATTTCTCGCCATTTCCACTCGAATAAGCCGACGACGAGGGGTACCACTGGCTTATACGCCGTCGAATAGGTGCTATAAAATGTGAGTTCAAATATATATTTTTTTCACTTTTAATGTTTTTTGCCATTTTAATTGCTGATGCGTTTTAATTTATTTTTAAATGTGCCAGAAAATAACACTTTTTGTACACTGTTGATGTGATTCAACATGAAGTAGGGCGTGAATGTGTTTCTGTATAGTATTTCTCCACCAATGGTCATGTGGTGACATCAATTATGCTATTTTGAGAGGTAATCATTGAAGTCAGACATCACTGAAGGCCTAGGTGGGAAACGCACTGTATATATATATATATATATATATATATATGTATATGTATATGTAGAATATTTTATTATTACTGTTGTAATATATATGTGTGTATGTATATATTATATATATAACTATAAATATACCGGTATACATTATTTACATATGTATTTGTAAAACTTTTTTTTAAAATAATAATTAAATAAAAAAATTATAAGTCAAGGTTTTATCATTTTTATTTTTACAAACAATTATAGTGTCTAACAATATATTTGTTGCATGATCATATAATATTAAAGTTGAAAAGATATGCAATTTTATGCAGTACATACTGTACATTTTTCTGTTAAAATGGAAAGAACATCTAGTAAGAAAGATTAAGTACTTTATTGATGCACATTATTTACAGGCTTTCACGGGCCACATACAATTTTGTGGCGGGCCAGATCTGGCCGGAGTTTGACACTCGTGCACTATTTTCTAATAATAATGATACAAACTTAATACTTGTGTCATAATGGAAGATTGAAAAAGTAAAAAAAAAAAAATGTTTAAAGTTGTTTATCTTTTCAATGATTTGTACACTTTAACTGTCCACTTGTTGAGTTAATGTGCTTGTGAGAGTGCACAAAATGTGTGTGTGTGCGTGTGTTTCACTTGAGTGCATGTGTGTTTCACTTGAGTGCAGTGGCCCACACAAAAGTGTCTTAGTCTTCCAGAGCTGCAGCGGGCGAGGGACAGGATGAACGACTATGAGGCGGACACGGCATTCTTGGGGAACTGGGGTGTCTTCCAGCAGCGGATATTGCTGCTCCTTTGCATCACCATGATCCCCAACGGCTACGGCGGCCTGAGCGCCGTTTTCCTGGCCGCCACGCCGGACCACCGCTGTCGTGTGCCGGCGCACGGACTCAACCTGACGGCGGCGTGGTGGAACGCCAGCATCCCGATGGAGGAGGATGGCCAGCCGGCCAAGTGCTCCAGATACCGGCTGGAGACTCTTCGGGCTTACTCGGAGGAAGGCGTGCTGCCCCCCGACGTCAACCTGAGCAGTGTGCCCCAGGAGGGCTGCCTGGATGGGTGGGAGTACGACCGCAGCATCTACACCGCAACCGTCGTGTCTGACGTCAGTGTGACTCATGCATTATTAACTTTCACATACTGACACTTCATTAGGTACACCTGCAGGTTCTGATGGCAACAATACCAATAATAGACACATGTAGGGCTGCAACAACTAATCGATTAAAATCGATTATAAAAATAGTTGGCGATTAATTTAGTCATTGATTTGTTGGATCTATGCTATGTGCATGCGCGGAGGATACTTTATTTTTTTTAATTTTTATTTTTTATTTTTTATTTTTTTATAAACCTTTATTTATAAACTGCAACATTTACAAACAGCTGAGAAACAATAATCAAAATAAGTATGGTGCCAGTATGCTGTTTTTTTTCCCAATAAAATACTGGAAAGGATAGAAATGTAGTTTGTCTCTTTTATCCGATTATTAATCGAAGTAATAATCGACAGATTAATCGATTATCAAATTAGTTGTTAGTTGCAGCCCTAGACACATGTCAATATTATTATTATCAAAGTTTAGAAAGTATGATAAGCATTTTGATAAATGTATATTATTGTCAATTTAAAAAGTACATTAAAACCTCTAAAGCCCTTAGTGGCCACATGCGTGGACAGCACCTTTTAGCTCTTATTTCCAAAATTGTGTACTGAATTGGGGGTCTTATACTGACATATGGACACTTATACTGCTATCTGGTGGTGTCAGAAGAGTATAACATACAATGGAATTTTGAAAAAAAAAGTGTAAAAATAAAAATTAGCATGTCACTACACATTAAATACACGTTTGTGTACTTATGTTTTTATTCTAATTAGAAATAAAAAAAAGCATGTAAACAAACAGCTTGGGCCTTAAGAGGTCAATATCAGGTTACAAATTTTTCAGGCGCGACTAAACCAGGAAAAGTGCAGCCCCGAGGCCAATTTTGGCCCTCATCTTGTTTTTCACTGGCCCTTGATAGATTGTAAAAATAAAATCAATTAGTTTTTATCAAGATATGTTATTAGTAGTGCTGCCAAAAAATTGTTTTTTTGAATCAGATTAATCACACTTTTGAATATGGATTAATCACAAGTATTACTAGTAGTATTAGTATTAAAAAGGACACCAATGTTTGTACACAAGTGTGATTTTATTGTTTTATTGGTCGAAGGTAAACAAGCAAAATAAGTTGTGTAATTAATCATGCATATTAATGCAAACATTTTTGTGATTAATTGCATGAGTTAACTTATTTTTGACAGCCCCAGTTGTTAGATATAACCCTAATTTCTTGTGTCATTAAGAACACAAATCTAACGTAGCTTAGCATATATTGTTTGACGTACATCGTTTTGCTTTTGCCAAATTTAATGTACAATATGTGTCGAAGTGGCCCCCTGCATCCTTAAATTTTTTTCTGAAATCGGCCCTCGCTGAAACAAGTTTGGACACCAATGAGCTAATTGTCATGTTTTAGGTTGACAAAGCGTGTAGCTAGCTAACTTGTCGAAGCATTTGGAGCGTAACACTGCACCATACTGAAGCAGAATGTGTCCATAACGCCAGCCAAGGACATTTAAATAATATCTTAACATGTATCTATGAAAATATGAAGAAGCTGCTGGCGGTGTGTTTGATAGAGAAGCAACTGGAAGGAGATCTGTACATTATTATTACATTACTTCATAAAACAACTACTTGTTCATACTACATTCCGTTGTATTGTTTTATACAACGTTTATCAACTAAAAGTTTTTTCTTCTTTTTAAAATTGTGTTTTGGGGAGCCAAGCACCGATTAAATTGATTTTAATTAATTTCAGTGGGTGACGTTTCGCAATACGGGTTTTTCAGGGTACGAGCTGTGTCACAGAACCAATTAAACGTGTATTGTGAGGCCGTGTTTCATTTTCTATACTGTGTGTGTGTGTGTGTCTGTGTGTGTGTGTGTGTGTGTGTGTGTGTGTGTGTGTGTGTGTGTGTGTGTGTGTGTGTGTGTGTGTGTCAGTGGGATCTTGTGTGCGGGGACCAGTGGAAGAAGCCTTTGACCACCTCGCTCTTCTTCTTCGGCGTCCTCATCGGCTCCTTTTTGTCAGGACAGATCTCTGACAGGTTGACATGCACACACACACACACACACACACACACACAGACACACACACACACACACACACACACACACACACACACACACACACACACACACACACACACACACACACACACACACACACACACACACACACACTCCTAACTTATTCATAATTAAGCATCAACTTGTGTTGTTCTTTCCCACTGGTGACTGTGAATCAGTCACCAGATGCAGGTTGAAATAAAGGTACGGTAAACAAAGGAGATGCTACCCATCTTAAAACTCATTTGTACACTCTCGCCTTTGAATAGACCCTTTTTAGACCAGTTGATCTGCCGTCTCTCCTTTATGCTCTGCCGCCCTCCCTGCGGGGAGAGGTTATCAGGTGACCACGGATCAGAGGGATCTGAACCGAGGATGTCGTCGTGGCTTGTGCGGCCCTTTGGTACATTTATGATTAAGACCTAAGTGAACTTTAATGACTTTGAAGGAATTAGACAAGTACTACAACATGTCCACTTCGAAGAAAGTTGCCAGATCTCTTTTGTTCAAGCACACAAAGCAAGTCTATGAAGGCCTTGTACGATGTTAGTGTGTCCCGGTATAACTTTTTCACTCACGATTTGATACCAATATTTGAGCCTTGAGTATTGTCCGATAGCAATATTGATCCGATATAAGCAGGAATCCTACATACTTTTGTTTTTTAGTAGTGTGAATGTTGGAAAAGGTTTGATCAAGTGAAATTAATCAAACAGAGAACAAAATTAGGTATAAAACTCACCAAACTATTTATTATTAATCATCTGGAATAGACTTGTGCTGTCTTTAAGGTGAAGTGGAGTGGTAATTGTCTTAAGCGACACCAGGTGGTCAAAATAGCTCATGACGCAGTAACTTTAATGATGCGGACACGTTTGCTACTGGATACTTTTCTAATTAGGTCATAATGTGTATGTAATATGCAACTATAATGATTTTATACTTCTTTATATTGACAAATGTACTGTTTCACACTGCAATATTGTCCACTTATTAATACGTATTAAGGGTGTGACTTTTTGGGCACCTAACGATTCAATCAGATTCCGGTTTATGAGGTGACGAGTCGATTCAGAATCAATTCTTGATTCAACACGATTCTCGATTCAAACCGATTCTCGCAATGTATTATTTGGTATAATAATCATATTGGAACTTTTTCAAAACAAGTTACAGGTTAAAAAAAAGCTCCTTCTGGTTTCATGGGGATGCCCTAAAAACATATTTTGATTCTTGAAATTTAAAAAAAAAAAAATCCATCCATCCATCCATTTTCTTCCGCTTATCCGAGGTCGGGTCGCGGGGGCAGCAGCCTAAGCAGAGAATATGTATGTATGTACAGTACAGGCCAAAGGTTTGGACACACCTTCTCATTTAATGTGTTTTTTTTTTCATTTTCATGACTATTTACATTGTAGATTGTCACTGAAGGCATCAAAACTATGAATGAACACATGTGGAGTTATGTACTTAACAAAAAAAGGTGAAATAACTGAAAACATGTTTTATATTCTAGTTTCTTCAAAATAGCCACTTTGCTCTTATTACTGCTTTGCACACTCTTGGCAATCTCTCGATGAGCTTCAAGAGGTAGTGACCTGAAATGGTTTTCACTTCGCAGGTGTCATAGAGTTGATGCCTTCAGTGACAATCTACAATGTAAATAGTCATGATTAAAAAAGAAAACGCATAGAAATGAGAAAGTGTGAAAGTAATGATTTGTATAAATTATTGGAAACTCAAGACAGTCGTAACATTATATCCTTCACAAGTGTATGTAAACTTTTGACCACGACTATAAATACATATACAGGTAAAAGCCAGTAAATTAGAATATTTTGAAAAACTTGATTTATTTCAGTAATTGCATTCAAAAGGTGTAACTTGTACATTATATTTATTCATTGCACACAGACTGATGCATTCAAATGTTTATTTCATTTAATTTTGATGATTTGAAGTGGCAACAAATGAAAATCCAAAATTCCGTGTGTCACAAAATTAGAATATTGTGTAAGGGTTACATTTTGAAGACACCTGGTGCCACAAACTAATCAGCTGATTAACTCAAAACACCTGCAAAGGGCTTTAAATGGTCTCTCAGTCCAGTTCTGAAGCCTACACAAACATGGGGAAGACTTCAGATTTGACAGCTGTCCAAAAGGCAACCATCGACACATTGCACAAGGAGGGAAAGACACAAAAGGTTATTGCTGAAGAGGCTGGCTGTTCTCAGAGCTCTGTGTCCAAACACATTAATGGAGAGGCAAAGGGAAGGAACAACTGTGGTCAGAAAAAGTGTACAAGCGATAGGGATCACCGCGCCCTGGTCAAGATTGTGAAAAAAACCCATTCAAAAATGTGGGGGAGATTCAGAAGGAGTGGACAGCTGCTGGAGTCAGTGCTTCAAGATTCACCACCAAGAGACGCTTGAAAGACATGGGTTTCAACTGCCGCATACCTCGTGTCAAGCCACTGTTGACCAAGAAACAGCGCGAAAAGCGTCTCACCTGGGCTAAGGAAAAAAAGAGCTGGACTGCTGCTGAGTGGTCCAAAGTCATGTTTTCTGACGAAAGCAAATTTTGCATTTCCTTTGGAAATCGAGGTCCCAGAGTCTGGAGGAAGACAGGAGAGGCACAGGATCCACGTTGCCTGAAGTCTAGTGTAAAGTTTCCACCATCAGTGATGGTTTGGGGTGCCATGTCATCTGCTGGTGTCGGTCCACTCTGTTTCCTGAGATCCAGGGTCAACGCAGCCGTCTACCAGCAAGTTTTAGAGCACTTCATGCTTCCTGCTGCTGACCTGCTCTATGGAGATGGAGATTTCAAGTTCCAACAGGACTTGGCGCCTGCACACAGCGCAAAATCTACCCGTGCCTGGTTTACGGACCATGGTATTTCTGTTCTAAATTGGCCCGCCAACTCCCCTGACCTTAGCCCCATAGAAAATCTGTGGGGTATTGTGAAAAGGAAGATGCAGAATGCCAGACCCAAAAACGCAGAAGAGTTGAAGGCCACTATCAGAGCAACCTGGGCTCTCATAACACCTGAGCAGTGCCAGAAACTCATCGACTCCATGCCACGCCGCATTAACGCAGTAATTGAGGCAAAAGGAGCTCCAACCAAGTATTGAGTATTGTACATGCTCATATTTTTCATTTTCATACTTTTCAGTTGGCCAACATTTCTAAAAATCCCTTTTTTGTATTAGCCTTAAGTAATATTCTAATTTTGTGACACACGGAATTTTGAATTTTCATTTGTTGCCACTTCAAATCATCAAAATTAAATGAAATAAACATTTGAATGCATCAGTCTGTGTGCAATGAATAAATATAATGTACAAGTTACACCTTTTGAATGCAATTACTGAAATAAATCAAGTTTTTCAAAATATTCTAATTTACTGGCTTTTACCTGTATATGTATTTATAGTCGTGGTCAAAAGTTTACATACACTTGTGAAGGATATAATGTTACGACTGTCTTGAGTTTCCAATAATTTATACAAATCATTACTGACTGTCTGTGAAGTTTGGTTCTTTTATGAATTTATTATGGGTCTACTGAAAATGTGACCAAATCTACAGCAATGTTAATATTTGGTTACATGTCCCTTGGCAAGTTTCACTGCAATAAGGCTCTTTTGGTAGCCATCCACAAGCTTCTGGTTGAGTTTTTGACCACTGCTCTTGACAAAATTGGTGCAGTTCAGTTAAACTTGTTGGTTTTCTGACATGGACTTGTTTCTTCAGCATTGTCCACACGTTTAAGGCAGGACTTTGGGAATGCCATTCTAAAACCTTAATTTTAGCCTGATTTAGCCATTCCTTTATCACTTTTGACGTGTGTTTGGGGTCATTGTCCTGTTGGAACACCCAACTGCGCCCAAGACCCAACCTCCGGACTGATGATTTTAGGTTGTCCTGAAGAATTTGGAGGTAATCCTCCTTTTTCATTGTCCCATTTACTCTCTGTAAAGCAGCAGTTCCATTGGCAGCAAAAGAGATCCAGAACATAATACTACCACCACCATGCTTGACAGTAGCCTTAGTGTTCCTGGAAATAAAGGCCTCACCTTTTCTCCTCCAAACATATTGCTGGGTATTGTGGCCAAACAGCTCAATTTTTGTTTCATCTGACATCGCATGGACAAAGATAAGACCTTCTGGAGGAAATTTCTGTGGTCACATGAAACAAAAATTGTGGCCTTACTTTCTGTGATGCATACAACTCTTGTTCCATCCAATCCATCTAAACAGGTACGGGAGGAAGATAGTGATGTTTGTCACCCTTGCAAGCCAGACGACGGGCATGTTCATCATGGTCTTCTCTTCATCCTGGATTATGTTCTGCATCCTTTACTTTTTTTCCGGAATGTTCCACATCTCCAACTACCTGTCTGCGTATGTGCTAGGTACATGTCTATTTCAGGGGGAGTCCTGGATGAGTTGTCTCGAGAAGTTCTGAAGGTCTCTCTCCTCCGTAGGAATGGAGATCTTAGGTCCGCGTGTTCGTGAGTTCTTCGCCACGGCGGGCTCTTGTCTGTTCTTCGCTGTGGGCTACATGATGCTGCCGCTCCACGCCTACTTCCTGCGAGACTGGAGGTGGCTTCTGCTGGGTCTCTCGGTGCCAGGATACCTCCTCTTGCTTTTCTGGTGGTGCGTGTGGCTTTCTTTCTTCTTGCGCTTCTTTCCTCACTGAAGTTCATGTGACCGTGCAGGTTCATCCCCGAGTCTCCTCGCTGGCTGCTCTCCCAGGGAAGAATCGACGAAGCGGAGGCCATCGTGAAAAACGCCGCCAGGCTCAACAAAAAGGAGCCGCCGGCTATAATCTTCAATTCTCTGCAAGTCAGTGGTGATTTGATGTTTTAACCTATTCAAACCATTTTACCTTCAACATATTTTATCATTCTGGAAATTCAAACTTCCCTTTTTCCAAGTAAAAAAAGATTCCAGGAATTTCCAGAAATCCTGGTTTTCCAAAGCCCTATTTCCACCCTTTTTTCTGGCGACTACTCCTTCCACATTTTTCAACTCATTTCAACCGTTCCACCATCAAAACATTCCTCTTAATCAGGACAAAAAACAAAGTTGTTTTTAAAACTGGGAAAATTCCCAGTTTTCCCGAAATTCCAGGAATACCGTAATATCATTTCTCAATTCAACATGTTACTACATCAACATTTCTCCACCGATTTGAAAAATGTCAACACCAACCATTTCAACTCATTTAGATCATTCAAGTTTTTTACCATTTTCAAAAAAATTCCAGCTTTTCCTGAAATTCCCAATTTCTTCTGAAATTCCCATTTAAATCAATGGGACATTCTTCAAAGTTCCACAACTTCCACATTTTTCATCTGATTCAAACCATTCCAACTTCTAAATATTCAGCCTGTTCAGGAATTGTGTGCTCTACTTCAACAATTCAAAAAAAAATTCCCGGATTTCCCATAATTGCATTTTCCCCATTCAAAACGAATCTGACATTTTTCAAACTTCCACAATTCCCACATTCTTCAACCCATTCAAACCATTCCACCTTTAACACATTCCACAATTCTAGAAAGTCAAACTACTCTTTGTCCAAGTTCCAAAAAATTCCAGATTTCCCCGAAATTCCCTAATACCATTTACTACTTGAACATTTCTTGCCCGATTTAAGCAATTCTAACACCAACCAATTCAGCTCATTTAGGACATTCATGCTCCTAATCATTTTTTAAAAATCTGGCTTTTCCCAAAATTCCCAAATTTCCAGGAAGTTCCCATTGAAATGAATGGGACATTTTTCCAAGTTGCACAATTCCCACATTTTTCAACCTATTCAAACCATTCCAACATCAACACATTCCACTCATCCTGGACATTCAAACTAACACTTTCCTAAGTTTCAATCCAAATTCCGGTTTTCCTGGAAATTCAAATTCTTCAACATTCAAACCATTCCAACATTCAAACCGTTTCAACATTCAAACCATTTCAACATTTAAACCATTTCTACATTCATCCTACATTTCATTAGCATTTCAGTTCAGCGTCAGCTCTTCAACATTCAAACCATTTCAACATTCAAACTATTCTTACATGCATACTACATTCTGTCAGCATTTCACTTCAACTTCAGCATTGGAGCATTCACACATAATTCCTTCAGGAATTGCCTCTTCAAGCGGTAGTACCGTATTTTTCGGAGTATAAGTCGCACCGGCCGAAAATGCATAATAAAGAAGGAAAAAACATGTATAAGTCGCACTGGAGTATAACTGTCATTTTTGGGGGAACTTTATTTGATAAAACCCAACACCAAGAATAGACATTTGAAAGGCAATTTAAAATAAATAAAGAATAGTGAACAACAGGCTGAATAAGTGTACGTTATATGAGGCATAAATAACCAACTGAGAACGTGCCTGGTATGTTAACGTAACATATTATGGTAAGAGTCATTCAAATAACTATAACATATAGAACATGCTATACGTTTACCAAACAATCTGTCACTCCTAATCGCTAAATCCCATGAAATCTTATACGTCTAGTCTCTTACCTGAATGAGCTAAATAATATTTGATATTTTACGGTAATGTGTTAATAATTTCACACATAAGTCGCTCCTGAGTATAAGTCGCACCCCCGGCCAAACTATGAAAAAAAACTGCGACTTATAGTCCGAAAAATACGGTTAAATGGATGGATGGATGGATGGATAGTTCAAGTTACTATTGCTCTGATAACTTAGACATGTTTTTTTTTTACTTTTGGTTTCTCCAATGGCAATCTACTAAACTCTTTGTGATGTATTATACATCTTAACTAAGGAAACAAAATGCTAGCTACATGTCAAATGCAGGAACCGAGCATGGCAAATATATGTTTTTCTGGTCACATGACTTGTTTTCAGCTGACTGCCACTAGGCAGAATCTGCAGGAAACAGGCTGCACCGCACAATAGAGATAACGACAGGGAGATATGGCAGGACGAGGAGCTAGGGATGTGACTCTTTGGGTACCTATAGATGCGATCTGATTCCCATTCTTGGGGTGACGATTCGATTCAGATGGATTCTTGATTCAAATTGATTCTCGCAATGTATTATTTGTTGTAATGATTGTAATGAAACTTGTTCAAAACAGGTTACAGGTTAGAAAAGCTCATTCTGGTTGCATGCAGATAGCCTAAAAACCTATTTTTAAAAATGATTTAAAAATATATACATATAATAATAATAATAATAATAATGGATTTGTTTTTATATTGCGCTTTTCTATTATTAGATGCTCAAAGCGCTCACAGAGAAGTCGGAACCCATCATTCATTCACACCTGACAGTAGAGGCCAAAAATATTGGACACACCTTCTCCTCATTCAATGCGTTTTCTTTATTTTCATGACTATTTACATTGTAGATTGTCACTGAAGGCATCAAAACTATGAATGAACACATGTGGAGTTATATACTTACCAAAAAAAGGTTAAATAACTGAAAACATGTTTTATATTCTAGTTTCTTCAAAATAGCCACCCTTTGCTCTGATTACTTTTTCGCACACTCTTGGCTTTTTCTGAATGAACTTCAAGAGGTAGTCAACTGAAATGGTTTTCACTTCACAGGTGTGCTTGAAGCTCATCGAGAGAATGCCAAGAGTGTGCAAAGCAGTAATCAGAGCAAAGGGTGGCTATTTTGAAGAAACTAGAATATAAAACATGTTTTCAGTTATTTCACCTTATTTTGTTAAGTACATAACTCTACATGTGTTCATTCTAGGGCTGCAACTAACAACTAATTTGATAATCGATTAATATGTTGATTATTACGTCGATTAATAATCGGATAAAAGCGACAAACTTCATTTCTGTCCTTTCCAATATTTTAATCCGGAAAAAAACAGCATACTGGCACCATACTTATTTTGATTATTGTTTCTCAGCTGTTTGTAAATGTTGCAGTTTATAAATAAAGGTTTATAAAAAACAAAAAAGTAGCCTGTGCGCATGCGCATAGCATAGATCCAACGAATCGATGACTAAATTAATCGCCAACTATTTTTATAATAGATTTTAATCGATTTAAGCGATTAGTTGTTGCAGCCCTAGTTCATTCATAGTTTTGATGCCTTCAATAGTCATGAAAATAAAGAATACGCATTAAAGGAGAAGGTGTGTCCAAACTTTTGGCCTGTACTGTATATATAATCGATTTCTGAAGATTATGAAACAATTTACAATAAGAATGAATAAGTATTGTGATTTGTATGTCAATAACAAAATGTTTTGTGCATGCCTACATTGTTTGCTAACATGAAAGATTGTTAGCACGTAAGGTTGCACGATTCTATGGAAAAAAAATGTAAAACCAGATTTTATTGCTGACAATTAAGAACACTTTTTTCTTCGACAAGTTCAGGTTCAGTGCCATATGCCTATGTTTTAAAAACATCAAACAGTTTTTATCATCATTATTATTGAACTATTTTTCGTATTGTCCTGCTTTGGAGAAAAAACCTTTCAGTGGTCTTTCTTTAGTTTCTCATGCAAGGTCCCAGAAATGAATAAGTATATTGCATCAAACATTCACTCAACATTACATTCATGTAATTAAGACAAGGCAATCAATTAGTGCGATCATTCCTCTCGCGAGTTGATGAATGATAGGCTCACTGGGAGACATGTCAGCCGTCAAGCTAACAACAGAGCAGCGTGAGTCCTTGAGTACAATGGCAGAGTTTTGTGATGAAGTCAAATAAATATGTGGTCGTCATTCCAATTAGAAATTTCATTACATGTCAGAGCTGCCAACTCTTTCGACTCAGGGACTTTGCTCTTGTTCAGCCACATACTGACTGAAGTTAATAATGACCCGGATTGTAATCTTTTTGTGTCCACCGTATTTTCCGGACCATAGGGTGCACCGGATTGTAAGGCACACTGCCGATGAATGGTCTATTTTCGATCTTTTTTCATATATAAGGCGCACCGGATTGGGCTCTGTACCGAGGATGTCGTTGTGGCTTGTGCAGCCCTTTGAGACTTTTGTGATTTAGGGCTATATAAATAAACATTGATTGATTAAAGGAGTCATATTATAAAAAATTTTTTTTAAATGTAAAACACTTCCTTGTGGTCTATATAACATGTAATGGTGGTTCTTTGGTCAAAATGTTGCATAGATTATGTTTTACAGATCATCTTCAAGCCGCTTTCTGACAGTCGCTTCAGGATGCGCCGTTTTGTGGGCGGTCTTATTTACGTGGCTCACCTTCGACAGCGTCTTCTCCCCGTCATCTTTGTTGTAGCGGTGTAGCGTGCAAGGACGGGAGTGGAAGAAGTGTCAAAAGATGGAGCTAACTGTTTCAATGACATTCAGACTTTACTTAAATCAATAACGGAGCAGCATCCCCTCATCCGTAGCTCACTAGTGCCATAACAACACCGGAACTCTCTAATAGTTAAAGTTCCTTGGGTGAATAATGTAAATTCACTATACCGGTATGTTTTAGCGCTTTCATGGCGAGTTTACTGACAGATATAAGTAAGAACTTTACACTACTTTATATTAGAAATGGCAACAGCGGAGGATGAATGTCCCATAACAAGAAGATAGAGAAAAAGAAGAAGCTTATCGACTACGGCGTCGGATGCGCGAACATTTTTATGACTTATGCAGATCCAAAATACAGATCAGCAGGTACCAGACGGTAGGAAAAGTTGCTTTTGCATAATATTGAGTAACAAAACGGCAGATAATATGTCTTACCTTATACACACCCCATAATAATACTTGTATGTTGAAGCACAGTACAATCCATCAAGCGGTGCAGCTTCATAGCTTACCAAAGTTGTACTAAAACATTTTGATGGATTTTTGAGCGCCGTGTGTAATGTTCTATATTTTCAATGGAACATATAAAATGTTGGTGTTGTTTACTTGAGTCTTATTGCAGTCTACACGTATCTCTTGTGTTTGACTGCCATCTACTGGTCACACTTATCATTTCACCATGTACCAAATAAAATAGCTTCGAGGTCGGTAAGCTAAACCAAAATTATTCTGTACATTAGGCTCACCGGGCTATATTGTCGTAAATATTGTCGCTTTTGCCGAGACGTACAAAAGTCGCCAAGGAGGTAGTCGATCAACAATCACTTCATTCGAACGAGCACGTCACTGTGGAGCGCAACTAGGCCAAAATAACATCAGCAGTACGGTACCAATTTCCGGTACCTGGGAAGCGATACGGTACAAATTGTTGGTTCTTTTGTGTGTGTTCATGTGTTAATAAACGTTAATTTGTTTAATAATAAAATCAAATAAGATGTGTTATTTAACATTTTACATTTAATTGGTATCTCATGTTTTCTTACACGTCTTAGTCTCATTTGCAAGTATTATATAGTAGACTTAGCATATATCGTAGACTTAGCATACAGTTGCAATTCCAAGACATTAGTTAGCAATAGTCTGTACACAGGGTAGTTTTGGAGAGTAACATAAACCTACACCGACACATTCAAAGGGTTAGGGCGTTGCCACATTGTTTGTTAATGAAGCCAATGAGACTGAAGATATAGTATACAATAAGTTGATAAACAAAGATATCACAGCATTTGGTCCTGAGTGTATTGCTGTAGTCAGGAACTAGTATTTGCTATAAAGTTTAATGTGCCAGTCTTGTCTTTTGTTGAGTCTTACAAAGTGTTAGTACTTTAAGTATTGTACTTATTACACAACAGCGTTTTGATTGTAATGTGCATCTTGGTTGTAGTTTTTATTAACACATTTTGAGGTGTTGGAATCCCCAATGTAAAATCGCTATGGCATATCCAATGTAAATTAGCATCGAGCTAGTGCATTTTGAAAAGTGGATCCTTACTTTTGAGCGCTTTCTGTAAATACGCCTGTTTTGCTTTGACGTGACGTGCAACAAAGGTATCGAAATATGTTACCATTTTATTTCGTACCCAGTTTTGAATTCAGTCGTTGCCTAATAAAGCACAAAATTCAGCGCCAATCTCTTATCAGCATACATCCATCTCTCTCACTGCCACCGCACATTCACACACAGAGTCCCCCTTCCTTTAGCTGGCCTTCCTCGTTTACATCCAATCACCAGTCAGGACTCCACCTGCACAAATTCACGGCCTCATAGACAGTCAGTAATGATACCACTTGAAATCACAGCTGAATTGGTCATTTTTTTTGTAACTGTTCTTCTGATTATTGTTCTGCTTGAAAGATACACTATATTGCCAAAAGTATTTGGCCACCCAGCCAAATGATAAGAATAAGGTGTCCTAATCACTTGGCCTAGTGTATAAAATCAAGCACTTAGGCATGGAGACTGTTTCTACAAACATTTGTGAAAGAATGGGCCGCTCTCAGTGATTTCCAGCGTGGAACTGTCATAGGATGCCACCTGTGCAACAAATACAGTCGTGAAATTTCCTCTCTTCTAAATAGCAGAGAGCTTCATGCAATGGGTTTCCATGGCCGAGCAGCTGTATCTAAGCCATACATCACCAAGTCCAATGCAAAGCGTCGGATGCAGTGGTGTAAAGCACGTTGCCACTGTACTCTAGAGCAGTGGAGACGCATTATCTGGACTAATGAGTCAAGCCTTTCCATCTGGCAATCTGATTGACCAGTCCGGGTTTGGAGGTTGCCAGATGAAAGCTACATTTCGGACTGCATTGTGTGAAATTTGGTGGAGGAGGAATAATGGTGTGGGGTTGGTTTTTCAGGAGTTGGGCTTGGCCCCTTAGTTCCAGTGAAAGGAACTTTGAATGCTCCAGGATACCAAAACATTTTGGACAATTCCATGGGATGGCACTTCAAGTTCATATGTGAGTAAAGGCAGGTGGCCAAATACTTTTGGCAATATAGCGTATGTCTTCCCGAGGGTCACTTTGGGTTTTCCTTGAATATAACAAGTGTAACTGTTGAAAGTGTCCTGCAGGTTGGCAACAATGAAACATTAGCCAGCGTGTCTGCAGATCCTTATTTTTCCTCTTCTTCAAGGTGTTAGAGTTCACTGCTCAATGTTCAACGTGCCGACAATAATTAACTGTCGTTTACGTATGTGATCGCGAATGTGCTAGTCAGCGGGGGAAGAGGACCACACTGAAACTGGAATGTCGAGCAAGTCTGACTTCAAATTGTTTTGAAATATGCTAACTGCACCATATAGTGAGCTTTTACAAAGATGATCATACGTCACAGCAAGAGTTGCTTCTAATGTTCTGGTGGCCATATTTAACTCCGTAAGAGGCAAAACCTGACATGTCCTCATGAGCTGCACTCTTATTAGATTAGTTCCACGCTGATGGCGAGTGTTTATTGTTCTACAGAAAGAATTCGAGAAGGCGAAGAGCCACATCTGTGACATGCTCCGTTCTCGTAACATCCGCTGGGTTTCTGTCATGCTGTGGCTGGTCTGGTGAGTACGCACACACCCACAGAGGTCATGTCAGTCCCTTTCACCAACAAGTAGTGCCTACTGTTGCTAGGCAGAATTGACAGTAAACAGCCTGCACGTTCCTTATAAAAACTCCAATAAATATTAGTCAACACACACATTTCATGAGACAAAATAAGGGGCCAAAGTAAGGCTGGGCCGATAAAACTATTTAAATATATATCGCGATAGACACATTATCGATATCAATAAAAAGATGGGTTTGATAAAACGATATACAGTATATATGTAGTCGATGTTTCTGTGGTTTATCCGTTATACAGTGCTCAATACCGGGGTAGAGCAGAATATACGTTAGGTCAGGAAAAAATACAGAGGCAATTTCATCCCTACAAGCTTGTTTCACAGGTTTCTCTGCTCTTCAGGGGATTTTGAAGAGCTGAGAAACCTGCAAAACAGGCTCGTCGGGATGAAGTGAAGTGAAGTATATTTATATAGCGCTTTTCTCTAGTGACTCAAAGCGCTTTACATAGTGAAAGCCAATATCCAAGTTACATTTGGATATTGTGGCACTGGGAGCAGGTGGGTAAAGTGTCCTGCCCAAGGACACAACAGCAGTGACTAGGATGGCGGAAGCGGGAATTGAACCTGGAACCCTCAAGTTGCTGGCACGGCCACTCTACCAACCGAGCTATGCCGCCCCAAATAGCTTCTGTGTTTTTTCCTGCCCTAACGTGTGTGTGTGTGTATTTATATATATATATATATACATATATATATATATATATATAGTACAGGCGAAAAGTTTGGACACACCTTCTCATTCAGTGGGTTTTTCTTTATTTTCATGACTATTTACATTGTAGATTGTCACTGAAGGCATCAAAACTATGAATGAACACATGTGGAGTTACGTACCAAACAAAAAAATGTGAAATAACTGTAAACATGTTTTATATTCTAGTTTCTTCAAAATAGCTACCCTTTGCTCTTATTAATGCTTTGCACACTCATGGCATTCTCTAGATGAGCTTTAAGAGGTAGTCACCTGAAATGGTTTTCACTTCTCTGGTGTCACAGTTTTGATGCCTTCAGTGACAATCTACAATGTAAATAGTCATGAAAATAAAGAAAACGCATTGAAATGAGAAAGTGTGTCCAAACTTTTGGCCTGTACTGTATATATATATATATATATATATATATATATATATATATATATATATATATATATATATATATATATATACATATATATATGTCTTAATAAGATTATCCAAAAAATAGTGCTTGATACCGTGGTAGAGCGCAATATATGTATGTGTGGGAAAAAAATCACAAGACTACTTCATCTCTACAGGCCTGTTTCATGAGGGGTTCCCTCAATCATCAGGAGATTTTAATAGAAGCATTCACATACCATGGTTTATATAGGGCACAGAGTGGGTAGGTACAGGCTGGCTTAGGGGCGTGGTGATTGGCTCATGTGTTACCTAGGAGGTGTTTCCATCTGTGACGGCATGCTGATACAATTTCGCTGCGCTTGTTGAGGGATGACAGGTCTGGACGGTATATAATAAACAGTTTCTCTTTCAAGCATAGGTTGCATCTTTTATTACCACTATTGTAAGGTGTGCTGGATGCAAGAATTTGCCATGTTATTGAATATTCAACATTATTGTCTTTGAGGTCCCAAATGTGTTTGCTGAGTTCTGTAGTATTCCGCAGGTTTTGGTTTCTGAAAGAAGCCTTGTGATTGTTCCATCTGGTTTTAAACTCTCCCTCGGTTAATCCTACATATGTGTCGGATGTGTTAATGTCCTTGCGTGTTACCTTTGATTGGTAAACGACTGATGTTTGTAAGCACCCCCCGTTGAGAGGGCAATCAATGAAAGCGGATACAATTTGACCCTCACCTATGAACCCACGCCAGGAAACCAACCAAAAAAAGAGCAGAAAACGAAACAACATTATCTGGTACAACCCCCCATACAGCAAAAACGTCTAAACTAATATTGGCCACAAATTCCTCACTCTGATCGACAAACACTTCCCCAAAGACAACACCCTAAGAAAAGTATTCAACAAGAACAACATTAAATTGAGCTACAGCTGTATGAATAATATACAACAAATTATTTCAAACCACAACAAAACAATTGCAAATGAGCCGTCTGCCCCGGGACAGAGCGACTCCAAAACCAACAAAGGCTGCAACTGCCGCAAGAAACCTGATTGCCCTCTCAACGGGGGGTGCTTACAAACATCAGTCGTTTACCAATCAAAGGTAACACGCAAGGACATTAACACATCCGACACATATGTAGGATTAACCGAGGGAGAGTTTAAAACCAGATGGAACAATCACAAGGCTTCTTTCAGAAACCAAAACCTGCGGAATACTATAGAACTCAGCAAACACATTTGGGACCTCAAAGACAATAATGTTGAATATTCAATAACATGGCAAATTCTTGCATCCAGCACACCTTACAATAGTGGTAATAAAAGATGCAACCTATGCTTGAAAGAGAAACTGTTTATTATATACCGTCCAGACCTGTCATCCCTCAACGAGCGCAGCGAAATTGTATCAGCATGCCGTCACAGACGGAAACACCTCCTAGGTAACACATGAGCCAATCACCACGCCCCTACGCCAGCCTGTACCTACCCACTCTGTGCCCTATATAAACCATGGTATGTGAATGCTTCTATTAAAATCTCCTGATGATTGAGGGAACCCCTCATGAAACAGGCCTGTAGAGATGAAGTAGTCTTGTGATTTATTCCCACACATACATATATACTAGAGATGCGCGGATAGGCAATTATTTCATCCGCAACCGCATGACAAAAGTCGTCAACCATCCGCATCCACCCGAATTAACATTTAATCAACACCGCACCCGCCCGTTGTTATATATCTAATATAGACGATGCAAGGCATTAGTGAGGTTATAAAGCTTTTGCCTGTTAAAGAAAGGAGACTGATCCAATGCAGCAATCATCTGGGAGCCGCGTGGAGGTGCGATGTCCCTCGCGCCCGAGGCTTCAGCACCATCCATTTTCAGGGCTAGTTGATTCGGCAGGTGGGTTGTTACACACTCCTTAGCGGGTTCCGACTTCCATGGCCACCGTCCTGCTGTCTATATCAACCAACACCTTTTCTGGGGTCTGATGAGCGTCGGCATCGGGCGCCTTAACCCGGCGTTCGGTTCATCCCGCAGCGCCAGTTCTGCTTGCCCCACCCCTTTCGTGAGCGCACTGCGCGCGGAGTGACCCCTGTTACGCGCCCCCGGCAACGGGGGTGGCGGGCAGGTAAGCTGCGTGGGCGGAGCGCGCGGAGTGACCCCTGTTACGAGCCCCCGGCCACGAGGGTGGCGGGCAGGTAAGCTGCTTACCTGCTGCGCGTGATGCCGGCCGCGGCGAAGGCGGACGAGGCGGGGTGTCGTGCGGTGGGCGCGGTGGTGACCCTGGACGTGCGTCGGGCCCTTCTCGCGGATCACCTCAGCTACGGCTCCCGGTAGGGCCCTCTCGGGGGAAGGGGCCTCGGTCCCGGACCCCGGCGAGGCGTCCCTTCTCCGCTCCGTAAAAGTGTCCATCTCTTTTTTTTTTTTCTTCTGTTGTGGCATATGCTGCAGGTGCCTGCTCGTTTTTTCGTATGTGGGTAACAACATTTAACTATGTATATATATTTCCGAATTGGTTTAACTGCCACCCGCCTGAATCTATTTAAAATCAAATTTTTTTTTATTTCAACCGCCCGACCCGACCCGCGGATAAAATCTTTTTTTTTTTTTTTTCAACCGCCCAAACTGCGGATAATCCGCGGACTCCGCGGTTGTGTCCGCAAACCGCGCATCTCTAATATATACATATATATATATATATATATATTTTTTTTTTTCATGAACAAAGGCACTCGCTCTCTGGTAATCAAGCAACGCAGAAAGTGATCACTGATCAGTGGGAGTGACACGCTAACAGCCAGTCAGGTAACAGTATCAACTATCAAGTTTGGTTGCGCCATCTTGTTGTCTGGTGGTCGTTTCTTTGCATGGAGTAAGAAGACAAAGTAAAAAATTAAGAAATTGTGCATAAAACAGTTAACAGGATGACAGTATGGCACTGTTTTGGATTTTTTCAAACGGACCATAGTTCTTAGTAGGGGTGTGGGAAAAAATCGAATTCAGAATCGATTCTCATTTTAAAAAAAATCGATTTAATTTTAATTTTATTATTATTTTAATTTTTTAAATTAATCAATCCAACAAAACAATACACAGCAATACCATAACAATGCAATCCAATTCCAAAACCAAACCCGACCCAGCAACACTCAGAACTGCAATAAACAGAGCAATTGAGAGGAGACACAAACACGACACAGAACAAACCAAAAGTAGTGAAACAAAAATGAATATTATCAACAACAGTATCAATATTAGTTACAATTTCAACATAGCAGTGATTAAAAATCTCTCATTGACATTATCATTAGACATTTATAAAAAAAAAAAAAAGAATAATAGTGTGACAGTGGCTTACATTTGCATCGCATCTCATAAGCTTGACAACACACTGTGTCCAATATTTTCACAAAGATAAAATAAGTCATATTTTTGGTTCATTTAATAGTTAAAACTAATTTATATTATTGCAATCAGTTGATAAAACATTGTCCTTTACAATTATAAAAGCTTTTTACAAAAATCTACTACTCTGCTTGCATGTCAGCAGACTGGGGTAGATCCTGCTGAAATCCTATGTATTGAATGAATAGAGAATCCTTTTGAATCGGGAAAATATCGTTTTTGAATTGAGAATATCGTTGAATCGAAAAAAATCGATTTTGAATCGAATCGTGACCCCAAGAATCGATATTGAATCAAATCGTGGGACACCCAAAGATTCGTAGCCCTAGTTCTTAGCTGCTCTCACCTCTTTTCTTTTCAACCCTCGTCTGTTACCTATTCGGGAATACGGAAACAACAGGTAGGAACTGAAGTGCAGGACTGTAAAATTAAAATAAATTACAAAATATAACAAATGTGCTACTTTTAAAATATTAGTAATTTTTAGGGCTGTACATCTTTGGGTACCACACGATTCGATTCGACTCTTGTGGGTAACGATTCGATTCAGTATCAATTCTCAATACAAATCGATTCTCAATTCGAAATCAATACTTTTTTGATAACATTGGGTGCCAGGTCTATGATTAACTACATTCCTCCATATAATAGACAAACAGTTCTGATATTTTTTATATTACTTAAAAGAAAAGGTTTTGTTGAATAGAATTCTACCCAAACATTTGATAAAATCAAATACAAATAAAACGACAAATTAAGTATCCAACACTTCTCTTTTCTAAAGTAAATCTGTACAGCAGATATGAGCATCAACATCCACAATGTGATTTGCCTGAGTGTCTGGAATGGACAGATTTAAAAAATACATTGATTTTAGATTGTTTTATTGTTATTAATTAAGACGCATTACAAATAAGAATTGGAATTCATGTGACAAAAAAAAAAAAAAAGTTCATTTTTTTTAAAATTTAGATTAATTAAGAATCACAATTCATGTGACTAGAATCATTTAAAAAAATTACACCCTTAGTAATTTAGTCCAACAATATTTAAATAATAATTACTGCATAACATAAATTCCTTTCCATACTTAAATAAGACGAACAGACCAAATTAAATGTTACACAGCTGTAACTTCCTGGCACTAAACCTGCAGAGAATAGTTCTTCTCAGGTGTCTCTATGTTTACATTTTCACACTTATTTTCTTAGACTTTACTAAGCATTTCTTACATATTCCTTAGTTTTTCCACCTTCATTTTAAGAGCTTATTGTTAAGTGTTCAATGTGATTCCAGAATTTTGTTTACATTGTTTGAATTTTTTCCATGCTTGTGTTGACATTTCTTTTCGTCTCTGCTTCGATATCTGAGGACATTATAATCAGAAGGTAACGTTTGAAATTAAAATGTATACATTTGACTTATTTTTCTCTTGCTCCTTATTTTCCATAAGTCATAAAAAAATATCAATAATTATCGATATTGACTGATATAAAACACTTATATTGTGATCCAGTTTTCCCTGCCCGAGCGAAGCTATCTTGATGTCCCGCAGGAACACGGTGGCCATCGCTTACCTCGCCCTCTCCCTCAACACGTCCAACCTTTACGGCGATGTCTACTTTAACTGTTTCCTGTCGGCCGTCGTGGAAATTCCCGCTTACATGATGTCTTGGCTCATGTTCCGCTACTGCTCCCGGCGGCTGACCCTCTCCTTCAGTCTCTTCGCGGCGGCATTCTTCCTTCTGGTCATCCAGTTCATTCCGGCAGGTAAGAACTTCCCAACGTTGACCGAAGACATGAATGAAAATGGCGTACCTCACCATCTGAGCATTTAATTTGCACCGCAGACCTGATCTTCGTCGCCATCGGTCTGGAGATGGCAGGGAAGTTTGCCCTGACGTTAGCGTTTGCGCTCGTCTACGCATACTCTGTAGAAATCTACCCGACCGTACTGAGGAACACGGCCTTAGGCGCCTGCTCCATGGCCAGCAGGGTAGGCAGCATCATCGCACCCTACTTTATCTACTTGAGTAAGTAAGACATCGTGTGGACGCCAATGGATGGACAGAATGATATACAGATTGTACATGTATGTCTATTGTTAGAGAATATTTTCCCTCCTTTTGGCAGAATAAGAAGACCTTAGAATTGGCCTTCACTCTGCAAGAAGAAGATAAACACAATGAATGCACCCTGTGTTATTTATATTCATACGTATATCATTATTAATGATGTCATGTGGTACAGGCCTGAAGAGCGAGAGTGGAGGGGAGTGTGTGCGCTAGGCACACACGTCAAGGTTCAGTTTCCTTAAGTTAAGTTTCAGTTTCAATTCACCCCGATACAGGCAACCGGGCAGATCAATAGATAGATCCTGTCAGTCAGGAAGTTGGTGATCCACTGTCAGTGGATCACCAACTTTCTATGTGCTGGGTAGGGTTGTACGGTATACCGGTATTACTATAGTACCACGATACTAATTAATCATTTTCGGTACGATACCGTCTCTGAAACGTACCGGTCCCGCGCCGCATTGAAATCACGTCATGACATTGCTGGTTTACGAGCAGGCGAGCATGTTCGGCGGCACACAACCACGGAGTACTTACAAGCAGACACAGTGTGTAGACAGAAAAGGGAGAACGGATGCATTTTGGCTTAAAAAACTAACTCACTACACACCGTAGCTCACCGGCATCAAAATGTAAACAAACACCATTGGTGGATCTACACCTGACATCAACTGTAATGATATCAAGTACAGGAGCGTATCTAGTCGATACTACTATGATTGCGTCGATATTTTTTGGCATCACAACATGGACGCACGAGGACTTTGACTATGACCAATGTATGATCCTGTAAAAAGTTGGTATCGGATTGATACCTAAATTTGTGGTATCATCCAAAACTAATGTAAAGTATCTAACAACAGAAGAATAAGTGATTATTACATTTTAACAGAAGTGTAGATAGAACATGTTAAAAGAGAAAGTAAGCAGATATTAACAGTAAATGAACAAGTAGATTAATAATTAATGTTCTACCACTTGTCCTTAGTAATGTTGACAAAATAACAGAATGATAAATGACACAATATGTTACTGCATACGTCAGCAGACTAATTAGGAGCCTTTGTTTGTTTACTTACTACTAAAAGACAAGTTGTTTAGTATGTTCACTATTTTATTTAAGGACTTAACTGCAATAAGAAACATATGTTTAATGTACCCTAAGATTTATGGTTAAAATAAAGCCAAGAATGCAATTTTGTTGTGGTCCCCTTTTTTTTTTTTAAAAAGTACCGAAATAATTTTAAGTACCGGTACCATAATATTGGTATCGTTATAACACTAGTGCTGGGTGAGTTTACGGTGCAGGATATCCGGGATGATAGTGTTAAATGCAAAGCTGAAGTCCACAAACAGGATACTCACGTAGGTCCCTGAGGAGTCAAGGTGATGCAGACCGGGGTTTAATTCCCATGTTGACTGCATCCTCCACCGACCTGTTTGCCCAATAGGCAAACTGCAGGCGGAACAGCAGAGGGTCTTGGATGTCCTTCTCTCAAAAGACTTCATGACCACAGACTACACAGGTCTACAGGTCTGTAATCATTGAGTCCTGTGATGGCAGGTTTTTTTGGGACTTGGATGATGGCACTTCACACTGCTCCATGAAATTGTATGCATGTGAATGGACAGACATTTTGCAGTATGTGCAGTAT
>NC_084550.2:15500000-15502500 GCF_033978685.3 Nerophis lumbriciformis | reverse complement strand
TCGGGTCGCCACCTTGTCGTGGTGGAGAGCCTTGTATGTTCCAATGAACCTAAGAGCGATGCCGTCGGGAGCCTCGGCTCCTGGTAGGTTCAACCATGGCGGTAAGGTCGAGGGGGAGGTTCCAGACGAAGCGCGATCCAAAATGAATGTGCGTGATGATTCATCTCGTCCCCGCAGAAGAACAACGTTGGTGGCGCACGAACTGAAGAGGTATAACATCGACATTGCGGCCCTCAGCGAGACCCGCTTCCATGGGGAGGACACCATAGCCGAGGTGGGAGAAGGATACACTTTCTTCTGGAAAGGGCTTCCGGAAGGCTCCCGCCGCCTCCATGGTGTAGGCTTCGCTGTGCGGACCTCCCTACTTCAGAAGCTTCCCGAATCTCCAGTTGGCATTAGCGAAAGGTTGATGACCTGGAGGATTCCCCTCACCAATAACCGTTACTGCACCCTCATCAGCGCCTATGCCCCAACACTGATTGCCGACCCTCAATGTAAGGAAGAGTTCTATGCCTCCCTGCACTCCGCCATCAGCAAAACACCACTCACTGACAAGCTCATCCTTCTAGGGGATTTTAACGCAAGAGTGGGCTCGGACAGTGTACTGTGGAGGGAAGTGATGGGTCGGCACGGTGTTGGCAAGCTCAACAACAATGGTCTCCGTCTTCTCACTCTATGTTCTGAGCATCAACTGGTCATCACAAACACCTTGTTCCAACTGAAGAACAAGTACAAAACATCCTGGCAACACCCTCGCTCTAAACACTGGCATCTCCTAGATTACATCATCACCCGCCACGCAGACAGGAAGGAGGTGCGCATCACTAGGGCCATGCGTGGAGCTGACTGTTGGACTGACCACCGCCTGATCAGAACAAAGATTGACTTAGAAATACGTCCTCAACAGAGAAAAACACCACCTTCCAAGAGGCTCAACTGCGATGCACTGAAGTCCACGCACTCCGTCAACCAGCTCAGGAAAAAGGTAGAAGATCAGCTGTTCAAGATTCCTGACGTGCCACCAGATCTGGACACTGGACCTACCTGGAGCACCCTACGCACTGCCCTCCACCAGGCGGCCGTGGAGTCTATAGGGTACACCAGAAGGCGACATCAAGACTGGTTTGACAATAGTGCGCCAGGAATCTATTACCTGCTTCAGGCCAAACACAAGGCCCTTGCAGCTAACATATCAAACCCTCAATCCACCGTCCTGAAGGCTCAGCTCATCCGCCTCAGAAGTGAAACCCAGCGCACCCTCAGAGCCATGGAGAACGACTGGTGGACCCAGAAGGCCCGCGAAATACAACATCACGCAGACACCAACAACTCTCATGCCTTCTACGACTCCATCAAGTCCATCTATGGCCCACAGAGGAAGAACATCACCCCAGTTAGATCAGCTGACGGCACCACTCTCTACAAGGACAAACAACAGATCCTGGACAGATGGGCTGAGCACTTCAGGGTACTGCTGAACACCACGAACCCTGTACAGACAGACATACTCTCTGACCTCCCATGCCTGCCCCCTGTAGACTCGCTGGACTCCTCTCCCAGCTTCTCAGAGGTACTCAAGGCCATCAAGGGTCTAAAAAACAACAAGAGCCCAGGCCTTGACGAGATCCTGGGAGAAATCTTGAAGCACGGTGGATATCTCCTGCACCGCAGAATGCACCAGCTGATCACTGCCATCTGGTCGTCTGAAGTCATCCCGCAAGATTGGAAGGATGCTAACATCATAACGATCTATAAGCGCAAAGGCGACAAAGCAGACGCGGCAACAGCAGAGGTATCTCCCTACTATCCGCAGCTGGGAAGGTGCTAGCAAGGATCATGTTACATCGAGTAGCAACTCTTGTAACCGAAAACATCCTGCCCGAATCTCAATGCGGCTTTAGACGTGATCGGAGCACCGCAGACATGATCTTTGTTGCCAGACAGGTACAGGAAAAATGCAGAGAACACCGCAAAGACCTGTACATGGCATTCATTGACCTGTCCAAGGCCTTCGATACAGTAAACCGGGACTTGCTGTGGAAGGTACTTGGAAAACTAGGTGTACCAGCAAAGTTCTGCAACCTACTGCGACGGCTACATGATGGCATGCAGGCCTGTGTGAGCAACGGCGGCCAACAATCCCCATTTTTCAGTGTGGATGTGGGGGTCAAGCAAGGGTGTGTCCTTGCCCCAACCATATTCAACATGTTCATTTCCACTGTCACCCTCATGTCCCATAAACACCTGGACCCCACAGATGAGATTCAGATACAATACCGGCTGGATGGTAACCTTTTTAACATCCGTCGCCTCCAAGCCACCACTAAACTCACCACCCAGCATATTCTGGAACTACAGTATGCAGATGACTGCGCTGTACTTGCACACTCACCAGAGTCTCTCCAGCGCGCACTGAATGTGGTAGCCTCCATCTACAGTGCCATTGGTCTTCAGATAAACACCAAGAAAACACAAATACTCGTGCAGGAGTTTACTCCCC
>NC_084550.2:15422500-15495000 GCF_033978685.3 Nerophis lumbriciformis | reverse complement strand
TCACAGTGTGGCGCATATTTGTAACAGTGTTAAAGTTGTTTATACGGCCACCCTCAGTGTGAGCTGTATGGCTGTTGACCAAGTATGGATGCATTCACTTGTGTGTGTGAAAAGCCGTAGATATTATGTGTAAGGCTGCAGCTAACGATTATTTTTCTATCGATTAATCTATAGATTATTTTTTCGATTAATCGGTTAATCTATAGATTATTTTTTCGAATAATCTATAGATTATTTTTCCTTTTACCGATTTTTTTTTTAATTTAAAATGAAGATGAAAAAATAAATGTAGGCCAGTTTTTTCAAAAGGCATGGCTTTTATTTACAAAAAAAAAAGTATGGCCACTCAGTCAACATTGACAACAACATGACAAAATATTCTGTAACAATGTAAACATTTAACAAAATTAAAAGTAGCTTATTTGCTTTTAATGTGCAAATATAAAAGTAAACATCCAGTGCAAATCTTAATATTCTGCAATAGTATAAGCATTTGTGGGCTTTGTATCGAGGATGTCGTTGTGGCTTGTGCAGCCCTTTGAGACACTTGTGATTTAGGGCTATATAAATAAAGATTGATTGATTGATTGATTGATTTCAAAAGTAAAAGTATTGCTTATTTTGCTTTAAAATGTGCAAAAATAAAGATAAACATCCAATTCAAAAAAGTGCAAAACGGAAATATTCTGTAACAACAGTGTAAACATTTCAACAAAAGTAAAAGTATTGCTTATTTGCTAAAATGTGCAAAAATAAAGATAAACATCCAATACAAAAAAGTGCAAAACGAAATATTCTGTAACAACAGTGTAAACATTTCAACAAAAGTAAAACTTTTGCTTATTTTGCTTAATAACACAACAATGATAGTATGATTAAAGTGAAAGTTAATTGTTCGTTTGTACATAGTATACGTAATTGTTAATGTTGTAAAAGGTATTTGCACAACTAATTAACGTTAGCGTTAAAGAGGAGCGCGTCTTTGTAAACACTGAACAGGCACGCCAAACGCTCCTCTCAGAGCGAAACGGTGCTTTAGTTTATGAATTTACAACGCAGATACAAATGACACATTCATGTTTTTGTGTAATGATGACAACGTATACTCACGCGGACGATTGACTAGTTGATGGTGATGGCAAGAACGCTGCCGTTGTGCTGCTATGATAGGCCATTTCCGCTCGACACAGTGTGTATACAACAACATTATTAGCAGAGGTGGGTAGAGTAGCCAGAAATTGTACTCAAGTAAGAGTACTGTTACTTTAGAGATTTATTACTCAAGTAAAAGTAAGGAGTAGTCACCCAAATATTTACTTGAGTAAAAGTAAAAAGTATGTTGTGAAAAAACTACTCAAGTACTGAGTAACATACACACACATATTATATATATATATATATATATATATATATATATATATATATATATATATATATATATATATATATATATATATGTGTGTGTATATATATATATACACACACACACACACACACACACACACACATATATATATATATACATACACATACATTGATATATACAGTATATAATTTATATTTATTTATTTTGCCGTTTTTGTTTACATGTTAAAGGTGTTTTAATAATTATACATGCATGTTTAACATATAGATTCCTTTCTTTCATGAAGACAAGAATATAAGTTGGTGTATTACCTGATTCTGATGACTTGCATTGATTGTAATCAGGAAGCAGTGCTGGTAACATCCACGTTTTCAAATGGAGGAGAAAAAAAGTTCCTCCTTTCTGTCTAATACCACATGAAAGTGGTTGTTATTTGGCATCTTATTTGTCCACCTTCCATATTCGTTTTTATACACTTTACAAGAAATACATTGGCGGCAAACTCCGTAGCTTGCTAGCTTGTTTGCGCTGGCTTTCGGAGACTCTTATTTTGAAAGCGCAGGCGCGATGGAGCGGGACTTTTATTGTGAAGACAGGAACTGTGCAGTCAGTCTTTACGGTTGAAATAAAAAAAGGGTCTTTTTTCCTTCACACTTTTGATTGATTGATTGGAACTTTTATTAGTAGATTGCACAGTACAGTGCATATTCCGTACAATTGACCACTAAATGGTAACACCCGAAGTTAGCTCGTAGCCAGTCAGGTCATGTGACCCCTGGCTCTGTTTGATTGGTCCAACGTCACCAGTGACTGCATCTGATTGGTGGAACGAAGTGAAACGTCACCAGTAAGGCAGGCACTTTGAAGGTCTGTCTGACAGACCAAAACAAACAAAGCGTGCATTAACAGATCGATAAAAATTAGTAGCGAGTAGCTAGCTGAATGTAGATAAAAGTAGCGGAGTAAAAGTAGCGTTTCTTCTTAGGCCGTTTATTGAAATACTCCCACACTTTTGACGACTTTTGGCGTGCTTTTTTCCCCTCGCTCGCACCGCTCGCATCGTCTGCTTTGCGCTCCGCCATGACGGTAGTGTGACGTAAATATGCGACGCGTCGACGAACAAAAACGTCCTCGACGTATTTACGTAACCGATGACGTCGACTACGTCGACGCGTCGTTTCAGCCCTAATTATGTGACTGGGCTGGCACGCAAAGGCAGTGTCTTTAAGGTTTATTGGCGCTCTGTACTTCTCCTTATGTCCGTGTACCACTACGTACAGCGGTGTTTTAAAAAGTCATAAATTTTACTTTTTGAAACTGCTACCGATAATTTCCGATATTACATTTTTAAAGCATTTATCGGCCAATAATGTCGGCAGTCCGATATTATCGGACATCTCTACTCTCAGCTCACACAACTCTCTCAGAATTTACAATATTTACAATAGAACAACATATAATGCAGTAAAATGAATCTAATATTATTAAATTCCAACCAAGGGCATACTACATACAATGGCATTCAGTTTTAAGATAAACAAAAAGAGACATTTTGAAGGGACCAATGGTTGATAAAGACCTCAGAGAGACAGGCAGATGATTCCAGTCGAAGGGGGCTCTAAAAGAAAAGGCTCTTTACGCACAGTAGGGACAGTAAATGTAGGATATTGAGAGTGTCTTAGAAGGTAGGATGATGTAAAGGGCACAAGAAAACATTTCAAATATGCTGGTAGATTAAAATAAATACACTTGAAAATAAATAGAAACCAGTGGTACAGCCGTCGCTTGTCAGGATGGAGCCAGTTGAGCTGGGTGTACAAATGACAGTAATGAGTTCTGTATGGACAACTTAAAATAAATCTACACAGGGTGTTAAACAAAACATTAAGAGGTTTAAGGTGTGTTGGAGCCAAATTTCCTTATTTTGTTTATTATGTTTTTTATTTTGTTTTCTCTAAATGATTGCTGGCCTCTGTTCATGCTGATGGTTGTCACTGGTCGCACGCGGGGATAGGACCGTTGCTATGGTGCGGTTGCCATGGTAACCTCATCTAATCTAGGGTTCAGGTGGTAGCACTCAGGTGCGATTGCAGGGAGGACACAGACAGTTTTCGACCGTGCCGTGCGTGGTCAGGTCTCGCTGCTGTCACATTATGTTCTGTAGCGTACATTTGATTTCATTTTGATTGCTTAAAATAAACATATTTCCACAGTACTGGACATTGAATCATTTGCATGCGTCAAACTAAGTCAACACAGTTGCCCTCGGTATCAGTTTAAAGGTGAAGGTGTATATCAGGGGTGCTCATTACGTCGATCGCGAGCTACCGGTCTATCTCGGAGGGTGTGTCAGTCGATCACCAGCCAGGCATTAAAAAATAGTCCTAAAAATGAGCGATCATAAATCTTCACTATGACGTCACTTTCGTCACTTGATTCACATTCACGGCACCCGAGGGTCTTCTGAGATGACGCTGGCTGCTGCCAGCTCATTAAAATTACCGAAAGGAAGGCGAGAAACACTTTATTTCAACAGACTCTGGCGTCGTACCTGTTGTCAAAACTCCAAAGACCGACTGCACAGTTGCGCTTACAAAATAAGAGTTTCAGAAAGCTGGCGTGCACAAGCGAGCAAGCTACGGAGTTTGCCGACAATGTATTTCTTGTAAAGTGTATACAAAGGAGTACAGAAGCTGGACAAATAAGATGCCAAAAACCAACCACTTTCATGTGGTATTGGACAGAAAGGAGGACTTTTTTTCTCCTCCATTCGAAAATGCGGACGTTATCAGCACCACTGTCTGATTACAATCAATGCAAGTCATCAGAATCAGGTAATACACCAACTTATATTCTTGTCTTCATGAAAGAAAGGAATCTATATGTGTTAAACATGCTTGTATTATCATTAAACACCTTTAACTTGTTAACAATATTAACTATATGTGTTAAACATGCTTGTATTATCTTTAAACACCTTTAACTTGTTAACATTATTTACTATATGTGTTAAACATGCTTGTATTATCTTTAAACACCTTTAATTTGTTAACAATATTAACTATATGTGTTAACATGCTTGTATTATCTTTAAACACCTTTAAGTTGTTAACAATATTAACTATATGTATTAAACATTCTTGTATTATCATTAAACACCTTTAATTTATTAACAATATTAACTGTGTTAAACATGCTTGTATTATCATTAAACACCTTTAACTTGTTAACAATATTAACTATATGTGTTAAACATGCTTGCATTATCTTTAAACACCTTTAACTTGTCAACAATATTAACTATATGTATTAAACATACTTGTATTATCATTAAACACATTTACATTTTTAACAATATTAACTGTATGTGTTAAACATGCTTGCATTATCATTAAACACCTTTAACTTGTTAACAAAAACATATATTTCATAAATAAGTAAATATAAATTATATATATGAATGAGGTAGATCCCCACGACTTGATCAATTGAAAAGTAGCTCGCCTGCAGAAAAAGTGTGAGCACCCCTGGTGTATATCATAGGTATTAAAATAAACAATGTCCGCATAGTCAATAATTGGTCAAATAAATTGAGAGATAAATTGAGGACCGCACATATGCGGTCCTCTCCAAGGTTTCTCATAGTCATTCACATCGACGTCCCACTGGGGTGAGTTTTTCCTTGCCCGTATGTGGGCTTTGTACCGAGGATGTCGTTGTGGCTTGTGCAGCCCTTTGAGACACTTGTGATTTAGGGCTATATAAATAAAGATTGATTGATTGATTGATTGATTATTTTCCTTCTGACTTGAAATGTAAACAGTTTGATGATCTCTATAGTGGTATTGTCAGGCTTGCCCCTGACAGTTTGGTTGTGTTTTAGTTTTTCCTCTGTGTTTGTAGTATTTCCTGTCAGCGCTCTTGTTTTGGTTCTGTTTCCTGTTTGTCTCCCTGAGTGCTGTGTCCCCTCAGCTGTGGCTGATTAGCACCTGGCCACACCTGGTGTCAATCAGCCAGCTGCTATTTATACCTGCCCTACCCTCCAGTCACTGCTGGATTATTGTCATTGTCGCTAATACTTGTTGTCACTACTACCTGTCATAATACTTGTCGTTGTAGCTCTGTCTACTTTTGTTCACTCTGCTCATGTCATAGTTCCTTCGTGTCACAGTAAGTATTTTTGTTTCTTGTCCAGTTAGCCTTTGTGCTATTTTAGTTCATAGCCAAGTTTGTTCTCCGCCTTGTGCGCGCCTTTTGTTTGTACCCTTTTGTTTGTTTTTTTGCTATAGTGTTAAATTAAATCATGTTTTCCTGGACAAAGCCTGCCATCTCTGCATCTTGGGGTTCGTCACCTACAAACTCTGACAGGTATGTTCTCTTAATGAGATAGTCAATGTGTAATTTAAAGTTAAGTTCACAGTCAAGTCTCCATGATCATTGGAGTACCATTGTCAAAGTAAATGTTCAAATCCGCAGATTGTAGCGAGTGGCAATTTCCAAAAAGCATATAGAGGGATTTCTTTCATATTAAGTTTAACAAATTAACTCAAGCGTCCTACCTTTGTCTCTTGGGCATCTGCTCCAGCGTTTCAGGGAGAGGGCGCCTAAAACTCTCTGGCATGAAGAGCAGTGGAAAAGCAGACAACACAGCCATACTCCCCATGGTCACGTACGTCAGGTGCTTGACGTAGAAGTCTGTGCGACAAAGATGGATGTTTTGAAACAAAGCCACTTGTACGTTTTAACAAGACGCCCTTACTGAAAAAAAATGCTCACTCAGTTGCAGCACAAACGGTGCAATGCAGCCTCCGATCCTGGAACCCATGCTGCACATCCCCGTCGACGTGTTCCTCAATCCGGTCGGGTAGAGCTCGGCACAGTAGAAGTAGAGTATCGACGTGCCGGCCGTTACGGCGAATTTACCCAACATCTCCAAGGCGACGGCCACCCCTAATACACCTGAGAGCGACATTTTTGAGGTGAGTTTGGGAAGATTTGCTCCATTTTAAATGTTTGATAAGGTCAAAAACATGATTGCTGAAGTCCTACCTCTAATTTCTACTAGTGGAATATACAAAATGATAAAGATAATTTAAAAAATGTGTAACATTTCTCTTGGTGGCAGGGCAGTATTGCGTCTGCACATTTATTCACCACAGTGCCATCTGCTAGATGTGGTGTGTTACTGCACCTTTATCCAATCTAGTGGTTTCTTTCTAGGTTATTTGTGGAGTTTGCTTGTTAAGCATTAAGATAATGCCATTGGAAAGACATCTATTTTTAATTGTGCACTAGGGCTGCACAAATAATCGACTTCGAATCCACATCAAGGTTTTAATTCGTGCAATTACGTGACCGCAAGAGGCTGAAGTTTTTTTTTCTCTGCCGTCACTGGCATTTGAGCAGAGGTGGGTAGAGTAGCCAGAAATTGTACTCAAGTAAGAGTACTGTTACTTTAGAGATGTATTACTCAAGTAAAAGTAAGGAGTAGTCACCCAAATATTTACTTGAGTAAAAGTAAAAAGTATGTTGTGAAAAAACTACTCAAGTACTGAGTAACTGATGAGTAACCTGTTCGTTTAATGATGACGACAACAAATAATGCACAAAAACATAAAAATAGCAATGAGCAAATTCAGAGCCAGGAATATCTCTTAAGCAACTAAAACAATATGTATGAAATAACACATTAACATAAAAAAAATTAAGGCAAATTGAGCCACAATAACTTAACAGCACCACAGGCTCAGTAGGCAGAGATTACAAAGGAAAATAACAAGTTAGCCTTTACGCAAACCATAAACTGATAGGTGTGGGCTGCACCTGGGAACACACTGATTGGGGTTTCTATGCGTGTGTGTGTGTGTGTGTGTGCGACTGTGCGTGTGTGCGTGCCTGAGGCTGCAGTGATTGGTGAAACGCAGGCATGCGATAGATCCTACTTTGAAGGTCTGTCTGACAAACCAAAACAATCAAAGCGTGCATTAACAGATCGATAAAAATCAGTAGCGAGCTGAATGCAGATAAATGGAACGGAGTAAAAGTAGCGTTTCTTCTTTATAAATATACTCAAGTAAAAGTATGTTGCATTAAAACTACTCTTAGAAGTACAATTTATCCCAAAAGTTACTCAAGTAGATGTAACAGAGTAAATGTAGCGCGTTACTACCCACCTCTGCATTTGAGTGGCAGACATGTTCGCCAATCAGAATTGTTGAGCCTCACGTTTCTTCCTCGCTTCAAACAGCGAAAAATAAGTCTCTCTCTGCATTGCTCTGAGCACGATAATTATGGACGAATGAGAATTCACAACCTTAACTTTTTGAAGCCGAATATACGGAGGATGAATTACTGCTTACAGAAGCGAACACAAAGAGAAACGTTGCAGCCGGCGGAAGGCGAGAGAGTGAGGTCTCTATGATGCAAATGTGGAACTTGGAGCCAAGCTATGCTGACATAAATGGAGTCATTACCCAACTTAAACCGAAAAAAAAATGTCCTTTGCCATCTGGACCAAACGCACAACTGTCTATCGAGTGAGTCACTATAATATCGGTCATGATACATGTAGCATGTCGCTCTTGTTAATACAACTGTGTACAAACAAAACATTAAATAATACTTTACAGATACTGCATTATGATTGTTTTTCAGACTGTACAGATTGGTGTCCTATCGCATTGTGTTGTGCATTACAAACTCAAAAGCCATTCAGCTGTTGACGCAGAAGCTATAGCTTTATCTCTTGCCGTCGCAAGACAATGTCTTACTACGCTAGAAAATAGTTCCTCAGTGTTCGCTCTTACAATAATATCGCTACAGAGTGGTTATTAAACAGGTTGCGTAACCTAAATGAGGTTTTGTTGGCTTTTTAAAATGATTTAGAGGCAGACCGGATTGCTCCCATTAGCTTCATTGCTGGCCACAAAGAACAAGCCAATTATTACAAATTACGATGCAAAAACCCCCAAACCTTTTGTCTTTTTGTATCTCATAAGTAGAGACAGGGGCGCAGAAAAGGGGGGGTAAAGGAGACGGATTCTAGAGGCCCATGATGGAGGGGGGCCCAGAGAGGCCCCTTATGATGATGAAATTATAATACAGAAAAAATAATGACACTGTGTTGGGGGCCCTGTAAAGATTCTTTTCATGGGGCCCAAAATCCCTAGCGGCGCCCCTGAGTAGAGATGTCCGATAATGGCTTTTTTGCCGATATCCGATATTCCGATATTGTCCAACTCTTAATTACCGATTCCGATATCAACCGATACCGATATATACAGTCGTGGAATTAACACATTATTATGCCTAATTTTGTTGTGATGCCCCGCTTGATGCATTAAACAAGGTTTTCCAAAATAAATCAACTCAAGTTATGGAAAAAAATGCCAACATGGCACTGCCATATTTATTATTGAAGTCACAAAGTGCATTATTTTTTTTAACATTCCTCAAAACAGCAGCTTGGAATTTGGGACATGAGGAGGTTGAGGTGGGCGGGGGTTGGGGGGGGGGGGGGGGGGGTGTATATTGTAGCGTCCCGGAAGAGTTAGTGCTGCAAGGGGTTCTGGGTATTTGTTCTGTTGTGTTTATGTTGTGTTACGGTGCGGATGTTCTCCCGAAATGTGTTTGTCATTCTTGTTTGGTGTGGGTTCACAGTGTGGCGCATATTTGTCACAGTGTTAAAGTTGTTTATACCCTCAGTGTGACCTGTATGGCTATTGACCAAGTATCTATGCATTCACTTGTGTGTGTGAAAAGCTGTAGATATTATGTGATTGGGCCGGCACGCAAATGCAGTGCCTTTAAGGTTTATTGGCGCTCTGTACTTCTCCCTACGTCCGTGTACCACTCCGTAACAGCGGCGTTTTAAAAAGTCATACATTTTACTTTTTGAAACCGATACCGATAATTTCCGATATTACATTTTAAAGCATTAGCAAATATATTATCGGACATCTCTACTCATAAGGATTGTGAACGATAGTCAACATTCCAAAACATTTGCAGTGATTTTAGCTCCAGACTTCTGTTTGTTTGATATTGTCATCACTGCCACAAGTGGTGGAAAAGTGTATTACAACTGAGTACCACTGCAGCCCACAGCTGAGACAGATATTTTTTTAGTCAATTATTGCATATTTCTCTAATATGTGGCACCGTGAGACAAGGATATATTGATTGAGAGTCTAGAAGTAGAATGTCTCCCTTCACTCCTTTTTTTCACAGTTAAATGCATTCATATATATATATATATATATATATATATATATATATATATATATATATATATATATATAAAATATAAAAGTCGCAAATCGAATCACAAATGCAAATTTGGAGTGAGAAATTGCAATTTCTAAATCGTGCAGCCCTATCCTGCACCCATGTCGCTCATTTACTGACACTCTGCTGCGCCTGCTTACTTTGAGGCACCAAAGGAATGAAGAAGAGCGACAGAGCTGATACCAAACAGGTCAGGAGGTAGGCCACGCGTCGTGGGAGGAAGCGCATGGCAAAGCAGGTGCCGAAGTACGCTGGCAGCTCCACCACGGCCGACAGGAAGCAGCTGATGTACGGGTCCGAGTGGAGTTGCGATGTGTTCAGGGTCAGGCCGTAGTATGAGAGACTCTGAGTAAACCTGGTGAGCCAATAATGGTTTTATTCCAGAGAACATGGTGTGTTTGCATGTGTGTGTGTGTCTGTGTCTGTGTGAAGCTCACCACAAAAAGGACATAATAAATGTTATGACCGCAACTCTTTTTCTCCTCAGCAGATCAAGCAAAGTGTATCGCTGCACAAACGTTGCTTCTGGTGTTTCTTCCTGCAAGATGCATCACGTGAGTGTGCCGTCAGTCACTATGCATGAGATGCTACAGTACACTCGCCGGCCACAACATTAAATACACACAGGGCTGTATGGTTTTCTGTTTCACTTGGAGCGTAGTTGCCCCGAAATGAAAACATTTGGGAGCACAGACAAAAAAAATAGGAGCAATATGAAATATCTAAAATAACACAATTTCATTATTAACACTCAAACAACATACACATCAACTTCTACATATACTGTAAATACTAAAAGCTGCTACTTTTTTCTTACGTATTAAACCGTGCGGCTTATTGGACAGTGCGTCTAATGTATTAATTTTTCTTCATTTATAGCTATAATGCAAATAGTTAAAAAAAAGAAGCAAAGACACTGAACAGGTGTGTTATTGTTTGTGCTATGGTGCCATCTTTTGGAAGAGTTTGCTCACTGCGGGTGCTGCAGTGTCCTTCCATTTAGTGCTTTCAACCGGAAGTACAGTTGTGGTCAAAAGTTTACATACATTTGTGAAGGACATAATGTCATGGCTGTCTTGAGGATCTAATAATTTCTACAACTCATTTTTTTGTGATAGAGTGATTGGAGCACATGCTTGTTTGTCACAAAAAACATTCATGAAGTTTGGTTCTTTTATGAATTTATTATGGGTCTACTGAAAATGTGACCAAATCTGCTGGGTCAAAAGTATACATACAGCAACATACATTATCAATTTTGGTGATGTAGAAAAGTTACAATCAAATCAAATTAGCTTCATGGCATGGCCTCTGAATATGATTGACGACACCTGTTGACTCCTCGGAGTCCATTTAAATAGGGCTCATGTGATGCAGTCATTAGACTCGGTTACAAATGCGACAATGGGAAAGTCAAAGGAACTCAGCACGGATCTGAAAAAAACAAATCATTGACTTAAACAAGTCAGGAAAGTCACTTAGAGCTATTTCAAAGCAGCTTAAGGTCCCAAGAGCAATTGTGCAGACAATTGTTCGTAAGTATAAAGCGCATGGCACGGGAAGATAACGCAAGCTATCACCTGCTGCTGAGAGAAAATTGGTCAGGATGATCAAGAGGAAGCTGCTGGAACACAGGTGTCAGTGTCCGCAGTCAAGTGTGTTTTGCATCGCCATGGACTGAGAGGCTTTAATGCAAGAAGGAAGCCCTTGCTCCAGAAGCAACACCTTAAGGCTTGTCTAAAGTTGGCTGCTAATCACATGGACAAAAATAAGACCTTGTGGAGGAAAGTTCTGTGGTCAGATGAAACCAAAATTGAGCTGCTTGGCCGCAATATGTTTGGAGGAGAAAAGGGGAGGCCTTTAATCCCAGTAACACCATTCCTACTGCCAAACATGGTGGTGGTAGTATTATGCCCTAGGCCTGTTTTGCTGCCAATGGAACTGGTGCTTTACAGAGAGTAAATGGGACAGTGGAAAAGGAGAATTACCTCCAAAGTTTTCAGGACAAGCTAAAATAATCAGCCCGGAGGTTGGGTCTTGGGCGCAGTTTGGTGTTCCAACAGGACAATGACCCCAAACACACGTCAAAAGTGGTAAAGGAATGGCTAAATCAGGCTAGAATTAAAGTTTTATAATGGCCTTCCCAAAGTCCTGACTTAAACCCCATTGAGAACATTGAGAACTGTACCAAGAGGAGTAGTCAAAAATTCCAGAAGCTTCTGGATGGCTACCAAAAGCGCCTTATTGCAGTGAAACTTGCTAAGGGACATGTAACCAAATATTAACATTGCTGTATGTATACTTTTGACCCAGCAGATTTGGTAGTAGACCCATAATAAATTCATAAAAGAACCAAACTTCATGAATGTTTTTTGCGACCAACAAGTATGTGCTCCAATCACTCTATCACAAAAAAATAAGAGTTGTAGAAATGATTGGAAACTCAAGACAGCCAATAAATAAAGGACAAGTGAACAAACTAAAGACTTTATAACCAAGTTGTGACAACGTTCCAGACACATTGACTGCTGCATGTTTCCTCACCTCATTAACTCTCAGTCACAGCTGATGGATGCTGTATTGAGAAAACCAAAGCAATATCAAATAGTTTTCTCCTTCGCTGTGTACTTTTAGTGTGAGACAAATGAGTCTGTCTCCCAATATTGTCCCCACGTGACGCCATCAAAAAACAGTTGTGCGCTCTTAAACGCACGCTGAGACTCCACGGAAATAAAGCGAGGGAAAATGAACCAAGTGCTTAACTCTCTTTACTTCAAAGGGAAATCTCTGTGGCAAAGTCTGTGTACTTGTCTTCTGCCATGTTTTTTCAAGCTGAACGACTCATGTGCGCATGTGACTTTGTTTCCAGAGTAAGCAGTGTTGCCTAAAAAGCATCAATAAATGACCGTTTTTCGGATATTAAAAATTTAAACTGTATTACTAACCGTCGGAAATGTTACCACGGTTTATTATTATACCATTTACCGTCCCATTCCTAATCAAATCAAATCAAATCAACTTTATTTATAAAGCACATTTAAAATTTACCACAGGGGTAGCCAAAGTGCTGTACAATGAACAGGTTAAAAGATAAAACGAGTACCGAGCAAACACAACACAACACAAACAGAACACGATAAAAAATAAATAATTAAAATAGAATTAATAAAAACATAAAAACATAAAAACAGGATCACAGCAGGTGTATTATGGGGCGCCATTGCAGGATGGATATCACTCAGTGTTAAAAGCCATGGAATAAAAGTATGTTTTTAAGAGAGATTTAAAAACAGGAAGAGAGGAGGCTTGTCTAACACTCAGGGGTAGGTCGTTCCAGAGCTTGGGAGCAGCAACGGCGAAAGCTCTGTCACCTCTAAGCTTCAGCCTTGTGTCAGGGACCGTCAACAGCAGCTGATCGGCTGATCTTAAGGATCGGGTGGGGCAGTAAGGCTGAACGAGGTCGGAGAGATAGGTTGGCGCGAGGTTGTTTAGACATTTAAAAACAAATAAAAAGAGTTTAAAATTGATTCGGTAACGCACAGGGAGCCAGTGAAGGGACGCTAAAATAGGGGTGATGTGCTCACGTCTGCGGGTCTGTGTTAGCAGACGAGCAGCAGAGTTCTGCACGAGCTGCAGGCGGGCGAGGGAGGCCTGGCTAATGCCTACATACAGGGCATTACAATAATCAAGACGAGTCGAGATAAAGGCGTGGATTAATTTCTCAAGATCATGTCCTGATAGAAGCGGTTTCACTTTCGCTATTTGGCGTAATTGATAAAAGCTTTTTTGAACGACGCTGCTGATTTGTTTTTCAAATTTAAAATCTGAGTCAAACTTTACCCCCAGGTTTGTGACAGAGTCGCTGAGATACGGGGTCAGAGTGCCGAGGTCAACGTAGGGGGAGGGAGAGCGACTTGGACCGAACAACATAACTTCTGTTTTGTCTTCATTTAGGCTCAGGAAGTTAGCTGAAAGCCAGACTTTGATGTCGTGCAGGCAGTCAATAAGACGTTGAACCGTGTTATTTTGTGCCATGGGAAAATAAATCTGGCAATCATCGGCATAAAAATGAAATGCAATACTGTACTTCCTAAAAATAGAACCAAGGGGGAGAAGGTAAAGCGCAAATAAAATTGGGGCAAGGATTGAGCCCTGGGGTCCCCATGTGGTAAAGGAGCTGTGGACGACATAAAACTGTCTACTTTTACACAAAAACTCCTGTCGGTTAGGTACGACCGGAACCAGTTGAGGGCGGCGCCCTTAATGCCCACACAGTTCTCAAGACGAATGATTAAGGTGGCGTGGTCGACGGTGTCGAACGCAGCAGACAGATCTAAAAGCACCAGGACAACATATTTACCAGAATCAGTGGACAGGAGGATATCGTTAAAAACTTTTAGAAGCGCTGACTCTGTGCTGTGGAGGGCTTTAAAACCGGACTGGAACAGCTCAGTGATACCATTATCCTCTAAGAAGGGCAACAACTGACTGTAGACAACCTTCTCTAATATTTTGGAAATGTATGGAAGATTAGAGATAGGTCTGAAGTTAGAGAGGAGAGAGGGGTCGAGGCTGGGTTTTTTAAGTAGAGGTCGTACCACTGCATGTTTAAACTCTACTGGAACTATTCCAGAAGAGAGGCTACTATTGATAATGTTAAGGACACTTGATCCAATAGTAGCAAGTACCTCCTTAAACAGGCGAGGTGGGAGGGCATCTGCAGGAGAACCAGAGGGCTTCATATGACTAACTGTGTCACTTAAAAAAGAAAAGGACACCGGCTCAAACTGATGGAAAACAGAAGAGAAATGCAGGGGAACAGAAGGGTCATATGAAGGCTGAGATAGACTGGCTCTAGTTGACACAATTTTGTCAGTGAAAAAATGGAGACAATTTTCACAGAATTCAAAAGAAGCATCAAAACCAGCAGATTTGGGAGCATCAATGACAGTGTTAATAGTTTTAAACAGAACTCTGGGGTTGTTACAGTTAGAAGATATAATCTGAGATAGATATATATTCATTTCTGCTTTTACAGTCATCTGAAAGGAAAACAGGCTTTCTTTAAAAATGGCAAAGGACACATGCATCCTGTCTTTTTTCCATTTTCTCTCTGCTCTTCTACATACGCGCCTGGCAGCTCGAGTGACGTCATTCAACCAGGGCTGAGGCGTCGGCATTTGAAAGGCGCGATCGTGTCCAGTGTTTGTAAACAAATAGAGTTGAACCCAGAAACCAACTCTTCAGTATTCAGACATACAGAGGCTGCAGAATTATCATCACAAAGAGTCGAAAAAATAGAGGAGAACCGAGCAGGAGACGAAGAATTAAACATGCGAGAGCGTTGGGGCGGTGCGCACAATTTAACTGGACACTGCGTGGCAATATCAAACAGGATCGGCATGTGATCAGAGAACACAGCGTCGCAAATGTCCAAATTAAAAACACACAAACCATACGAGAGCACTAAATCGAGTGTATGCCCGCGTTCATGTGTAGAACCACACACAGACTGTACAAAGTTAAATGAGTCGATTATATTCAGGAAGCTCCTGGAAAGCGGCTCGTCTGGACAGCAGGTGTGAATATTAAAATCACCCACAATAAGGACACGATCATATTTGGGCAGGATTTCAGCCAGAAATTCAGAAAAGTCAGTTATAAAGTCTTTGTGGTACTTGGGTGGTCGATAGATGACGGCACACAGGACGACATCAGAAAGACCCAGTTCAAACATGCACAGTTCGAAGCTTGAAAAGGAGGATTGTAGGCAGATCTGACGGCATTTAAAGTCATTTTTAAAAACGACTGCTAATCCTCCTCCTTTTCGACCGGACGGCCGTGGGGAATTAAAGTAGGAACACTCCGGAGGCAGAAGTTCATTAAGAGGGGCGGACTCACCGGCTCTCAGCCATGTCTCCGTCACACAGAGGAAGTCCAGTCCGTGGGAAGTGAAGAAATCCTTCAGGATAAAAGTTTTGTTTGTCAAAGATCTTGCGTTCACAAGACCGAACCTGGCGGGGGCCAGCACGTCCAGGGCCGCAATTAATCCGGGTGGGGCCCGACACACAGCCCTCAGGTGGCGGTGATCCACCCCGCGCCTCCGGGGGCGGGGACAGCAGGAGCGACGACGGCAAGCTTCTTCCTCCAAACCAACGATAGGAACCAGCCAGGAGCCGATGGGATTGAGCGAGCGTGGGTGCAGGAGGAGACCGGATACCGCACCATTCCTCCTTCGGGGAGCCACGGGAAGCCGGGCCAGGAGGGCCCTAACTTTCACCAGCTGGCCGCCACGTTTACCGCGGCGCCGGAGACGCTTCCGCCGGGGGAGAGGAGCCAGGGGGCGGGAAAGGAAGGCAGGAATCCGGTCAGGTGAAAAAGCTGACTGGGACGTCGAAAAACCAACGTCGAAGTTGATCATATCAGTGGGAGAGGGGCAAAGATCCAACAGTGTTTGGCGGTCATACACAAGCAGTGAGCTGACAGAGACGAAAATAGACGCAAAAAACACAAAAACGAACAGAGCTGACAGCGAGAGACGGCAGGCCAAAGCACTTACTGGCGCCATCTTGCATCTCTACACGCACATTCACTGTACAAACACACATATACACACCGTATACGTATACAAGCATATATACATACAAACACTCATGCATATATTCACATTTCTAGGGGAAACTGGGTAAAACACGGCACACTGACAAAGCTTAACCTATTGTTACTATCTACAAATTTAATACAGTTCACTTCTCTTTCTTCCCCTCCATTTATCTGCTTTCTTTTGTATTTCAAGTTATCATTACGTACTGTATATGTACTGTTGCATTTGAAACAATTGTATTGTTGTTAATAGAGTTAATCATTGTTATTATTCATTATCAATAGTGCTATTTTTATTGGTATTTGTATTGCTCCATTCATAGTGCATAAATGTTCATTGTAATTTCTGTGTTATTAATATTTACTTCACTAATTGCTTCTTTGCTTTCACTTTTTCGTATCATATTTGTACATATCGTATTTGCTGATGCTGTTGTTATTGTTGTCTCTCTGTCTTAACCTCTTCTTGTCCCCGCAATTTCTCCCTCTGTCTTCCTTTTTTTTCTCTTTCTATCCCCTCCTGCTTGGTTTGGCTGCGCCAAACATTAATATAAATCCATCCATCCATCCATTTTCTACCACTTGTCCCTTTTGGGATAGCGGGGGGTGCTGGAGCCTCTCAGCTGCATTCGGGTGGAAGGCGGGGTACACCCTGGACAAGTCGCCACCTCATCACAGGGCTAATATAAATCCATTTAATAAATGGTTTCATACTGTGGATAGACGGCACATTCGTTACACTTTGCTCTCAAATTAGAGCCATTGTTCTGGTAAGACACGTACCCTCCTGGAATTCATGCAACTCCTGCATGTGTGTAACAAGGATTATGGAAATGAAATAATTGTGTTTTCCTGAGCGTGTATTCCTTTTGAAGGAATCCTATACCTCAGTACAACTTTAAGCATGTAAACACTGCGACACAGCTGTGGTAAAGATCAGCTTGGATAAGGAGATTGAACCATCGGGGGGAAAAAACGGCGAATATCGTCCCTCGATCCGATCCCATTATCGGGACATCTTTATATTGTACAATTAAAAGCTGTTAGATATTACATTTTAATAATAATAATAATAACTGAAATTTATATAGCGCTTTTCTAAGTACCCAAAGTCGCTTTACATGTAGAACCCATCAATCATTCACACCTGGTGGTGGTAAGCTACTTTCATAGCCACAGCTGCCCTGGGGTAGACTGACGGAAGCGTGGCTGCAATTTGCGCCAACGGCCCCTCCGACCACCACCTATCATTCATCATTCAATTCACCGGTGTCAGTGGCACCGGGGGCAAAGGGTGAAGTGTCCCGCCCAAGGACACAAAGGCAGCGATTTTTTTGGATGGTAAGAGGCGGGGAGCGAACCTGCAACCCTCAGTTTTCTGGCACGGTTGCTCTACCCACTACGCCATGCCGCCATGGTGCCTTTGCTCGTGAGAGTCATTTTGCATTAGGTCTAAGTGATGATGATCTCTAGCGCCATCTACAGGGCTGGAGTGCAGAACCACCAAACCCCGGTCACTATTTTTTTTAATCTAAAGAAGTCAGACATGGAGTGTACCTAAAGAAGTGTCCGGCAAGTGTAAATTGTAAACACATGAAGTTGACTTACGTTTATCATGTAATCGGCAAATATTTTCTCTGGAGCCTCCACTCTGTTCATCTTTGCAGCTTTCCTCACGATGGTCTCAGCCTCCGCCACTCGTCCCTGAGACAACAACCACATTGGAGACTCCGGGAGGAACCTGACGCACACACACAGAATGACAAAATGACAGCAAGTAACAACTTTCAGGTAAGTATTTCCTACTAATGACAAAAACCCACCACCAGAGGGGCATGTAAAGGATGCCAAGCAAAGCGTTAGCCATCGTCAGATCCGTCCAGGTCCTGAGGAAGTACGCGAAAAGGGGCAGCATCATGTAGCCAAAGGCGAAGGCCAAGAACACGCCTATTGATGCATATACCACCCGAGCGTTGCCTGTTAGGATTTCTGTGCCTGCATGGTGGAGAATGTCAAAAGTGAAGTGAAGTTACAAATACCATGCTGGGAAGTAATTACACAGATTACAATTATCAAGATAGGCCTTGATTCCGCTCCACTCATCCATCCACTTTCTACCGCTTGTCCCATTTTGGGGTCGCGGGCGGTGCTGGAGCCTATCTCAGCTACAATCGGGCGGAAGGCGGGGTACACCCTGGACAAGTCGCCATGTCATCACAGGGCCAACACAGATAGACAGACAACATTCACACACTAGGGCCAATTTAGTGTTGCCAATCAACCTATCCCCAGGTGCATGTCTTTGGAGGTGGGAGGCAGCCGGAGTACCCGGAGGGAACCCACGCAGTCACGAGGAGAACTTGCAAACTCCACACAGAAAGATTCCAAGCGCAAGATTGAACCCAAGACCTTCGTATTGTGAGGCAGACGCACCAACCCCTCTTCCACCGTGCTGCCTTGATTCCGTTCTTTACTGTTTTATTTAGCCTTTCCGGGGCAGCATGGCATAGTGGGGAGAGCGGCCGTGCCAGAAACCTGAGGGTTGCAGGTTCGCTCCCCGCCTCTTACCATCCAAATCGCTGCCGTTGTGTCCTTGGGCAGGACGATTCACCCGATTCACTCACACTGGTGAATGAATGCTACGGTCGGAGGGGCCATAGAAGCAAACTGGCAGCCACGCTTCTGTCAGTCTACCCCAGGGCAGCTGTGGCTACAAAATTAGCTTACCACCACCAATTGTTTGTATGTGAATTATGGGTTCTCACTTCTCTAAAAAGCGCTTTGAATGTCTAGAAAAGCGCTTTATAAATCTAATCCATTATTATTATTATTTCCCCTCAACCCCATAAACTCAGGATGATACACAGTAATTATAATTTGCTTGATAGCGCGCCTTGCCAGAAACTGCAAATTTGGCTGAAGTGAATTGGTTACCATTGTCCTTTGTAATGGCCATGGGTAAATCCCAGCAACCATAAAGCCTGTCCAGGCGATCAGTAATCAGATTTCAGAAGTATTTTATTAATCCCCGAGGGGAAATTAGATTTTCAGCACAATCCCACTCAAGATCAGACAAACATTACAGGGAAACAGAAAAGGGATCGCTGACGGGTCTGCCAACTTCCGACGCCCCTTACAAAAAAAAGGTGAGAAACAGGAGAAACTGTTGCGGAGGGGGAGTAAAAAAATATTTATTCAAAGGCTGGACTCCATGGAGGGGGTCCAGACGGAGACCAAAGAAAAAAGCCTCATAGCTATAGCACACAAAGTGTAGTGTTGTCGTGTCTATAGACCTGGAGCCGCTCTGCAGACAATGCAAGCAAAGTTCAACTCCAAGGTGTTGTTGAAAAGGCAGGGAGGTCAGAGCGTCCATCACTGAGATGTCGTCGGGGGATGTTTTCGGAACAGCCTTCTTCTGTTTTGAGCAGCGTCAAGGCCATTCGAGGGAGTCAAATCGTAGATTAGGATTGTTGTTTTTCCAAGTGAGCGGACATTTCCAGAGCTTGTCTGTTCTAATCGTCCATGAGAGCTCTCATATCCAAATTTTGCATTTCAATAAGCCTCTCCATGATGTGATCCAACTTACGATTCAGTTCAGAAATCGCCACAGTCTGTGATCCCCAAGCTCGACCCATGCCTTACATTGCAAAGAACAGCCTTCGGGCTCCTTGAGTGGCTGCCATCGTCTTCCGAATTTGACGATACACCTGGGCAATGCCCAGCCCAATCGGCAGATGCCCTGAGATCACGGTTTCAAATAGGTAAATGTCGGAAAGCACTGAGAGGCACATGATTTTGCATTTCTCCCAGGAGTCTCTCACATACCCCGCAGCAATTGTTCTGTCAGTGCAACCAGGTTCCCCAGAACCTCTTTTCCTCCTCGGAAATATTTTGTCAATTGAGTTGAGAGTCCAGCTAATCAAATGGTAGGCCACCTCAGGCCACTTGGACTGCAAGTCATGCACAACTAGCAAGAACCGGGTGTGTGCTGGTGCGCCATGAAGATTTCCACAGGTCCACCTGAATGTGCTCCGGTGGTGCTGCAGGCCATGGAGTTAGGGAGAGGTGTGGTGGCAGGTTGACCTGTTTTCCCCGCTCAGAAGGCACCAAGAGCGCAGTTACGTACCAGCTTCTCCATATCAACGTCCATGCTGGGGCACCACACTGTACACTGGCAGCTCTGCTTTGTCTTTACCACCCCCAGGTACTTCACATTACACATGATCCCTCATGCCTTCAAAGCCTCAGATTTGATTGCACGATGTCCCTTGACTGGGCACACAGACCCCCAACAGGACAGCTCGTCCCGCACTCTGTAATATATTAGTAGGTCGTCATCCCCCTTGACTGGGCAGCCCTCTTGGACATAAGTGCGAAGAGTTGTGAGAATTTCATCACCCGCTGAGGCCTGCTGCATCCCTGCCAAGATGACCATGGTGCTCAGGGCTCCGTACAGGACCTGGACCCAGTCCTCTTCTTCCTTTGGTGCGATCACGGGCCTTTGCCCTGCACCTTGAGTGGCAATGATGTCAGTGCTTGATGATTTTTACACACGGTAAAAGCCCTACTGCACAGGTACACATGTCAGTGTTCGCACAACCAGAGGAAAGGGGAGGGCTTCCCTCTCGCCCACAGCGCACTTCTGTTCTGCCAGGTTAAGGGCTTTTGAGGCCAGAGCTACAGGGCGCTCCACCCCGTCAAACGTTTGGGAGGGCGCCACAGTCAGAGCAAGCCTGAAAGCATTGGGACAGCGCAGCACCCAGAGCAGTAGGCGGGGACATGAGCTTCAGCTAAACAATGCGCACTGCTTCGTGCAGGCTGAGCTCCAGTCTCACACAGTTTCTTTCTTGAGCAGGCGACACATCAGTGCTGTCACAGAGGAGAACTGTGACCAGGTTGGGTACCAACGGAGAGGGGTCGACTAGGTACCCGCTTTTTCCAATTCCGCCTCCATCACATTGCTAAGTCGCAGATGCTGGATAACAAGGCGGACTGTTGAGTTCACTGTCGGCCGGTGTGTGACTAGAACAGCTGTGGGTACCGGTCAGGCCATGAGGTGCCCACCTGAAGAACACGCTGGAAATGTGTGTGTGTCATTTTTCTTGGGCGCATGCCTACGGTCATAGGCAACTGTGAGATGGGCCACAACCAGGACCTTGATGGGGGTGTGACCATAGCCTGCCAGAGGTTCAGCTGTTGATTTAATGGCACGTGGCTGAAAAATGTGTCATAGGTGGTGTAAGGGACAACTGTTAAAAGCTGTTTAGTAAATGTATTTCTGTTTTGTTATGTAATATAAGGTTGTGCAAGCGGATATGCTTTTATTGTGTTAAGGAACTCACAAATGAAAAACGGAAAAGGAAGTTGTTGCTTTCAATGTCACGGTTAGGACGACCCCATGGTAAAGTGTATATGTAAAGGTGAAATAGAAAACTAAACAGTTAAAAGGATTCTAGCGCCAGTTGAAAGGGAAACAAGGTCAATTGTTTCAGTTGTCTAATTTGTTTTAAATGTACACATGTTCAATTCTTAAGTACAACGTATTCTAATGTACCATTTATCTTGTATGCTTGCTCATTAGCTCTTACGTTGGTCATTGGGCACACGGTGACGGATGTAAAATAAAGGACGATTTGACCAAACGCCGCCAAAATGCTCAACGAGGTGTCCACGTTTCAAGGCACCAATGCACTTCGTCCAGCAGATAGCAGCAATTGGTCTGGAAAGGCTCAGTAAAAGAATAAAAGAAGAACAATTGTAACAAAATGGACGGTACAGAGGCAGCTTCTGTGTGCATAAATTACATTAACGGAGAGATTAACTATCTACAAAAGGAAATTCAATAATACAAACATTTGCTTCACAATGTGAGTGACAATACAAGGCAAGATATTAAAGAAACAAGTAAACAAAAGGAAGACATGTTAGCTGAGTTAAAGAGTAAAGAAAAACACAATTGAACCTCATTCAGAATGCATAACAGTACCAACAGAAACAATGCTTGCCCACAAGAGACAAATTGAATATAAAGGAAAGCAAATTAATCAGCTCATATGAATGTTGGAAAATGCAAGTACGTGAAGCAAGAAAAAGGCTCAAGTCAGATTTAAATGAAACAGACTTGTCAACACGTCCAGATGTTCTAGAAGGAGAAAATCGCAATGTTATGAAACTCTACAATCAACACAGAAGTGAAGTAGCTCCATCATCTGATCTAAGGAGAAAAATAGACGCATGTGATGCTGTCTCAAGTGACCTTATCAAAATCATATGTGAAAGATTGACTGGCATTGATGGACAATTTGATGTTGAGCGTGAAAAACACTCTGCACAAGCTCCTAGATGGTGATTATGCAGCCTCCATCTACGAGTCTATGGCTGCAAGATCTTCCCAGTCAAACAGTTCCAATAACTCCACATCAATGCATATCACATCTAAAACGGGCTGATGCGGCAGCAGAACTCGCAGCTAAAGAAGCTGAATTTAAGATCTTGGAGGAGGAACGTAAACAAAGACAAAAAATACAAGCGCTGGAAGAACATCACAAAAAGGAAACCAATATCCAAAGGTCTGAGTTGGAGTGACTGCAGGCTGAGAAAGATGTGGAAGCAGCTTGAGCAAGGTTTGAATCCTATGACAGAGAGTTGTCACAAATGGGAGAAGTCTGGTCTGTCAAAAGTGATCAGGTGAACCAAACTGCTTTACCACAGCTCCCTGCAATGTGCTCATCTAAACAGTCATGATGCCCCATGCGCCCCCTGGTGCTGCTCAACTAGCACTACCTTTTCAAGACAGTATAATGCTGAACAGACTACCTATTCCAGAGCCAAGTGTTTTCAGTGGTGATCCAATCCACTATATTGCATGGAAAACATATTTTATTTCATTGATGGACCAAAAGAGTTTAATCGCTGTTGATAACTAGTTAACTGTGGCATCATCTGTCACCCATAGTGGATGTGATTCCGCCCCTGCTCGACATTGAAGTCGGTCTCCTAATAGGGTATAACTGCTCGAGAGCACTCGCACCCAGACAAGTGATTCTAAGGGAAAACGATGAGCCTTACACTGTACAAACTGACCTAGGATGGAGTATAGTATGCAGTTCAGCACCATGCTCTGAGACTGGTGGTTTAAGTCGTTTTTGTCATCGTGTTGATGTAAAAGAGATTGCCCATCTAACCTCATCAGACACAATTCGTGCATTAGAGAAGGACTTCAGCGACATCAGTGAAAGCGACAAAAGGGTCTCTCATGAAGATATCCTCTTCCTTGATACGCTAAAAGAAGGAATAAAGTGAAATCAAAGGGGACATTATGAGATGCTATTACCGTTTAAGCATGGACCACGTCTGCCTGATAACTGAAAACTTGCAGAGGTCAGACTCAAGCACCTCAAAAGAAAGTTTGATAGGGATGAAAAATACAAAAGTGATTACGTTAAGTACATGAATTACATCATCAACACCTCTGTTGATGATGTAATGTGGAGGAAGTCCAAGAAGATGTACTACCTGGTGAAAGATGGTACATACCGCACCACGGCATATATCATCCAAAAAAAGTCACAAAAGCTGCTCGTTGTCTTTGACTGTTCAGCGAAATATGAAGGCACCAGCCTTAACGACCACCTTCTGTCAGGACCTGATATGATAAACAATCTTATAGGTGTACTAATTTGCTTTCGACAACATCAAATAGCACTTGTGTGACATTGAAAAAATGTTCCAGTTTCAAGTCCAGGAAAATGATTAACTACCTTTGTTTCTAATGGTGGAAGGATGACAACACAAACACACCACCACAAGATTATAGGATGGCCGTGCACTTCTTTGGTGCAGTCTCGTCACCAGGATGCTCAAATTATGGCCTAAAGCACCTTGCCAAAGAGTATAAAGCTTCATATCCGCTTGGGTCACAGTTCATAACCAGAGACTTCTATGTGGACGATGGAGTTGGGAGTGCAAAGACAGTAGAAAATGCCTTGCAGCTATCACAGGAGGTTTGGGATTTGTGTGCAAAGGGTAGCATCAGGCTACACAAGTTTGTATCAAACAGCGAGGCAGTATTAAAAGGTATACCAGCATCAGAACATGTTGAAAACAAGAATACAAAGGACCTTGCTCCTGGGGAAAACAAACAGAGAGAGCTTTAGGTATTTGTTGGAACAGAAAAGTACGACTTCACCTTTAAAACCATAATCAAAGAGCAACCTCCTACACGTCGTGGTATATTATCCACAGTTGCATCTATCTTTGACCCATTAGGTTTTGTTTCCCCTTATCTACTGAAAGGTAAACAAATCCTGCAAGCAATGTGTCGCCACGGTACTGGATGGGACGACTAACAGCCTGAACATTTAAAATCACAATGGGAGGAATGGAGAAAGGATCTCGCCAACCTGGATCAAACACAGGTAAACAGATGTTATTTACCCGTTAACTTTGGAAATGTAGTGAAAAGAGAATGAATTGCATCATTTCTCAGATGCAAGCTCAAGTGGATATGCACAATGGTACTTCGAAAAGCGCTATATAAATCCCAGTTATTATTATTATTAATGTTTGTACTTGAAATGAAAAAGGGGATGTTCACTGTGCCTTTGTAATAGGAAAGGCCCGTGTGTCACCAATAAAGGTCACTACTTTTCCACGGTTAGTGCTTACAGCAGCAACAGTCTCAGTCACAGTCAACAACATTCTCAGAGAAGAGTTCACATATCCAATTATGGAAGAGTTTTTCTGGACAGACTCTAAAGTTGTGCAGGGTTATATAAGTAACGGCGTTAGACGTTTTCACACGTTTGTAGCGAACCGTGTGCAACAAATCTGCAACAGCACATTGCCACAGCTGTGGCGTTATGTGTCAACTCATGAACATCCTGCAGACAATGCATCAAGGGGAACAACAGTGGATGAGCTTATGAAATCCAGTTAGCTCAAGGGTCCCAATTTTTTGTGGGAAAGGGAAGCACTCACTCCTGACAGAGAGACCCCAGAACTTCCAGTTGGAGATCCTTAAGTTAAGACAGTACAAACATTACTAACAAAACATGTGAGTCTCGCAGATGCCGTGGTGAAGTTCTCATCCTGGGACCAGGTTGTGAGAGCTGTGGCGCGTCTCCAGCAGCGAGTCCTTAAGGACCAATCAAACACACACTCAACTGTAAGTGAACGGCAAGATGGACAGCTTAAAATAATCAAAGACCTACAAAGACAGACATTCAAAGATGAAATAAAAACAGTAAGCAAAGGTAATCCTAATCCAAATAACAACAAACTGTACCCACTAGATCCTTTCATGCACAAAGATAATGTTCTCAAAGTGGGAGGAAGACTTCAGCCTTTCCCCATTCAGTTAAACATCCAACAATCATTCCAAAGAAGCATTATGTCACAAAACTGATTTTTGCACACTGCCATGAAATCATTAATCACGAAGGTACAGGCTTCACCTGCAATGAAATCAGAACAAAGGTCTACTGGATTCCAGGATTAAGTCAAACAGTTGCATCATACATCCGCCATTGCGTAGTCTGTAGGAGATTAAGAAGACCAGTCGAGGGACAAAAAATGAGTGCTCTCCCTAAAGAAAGAACAGTCCTTTCCACCATTCACATACCATGGCAAGGATTGTTTTGGGCCATTCTTGTACAAAGATGGGCACAAAGAGCACAATCAGTATGGACTTAGTCTTCAACCCACTTAGTCTTCTTTCACGCTGAAAGAGTTTGGGAGCGTCAGATTAAAAAAAACGTCCTCAACGCAATACTCTCACTGTCACCAGGCAAGTACAATGACACCTCTCTGCGGACTTTTTTGTATGAAGCTGCAGCCATTGTAAACAGCCGCCCTCTTACTACAATCTTAATTATCCAAACAGTTTGGTGCCACTCACTCTAAATCATCTCATCAACAAGAAGACCACAACAGCTCTTTCACCTCCTGGCAAATTTGTCAGAGAGGACCTCTATGGACGAAAAAGATGGCGCCAAGTGCAGTACCTGGCAGAGCAGTTTTGGAGACGATGGCGAAAGGAGTACTCGCATAACCTAACAGTCAGGCAACAATGGCACACACCTAAGAGAAACCTCCAAACAGGTGACATAGTAATTTACATGGATGAAACACTGCCAAGATCTGTGTGGAAACTTGGGAAACTTTTCCAAGCAAGGATGGATTTGTAAGACAGGTCAAGATTGCCTTTAGAGACAGAAATCTACACCAAAGGGGTGAACGCATAAGCAAAGCATCTGTAGTGGAACGTCCAGTTCAAATATTAGTTCAGCTATTAGAGGCTATTTAAATTAAAGCACTTGTCTATTTGTTATTACGCTGCAAAGGACTACTTGTGAAAATTATTTGTTTGTGTGTACAATGTTGTGTACAAAGGCTCACTAAATAATTTGGTGGGAGTGTAACGGACAACTGTTAAAAAGTGTAAATGTGTTTCTGTTTTGTTGTGTAATGCGTGGGATACAGTCTGGTGTGCTGTGGGAGATTATCTAAGTTCACCTATTTGGGTTAAAAATATTTTTTGCAAACCAGTAATTATAGTCTGCAAATGATGTGTTGTTGTTGAGTGTCGGTGCTGTCTAGAGCTCTGCAGAGTAACCGTGTAATACACTTTCATATCAGTAGGTGGCAGCCGGTAGCTAATTGCTTTGTAGATGTCGGAAACGGCGGGAGGCAGCGTGCAGGTAAAAAGGTGTCTAATGCTTAAACCAAAAATAAACAAAAGGTGAGTGCCCCTAAGAAAAGGCATTGAAGCTTAGGGAAGGCTATGCAGAACAAATCTAGAGCAGGGGCCGTATTTATCAAGCGTCTTAGAATTACTCCTAAGAAGTCTGCTAAGAGTAGACTTATGAGTAAAGAAATTCTTTGCTGAAAGCTGCACTTAAAAGTTAGTTATCAAGTGTCTTACTCACACTTTCAGCAAAGTGTAGGACAGAATCTTAAGTGTCACACTCAGAGCTGAATTAACGACATCACTATGTGCCATAAACGGAATTTTAGGTGACGTCATTTCTGTGTCCATAGAAATGACCAATCACGGAAGGGAATCCCTTGTCTAAGAATAAAGAAATATCTTACAAATATTTAAGTGGACAATGGGAGTGTATATTTTGACAATAAACTACAAAATAATACAAAACAAACAAACAATATTGGCAATGAATCAAAAATAAATGTTTCCTTTTCTTTTTTTTTTTTTTTTTTTTTTTTTTTTTTTTTTTTTTTTTTTTTTTTTTATGTCCTGTCCAGCTTCTCAGGCAAATCATATAGTTGATGTAGATGCCCATGTCGGCTGTTCAGATTTACTTTACAAAAGAGAAGTGTAGGATACTTCTCTTGTTGCCTTATTTGTATTTGACTTTATTAAATGTATTTATATTATCATTTAGTGCAGCCGGGCCGGAGCAGGAGGGGATAGAAAGAGAAAAAAAAAAGAAGACAGAGGGGGAAATTGTGGGGACAAGAGGGGGATTAGACAGAGAGACAAAAACAACAACAGCAAACAACAACAACAACAACAATAGAGCAACATCAGCAAATATGACATGTACAAATATGATGGTAAAAGTAATAGCAAATAAGCAGTTAGCGAAAAATAAAAAATAATACAGAAATGACAATGAGCATTATTACACTACAAATGGATCAATACAAATACCAATAGAAATAGCGCTATTGATAATGAACAATACCAATAATTTACCTTTATTATCAACAATACAGTTGTTTAAATGCAACAATACATATACGTAATGATAACTTGAGATACGAAAGAATGCAGAAAAATGGAGGGGGAGAAAGAGAAGCAACCTACATTAACCTTGTAGATTGTTATAGTCACAATAGGTTAAGCTTTGTCAGTGTGCCATGTGTTACACCCAGTTTACCCTAGGGCAACAACGTTAATATATGTTTGATGAAACGTGATTATGTGCATGAGTGTAAGTATGCATATGTACTTGTATATGTACAGAATGTGTATATGTGTTTGTACAATGAATGTATATGTACAGAATGTGTATATGTGTTTGTACAGTGAATGTATATGTACAGTATGTGTATGTGTATGTTTGTATATTGAATGTGCGTGTGGATGTACGAACATTAGGTAGGTAAATATGTACTGTATTTGTGTATGTATGTGGGAGCGTAGGTACCTATGTACGTATGTGAGCATATGTGAATTTGCATGTACAATACATTCGACTCCCAGAGTGCGTGGGAGCCAGAGCACGGCCCCATCACCCCCGAGAGCCCAACCCACAAACAGGAGGCGTGGTGCCCAGGGAACCAGGGACCACCGCCCCCACGCAGCCAAGCCGGCCAGCGACAGGAACCCCAGAGCCCGACCCACCGTACCGCCCACAAGGGCCAGCAGCAGGCCGCAGACAGACGCACCCGGCAGAGGACAGGGCACGAGAAAAGCAGGGGACAGCCAGACCCCAAGCCAGCGAGAGACCACACCCCACACGGGCAGAATGTTTCCTTTTCTTTCCAATTCCTTTTCCCAGTGGCGAGATATCGAATCATTGTGATGACCTTTAGATCTGCTTTGAAAGCTCTGCTGCGTGATGTTGCTGATGAGATGACGCCCCTTATTAAATCTGTGACAAAAATAATACCCGCTCTGTCTAAACGATACTGTTTGATCAGCTGCTCGTCATCAAACAAAGCCAGGACATCCTTCCGCTCCCTGAACATTCGCGCACGTCTCTCGCCTCAGTGCCATCCCCCGCTGGCAACTCCTAACCACTTAGGACACCTCTGAAGGTCTCTTAAATATTGTGGAGAGTAGGAGTGATTTTTAAACTTAAGAAAGTTGATAAATAACTTTTATTCTTAAGTTTGAGAGTAGGACTAAATTTCGCAAATTCTCAGGACTTAAGTGTAAAATGGCACTCTAAGACGCTTGATAAATACGGCCCCTGCAAAGTAAACAAAAACAAAGACAATGTACATCTGAACATGACATGACAATCAACAATGTCCCCACAAAGAAGGATAAAAACAACTGAAATATTCTTGATTGCTAAAACAAAGTAGATGTGGGAAATATCGCTCAAAGGAAGACTTGAAACTGCTACAGGAAAAGACCAAAAAAAGACAAAAAGCCACCAAAATAGGAACGCAAGACAAGAACTAAAACACTACACACAGGAAAACAGCAAAAAACAGGTGGTGACAGTACACATACTTTGAGACAAGAGCTATAGTGATGCATGCTTGGTTATGGTTTAAAGTCATATCCAACAATTGCGACAACGACTTTTTGCTGTCAACTGAGTTTCGTTTTTTAATGATTTCTGCTGGTGGTGTGCCTCCGGATTTTTTCAACGCAAAAAATGTGCCTTGGCTCAAAAAAGGTTGAAAAACACTGATGTAATGTATGGCTGTTATTTTGAAGGTTGTGCAAGCGGATATGCTTTTGTGTCAAGGAACTCACGAATGAAAATGGAAGAGGAAGTTGTTGCTTTCAATGTCACGGTTAGGACGACGCCATGGTAAAGCGTATATGTAAAGGTGAAATGGAAAACTCACGCCAGTTGAAAGGGAAACCGGATAAATTGTTTCAGTTGTCTAATTTGTTTTAAATGTGCACATGTTCAATGCTTAAGTACAACGTATTCTAATGTACCATTTATCTTGTATGCTTGCTCATTAGCTCTTACGTTGATCATTGGGCACACGGTGACGGATGTAAAATAGAGGACCATTTGACCATCAGTTACAGACCTTAATTTCGACTGAGCCGCGATAAGTGGGCTTATTTAAAGCAGAGATTTTCACTCCCGAGTGCACTAAAAGTTAAATGAGTTGCTCATTTACTTTGCATGTGAGGTACTTGAACAATGTCTGATCACCAGGAGGAGAGCGACAAACACATGCAAAGTAGTTAATTTTATTGCAGTTGCAGTAACACTTTCCCCAAGCGGGGCACATCTGATGACCTGTGGCGTGGTCAGAAGATTCACAACTTGTACATGGTCATCCTCCCCTGCCGGTCCACCCTTTGGACATCCGAAATGGCATTACCCCGCCAGAAGTTTCATGGTTTCCTGGGCGACGTTCTGAACCAGCGGCAATTGCAGTGACTTCACAATTGCATACCCTATGTTAAAAGGCATCCGCTGACGTCAATGAGTCGGGCTCCAATAACAGTCTCTCCCTGAGCTGGCTGCAAGATGTCTTTTCAAAGATCTGATCGACGATAAGAACATCCGCCGGCTGTCCAAAGTCAGTGTCTCGCCAGCTCACGTAGCGCTGAGATGAAACGAGCCAGCGGCTCACCCGCAACCTGCGCGTTCTGTCTGGTTTCTAAACGCCACATTCGGCGGCTCATTACCACAGAGACATGTGCCTGCAACGCAGTTGCAACAGAGTAATTTCTGTCATCTGCCAACGTAAGCGTGGATAGCATCTTTTGTCCCTACTGGCCGAGGCAATGACGCAGCAGCGCACACATCCTAACGTCAGGCAAGACCGGATGTCCTGACGCGATCAAAACCTACGTTTACACTTGTAGGATTTTTTTGAAATGAGATTTTTTTCAGTTGACTGGTCCTGAGTAGTCCTGGGTTCAATCCCGGGCTCGGTATCTTTCTGTGTGGAGTTCACATGTTCTCCCAGTGACTGCGTGGGTTCCCTCCGGGTACTCCGGCTTCCTCCCACCTCCAAAGACATGCACCTGGGGATAGGTTGATTGGCAACACTAAATTGGCCCTAGTGTGTGAATGTGAGTGTGAATGTTGTCTGTCTATCTGTGTTGGCTCTGTGATGAGGTGGCGACTTGTCCAGGGTGTACACCGCCTTCCGCCCGAAAGCAGCTGAGATAGGCTCCAGCACCCCTCGCGACCCCAAAAGGGACAAGCGGTAGAAAATGGATGGATGGTTACACAGCTTTATTATACTTCAGTATAAACTCGAACAGGCCTCAATGTGGCCTGACGTGACTAGCATACACGGTTCAATAAAGTGAAAACAAAGGAAGTTGACCACATTTCGTAAACGAACAAGGAAGTTGCTACTACTACAAAATGAAAACTTGACAGACCTTAAAATTTTTTTATTTTTTTTTACGTGAAAATAAATTAAAACAATATAATTTATGAATGGTTGTATACAGTTGTGGTCAAAAGTTTACACACACTTGTAAAGAACATAATGTCATGGCTGTCTTAAGTTTCCAATCATTTCTACAACTCTTATTTCTTTGTGATAGAGTGATTGGAGCAAATACTTGTTGGTCACACAAAACATTCATGAAGTTTGGTTCTTTTATGAATTTATTATGGGTCTACTGAAAATGTGACCAAATCTGCTGGGTGTAAAGTATACATACAGCAAGATACATTATCAATTTTGGTGATGTAGAAAAGTTACAATCAAATCAAATTAGCTTCATGTCATGGCCTCTTAACTTCATGTGATTGATTATGATTGACGACACCTGTTGACTTCTCTGAGCCCATTTAAATAGGGCTCATGTGATGCAGTCATGAGACTCGGTTACAAGTGCGACAATGGAAAAGTCAAAGGAACTCAGCACAGATCTGAAAAAAACTAATCATTGACTTGAACAAGTCAGGAAAGTCACTTGGAGCCATTTCAAAGCATCTTAATTTCCCAAGAGCAACTGTGTAGACAATTGTTACTAAGTATAAAGCGCATGGCACAGTTTTGTCACTGCCACGATCAGGAAGAAAACGCAAGCTATCACCAGCAAGCTACTGAGAGAAAATTGGTCAAAATGATCAAAAGTCAACCGAGAACCACCAAAAAGCAGGTCTGCAATGAATTGGAAGCAGCTGGAACACAGGTGTCAGTGTCCACAGTCAAGTGTGTTTTGCATCGCCATGGACTGAGAGGCTACCATGCAAGAAACAAGAAAATTGAGCTGTTGGGCCACAATACCCAGCAATGTGTTTGGAGGAGAAAAGGTGAGGCGTTTAATCCCAGGAACACCAAACCTACCGTCAAGCATGGTTGTGATAGTATTATGCTCTGGGCCTGTTTTGCTGCCAATGGAACTGGTGCTTTACAAAGAGTAAATGGGACAATAAAAAAAGAGGATTACCTCCAAATTCTTCAGGACAACCTAAAATCATCAGCCCGGAGGTTGGGTCTTGGGCGCAGTTGGGTGTTCCAACAGGACAATGACAATGGCTAAATCAGAATCAAATTGAGGTTTTAGAATGGCCTTCCCAAAGTCCTGACTTAAACCCTTTTGAGAACATGTGGACAATGCTGAAGAAACAAGTCCATGTCAGAAAACCAACAAATGTAGCTGAACTGCACCAATTTTGTCAAGAGAAGTGGTAAAAAATTCAACCAGAAGCTTGTGGATGGCTACTAAAAGCGCCTTATTGCAGTGAAACTTGCCAAGGGACATGTAAGCAAATATTAACATTGCTGTATGTATACTTTTGACCCAGCAGATTTGCTCACATTTTCAGTAGACCCATAATAAATTCATAAAAGAACCAAACTTCATGAATGTTTTTTGTGACCAACAAGTATGTGCTCCAATCACGCTATGACAAAAAAATAAGAGTTGTAGAAATTATTGGAAACTCAAGACAGCCATGACATTATGTTCTTTACGACTGTATGTCAATTTTTGACCACGACTGTATATTGTGTAATATGTTTGGGAGGGTTGTAATGTTTTATGGCTGTTAAGGAGCCACCGACGTTAGCTTTATTTTTCAACTCACTTACGTAAACAACTTACGCAATATATGTAACATGTAAGCAAATACGCCACAGCCTCAATTCCGGTCTTTCAACAATCGCTATTTCTTCGGAATCAAAATCTCTATTCATGTATTACTTATAGCAGTGGTTCTTAACCTGGGTTCGATCGAACCCTAGGGGTTCGGTGAGTCGGGCTCAGGGGTTCGGCGGAGGCCAAGACACACCCGACTCATCGTGTAAATACAAACTTCTCCCTATCGGCGTATTACGGATACGGCAACAGCAGAAGTCAGACTGATTTGCAGGTGTGTAATTTGTTGTGAGTTTATGCACTGTGTTGGTTTTGTGGCTTGAACAAGGTGATGTTCATGCACGGTTCATTTTGTGCACCAGTAAAAAAACATGGTAGCACTTTAGTATGGGGAACATATTCACCATTAATTAGTTGCTTATTAACATGCAAATTAGTAACATATTGGCTCTTAACTAGTCATTATTAAGTACTTATTAATGCCTTATTCGGCATGGCCTTGTTATAACCCTAACCTTCTAACCCTAACCCTAACCAAATAACTCTAAATTGTCAAGACTGGGACCGTGGCGTGGTTTGTTCTCCCAAGGTGCAAAAGATTTGGACCAGATGTGGCGTGAAGGGGAGTACATGATTTATTTTAACACTATACATCAAAAAGGAACAAACGAAAAGCGCGCACAATGGCGTAGGTACAAAACTAGGCTATTGAAAACAAAACTTGCACATAGGCAGAAACTGTGAACAATTAAACAAAACTTGCAAACTATGGCATGAATAAAGAAAACTTACTTGGACATGGCATGAAGTGCGCAGAGTGTGACAGGGGTATGAAGAGCATAAATGCGGGATGTCGCCAGAAAGACAAACTGAAAACAATGAACTTAAATACTACAGACATGATTAACGAAAACAGGTGCGTGACTCAAAACGTGAAACAGGTGCGTGACGTGACAGGTGAAAACTAATGGGTTGCTATGGTGACAAACAAGAGTGCACAATGAGTCCAAACGTGGAACAGGTGAAACTAATGGGTAACCATGGAAACAAGACGAGGGAGTGAAAAGCCAGAAACTAAAGAGTCCAATAACTAAACAAAACAAAACATGACTAATACAAAACATGGTCACACAGACATGACATAAATTAAGTCTTTGTTACTTAGAATATGTTCCCCATACTAAAGTGTTACCAAAAACATATAACTTTGTCTCGAATTTGAAAAAATATATATATATATTTTTTTTTTTTCACTAAAGAAGGGTTCGGTGAATGCGCATATGAAACTGGTGGGGTTCTGTACCTCCAACAAGGTTAAGAACCACTGACTTATAGCCTATTATTTGTGCATTATTTGATGCACCAAACATATGGCCGCCGATAAAAGACTTTGCTCACCGAAACAGGCTGTTGTGATGAAGTATCCACTTACGCCGGCGGGCTGCGTCTTTCCCCGCACACGAGAATAACAGCTCGACTAAAGATGACGAAAAATTCACATCTGAGTCGCAATCAGGTCTCATTTCTGTTAAGACTGAAGTCACATTTGAAAAGATCAGATTCTAAAAAAAAATTATAAAAATGATTGAGAGGCACTGTGTTATGGGAAACGCTTTAGGACCTTGTCAGTCAGAGTTCAGTGATTAATAACCAGTAAGATATCTGCTTACTTTAATTAGTAAGCAGATATCTACTTAGTGTGGTCATTTTCTTGGTAATATTTTGTCTTTAAATATGTCAGAATTAAACAGTTATACAAATTCTGAGAGTTTCAAGAAATATTATTTGACCCTTTGCTAAGCTACTGGCTGGAAACCCCCGTTCTATAAAGTAAAATACATGTAAAAATATAGAAAAATGTTCTGTTAAACTGGTGGTGTTCTTGTTATATTTTTTGGTTAAATAAAATAACTTTAAGCAAGTTGCAAATAAACACTTTGGCCTTTATTAAAACACTGTTGTTGGCGAGGAGCTGAGGAATTTGCTACAAGTTCCTTATGGCGTCATTTTTGTTTTTCGTCTTTGATAAATTGTGCACACATTTATTTGGCCTCGGGGTGGATTGTTTGACAGTCATACTCAACAAAAGTGCAGTCACCTAAGTGTTTGATTCTTTGTTTAGACACGCCAACTTGAGGAGTTATTATTATACAGTAGGTTCATGCATGGAGTGTTTTTTTGTTACCCAGCACATAGCAGGAGAGGTAATTAGAGATGTTTCCCAAGCCGCTGCAAAACAGAAGCACGCAAAACACCTCCCAGGTGGGCGAGGCGAGCAGAGCCAGGCTGAACACGGCCTGGATCATTGACGTTCCAAACAGAACAGGCTTACGACCAAATCTGAAAGAAGTTGAGAGCGTTGAAATGTTAATCATAGTCACCATTTTTATCAATAAATATTTACAGTATATATAACTCTTAATAATGTTCACCTTATTTAACAACAATAAACCCTAAATGTATACACGCAACCCGCCTGAGTACACCCGTTGCCCCAGCCAGGGATCAAACCAGTATTGAGGTTAATTTTGGTGTCTTCATTACCAAAGCTTTTTTTTGACACCAAAATAATGAGTAACTACATTTTGTTTTTCATTGAATTATGATGACATTTCTATTGAGTAAAAATGTGTGAACAAAATGCATTTTAAAATTCAGTTCAGAAAATGAACTCCTCTCTGAGCTGCCACCTTACCGTGGTAGAGGAGTTTGCGTGTCCCAATGATCCTAGGAGCTATGTTGTCCGGGGGCTTTATGCCCCCTGGTAGGGTCTCCCAAGACAAACTGGTCCTAGGTGAGGGATCAGACAAAGAGCAGCTCGAAGACCTCCATGACGAATAAAAATAAAGGACCCAGATTTCCCTCGCCCGGACGCGGGTCACCGGGGCCCCCCTCTGGAGCCAGGCCCGGAGCTGGGGCACGATGGCGAGCGCCTGGTGGCCGGGCCTGTCCCCATGGGGCCCGGCCGGGCACAGCCCGAAGAGGCAACGTGGGTCCCCCTCCAATGGGCTCACCACCCATAGCAGGGGCCATAGAGGTCGGGTGCATTGTGAGCTGGGCGGCAGCCGACGGCAGGGCACTTGGCGGTCCGATCCTCGGCTACAGAAGCTAGCTCTTGGGACGGGGAACGTCACCTCGCTGGGGGGGAAGGAGCCTGAGTTAGTGCGCGAGGTTGAGAAGTTCCGGCTAGATATAGTCGGACTCACTTCGACGCACAGCAAGGGCTCTGGAACCAGTTCTCTCGAGAGGGGCTGGACTCTCTTCCACTCTGGCGTTGCCGGCAATGAGAGGCGACGGGCTGGGGTGGCCATTCTTGTTGCCCCCCGGCTCAGAGCCTGCACGTTGGAGTTCAACCCGGTGGACGAGAGGGTAGCTTCCCTCCGCCTTCAGGTGGGGGAACGGGTCCTGACTGTGGTTTGCGCTTACGCGCCAAGCCGCAGCTCAGAGTACCCACCCTTTTTGGATTCGCTCGAGGGAGTACTTGAGAGTGCTCCCCCGGGTGATTCCCTCGTTCTACTGGGGGACTTCAATGCTCATGTTGGCAGCGACAGTGAAACCTGGAGAGGCGTGATTGGGAAGAATGGCCGCCAGGATCTGAACCCGAGTGGTGTTCTGTTATTGGACTTTTGTGCCCGTCACAGATTGTCCATAATGAACACCATGTTCGAACATAAGGGTGTCCATATGTGCACTTGGCACCAGGACACCCTAGGCCGCAGTTCCATGATCGACTTTGTAGTTGTGTCATCGGATTTGCGGCCTTATGTTTTGGACACTCGGGTGAAGAGAGGGGCGGAGCTTTCAACCGATCACCACCTGGTGGTGAGTTGGCTGCGATGGTGGGGGAGGATGCCGGACAGACCTGGCAGGCCCAAACGCATTGTGAGGGTTTGCTGGGAACGTCTGGCAGAGTCTCCTGTCAGAGAGAGTTTCAATTCCCACCTCCGGAAGAACTTTGAACATGTCACGAGGGAGGTGCTGGACATTGAGTCCGAGTGGACCATGTTCCGCACCTCTATTGTCGAGGCAGCTGATTGGAGCTGTGGCCGCAAGGTAGTTGGTGCTTATCGTGGCGGTAATCCTAGAACCCGTTGGTGGACACCGGCGGTGAGGGATGCCGTCAAGCTGAAGAAGGAGTCCTATCGGGTTCTTTTGGCTCATAGGACTCCGGAGGCAGCGGACAGGTACCGACAGGCCAAGCGGTGTGCGGCTTCAGCGGTTGCGGAGGCAAAAACTCGGACATGGGAGGAGTTCGGGGAAGCCATGGAAAACGACTTCCGGACGGCTTCGAAGCGATTCTGGACCACCATCCGCCGCCTCAGGAAGGGGAAGCAGTGCACTATCAACACCGTGTATGGTGAGGATGGTGTTCTGCTAACCTCGACTGCGGATGTTGTGGATCGGTGGAGGGAATACTTCGAAGACCTCCTCAATCCCACCAACACGTCTTCCTATGAGGAAGCAGTGCCTGGGGAATCTGTGGTGGGCTCTTCTATTTCTGGGGCTGAGGTTGCTGAGGTAGTTAAAAAGCTCCTCGGTGGCAAGGCCCCGGGGATGGATGAGATTCGCCCGGAGTTCCTTAAGGCTCTGGATGCTGTGGGGCTGTCTTGGTTGACAAGACTCTGCAGCATCGCGTGGACATCGGGGTCGGTACCTCTGGATTGGCAGACCGGGGTGGTGGTTCCTCTCTTTAAGAAGGGGAACCGGAGGGTGTGTTCTAACTATCGTGGGATCACAGTCCTCAGCCTTCTCGGTAAGGTCTATTCAGGTGTACTGGAGAGGAGGCTACGCCGGATAGTCGAACCTCGGATTCAGGAGGAACAGTGTGGTTTTCGTCCTGGTCGTGGAACTGTGGACCAGCTCTATACTCTCGGCAGGGTCCTTGAGGGTGCATGGGAGTTTGCCCAACCAGTCTACATGTGTTTTGTGGACTTGGAGAAGGCATTCGACCGTGTCCCTCGGGAAGTCCTGTGGGGAGTGCTCAGAGAGTATGGGGTATCGGACTGTCTGATTTTGGCGGTCCGCTCCCTGTATGATCAGTGTCAGAGCTTGGTCCGCATTGCCGGCAGTTAGTCGGACACGTTTCCAGTGAGGGTTGGACTCCGCCAAGGCTGCCCTTTGTCACCGATTCTGTTCATTACTTTTATGGACAGAATTTCTAGGCGCAGTCAAGGCGTTGAGGGGATCTGGTTTGGTGGCTGCAGGATTAGGTCTCTGCTTTTTGCAGATGATGTGGTCCTGATGGCTTCATCTGGCCAGGATCTTCAGCTCTCACTGGATCGGTTCGCAGCCGAGTGTGAAGCGACTGGGATGAGAATCAGCACCTCCAAGTCCGAGTCCATGGTTCTCGCCCGGAAAAGGGTGGAATGCCATCTTCGGGTTGGGGAGGAGACCCTGCCCCAAGTGGAGGAGTTCAAGTACCTCGGAGTCTTGTTCACGAGTGAGGGAAGAGTGGATCGTGAGATCGACAGGCGGATCGGTGCGGCATCTTCAGTAATGCGGACGCTGTATCGATCCGTTGTGGTGAAGAAGGAGCTGAGCCGGAAGGCAAAGCTCTCAATTTACCGGTCGATCTACGTTCCCATCCTCACCTATGGTCATGAGCTTTGGGTTATGACCGAAAGGACAAGATCACGGGTACAAGCGGCCGAAATGAGTTTCCTCCGCCGGGTGGCAGGGCTCTCCCTTAGAGATAGGGTGAGAAGCTCTGTCATCCGGGGGGAGCTCAAAGTAAAGCCGCTGCTCCTCCACATCGAGAGGAGCCAGATGAGGTGGTTCGGGCATCTGGTCAGGATGCCACCCGATCGCCTCCCTCGGGAGGTGTTTAGGGCACGTCCGACCGGTAGGAGGCCACGGGGAAGACCCAGGACACGCTGGGAAGACTATGTCTCCCGGCTGGCCTGGGAACGCCTCGGGATCCCCCGGGAGGAGCTGGACGAAGTGGCTGGGGAGAGGGAAGTCTGGGCTTCCCTGCTTAGGCTGCTGCCCCCGTGACCCGACCTCGGATAAGCGGAAGAAGATGGATGGATGGATGGATGGAGTTCAGAAAATGTTTGTGTATACAAATTAGTTGCTTCAAAAGTCTAGACCAGGGGTCCCCAAACTTTTTGACCCGGGGGCCTCATTGGGTTAAAAAAATGTTTGCATACATATATACATACATCCACACACACACACACACACACACACACACACACACACACACACACACACACACACACACACACACACACACACACACACACACACACACACACACACACACACACACACACACACATACATACATACATATATATATATATATATATATATATATATATATATATATATATATATACACATACATACATCTATAATATATATATATATATATATATATATACATATATATATATACACATACATACATCTATATATATATATATATATATATATATATACACACATACATATATATATACATACATACAGTATATACACATACATATATATATATATATATATATACATACACATATATATACACATACATATATATATATACATACATACATATATACACATACATACATATATACACATACATATATATACATATATGTATGTATGTATATATATGTATCTATATACATACATGTATGTATGTGTGTATATATATGTATATATATATATATGTGTATATATATATGTATATACATACCAGTGACATGCGGTGAGGTTCATGGCTGGTGAGGCACTGACTTCATCACAGTCAGATTTACAAACATCTGAACCCTAAAGAGTATCTTATTCACCATTTGATTGGCAGCAGTTAACGGGTTATGTTTAAAAGCTCATACCAGCATTCTTCCCTGCTTGGCACTCAGCATCAAGGGTTGGAAATGGGGGTTAAATCACCAAAAATTATTCCCGGGCGCGGCGCCGCTGCTGCCCACTGCTCCCCTCACCTCCCAGGGGGTGAACAAGGGGATGGGTCAAATGCAGAGGACAAATTTCATTACACCTAGTGTGTGTGTGACAATCATTTGTACTTTAACTTATATTTAACTTTACACATGCAAACTGTAGCACACAAAAAAGCACATTTAATAAAAAAAACGTTATTATGGTCTTACCTTTACTTATAAATGAAGTCCATGCACCGCTGTTGTGCTGGATTAATGCACCCCCTGACGGGAGTGTTATATCATCTAAAGCCCTCACTTAAACTTTCCACGTGCAAGATTGAATCTATTTAAAAAAGTGTAACCGAGGGTTTATAAATGTCGCCTATACTGTATGAAACTACAAAATAACAAACACGGAGGCTCCAGTTTACACGAGGACCACTTTATTTACCTTCTTTCAAAAACCTCCGCTCCACTCCAACGTGTCATCACTTCCGCTCTTAGCGCCTTCAAAATAAGAGCTCAAGGCATATACTGTATAACAGCGCATAACCGGAACTTAACATCACAAAGAGGAAAACCCATAAAAATAGGTTACAAAAGTTATTTAATAAGAAGCCATAAAGTGCAAAAACTATCATGTTCGTGTTGGAGGAGTTGTGAATTAGATACACCTGCAGTCTGCAGGTGTACCTAATGTTGTGGCCCTGCAGTCATTCACAACTCCTCCAACACGAACATTATTGTTTTTGCACTTTTTGGCTTCTTATGAAATAACTTTTTTAAATAGATTCAATCTTGCACGTGGAAAGTTTAAGTGTGGGCTTTAGTTGATATAACACTCCCGTCAGGGGGTGCATTCTACGGCGGGGGTGCAGGAGGCGGGATTACTGCAAGCCTCAGCCAGTGCGTCTTTTGCAGCCGTTTTATGATCGCTCAGCACAAGAAATACGTTACACACATACAGTTGTTGACAAAATACACTATACATTATATACCTCAGCTAACTAAACTATGGAAATGTATAATATAATTCATATAGCAAAACGGTCTCACTGCACAGCAGGCCAGCAGTTAGCCGAGTCCGCAATCCATGTTGAGGCACAACGCAGTGACGTGCCTCAACAACAATTCAGCGATTTTAAATAAAAATAATCTAAAACTGGTGAAGTTAAATGGAAAATAACTTTATAGTATAATCACTGGATACATATAACAATTTAATAAAAATGTTTTCCTTTTACATTTTTTTTTCTTTCCATGATGGCAGGTGAGGCCCCGCCTCACCTGCCTCTAGTGACTGCACGTCACTGATACATACATACATACATACATATACATATGTATGTATATATATATATATATATATATATATATATATATATATATATACATATATGTATATACGTACATACATGTATGTATGTATATACATAGTACATATATACACATATGTATATAAATATATATACATACATATATGTGTATATAATCTGTCTCATTGCAGATTAGACAAACTGCCTTTTCCTTACACTGAACAAAAAAAAGTCATATGTCCACTGATGTTTAAAAACTCTACACTCGGAGTCTATTTTACGTTTCTCCAACGATTTGTTTCCCTCGTGCACTAATTGGCTGAAAGAGTGCGCACTTGCGTTATCGATGGGAAAATGCATTTTCAGACAATATGATTTGCCTGAGCCATCCATTTTCTACCACGCTTACCCACTTGCTGTAAATTAAGACTGAAGCAATGGTTGTGTCTCTGAAGCAACAAACGAGGTGTCAAGTTTGCGGTCACGTGATGCATAAACTGCCTTTTTGCAGCAACTTTGGAATGACACATGAAATTTAACAAAGTCGATTTTTAAACGCATGCATTTTGCCCACAAATTTATATTCAATGAAATGATCAGCATGATTTCAGTTCACAAATCTCAGTTGCAAAAGTGTCAAAAAACCCCCAAAGCTTTGGTAATATAGACAAATGAACCTCCATAAAGCAGAGTGTACAGATTGAAAGACAACAAAGCAAGAAGCTGAACTGTCGGCTTGTTTTGTTGTCCGGTGCAAACTCTCAAGGTAATGGTAATGTACACACTATCTAGCAACTGATTTATTGTTGTAAGTCTGTCCCGTTATTCTAAAACAGTTGCAAAACATAGCTGTTAATCATTGTCACGCTGTCACCTTTTTTAACCGTATTTAACATGCAAAGGTCAAAGTAACACTACTTGCCTTTTACTTTGATCAAAAAGTGAACTTTGTTTCAGGGAACAAAAGATCCCAAATTTACGGCTCACAGATTAGGGCGCATCAGCAGTCAAGTGCAGCTAATGTTGTGATTGTGGCTTGAAAGGGATTTGTTGCTCTGAAAGCTTTTATCGAGGGCTAAACGAATATGGCCAAAATAAAAATCATAATTACTTTGATGTATATTGAAATCAAGATTAATAACATGATATTCATTCATTTGAAAACTTGAGTGTTTATTGTACCACCAAAACTCAATTGTAAAGAGCATTTAAAGCAGGGATGTCAAACTCAAATACAGAGTGGGCCAAAATTTAAAACTGAATAAAGCCGCGGGCCAATGTTGAACAAATTAAACTTTTAATTAGGGACCCAAACAAGTTTTGCATTGAATATTGAAAAAGCAAGGCTCATATAACTTTATAGTGACATGCAAAATCGAGTTTCAAATAATATTAATGATAATAATTAACAAATATCATTGGCATATCAAATACAATTTGTTACAGGATCATCAAATACAATTTATATATGTGTTTGTCATTCTTGTTTTGTGTGGATTCACAGTGTGGCGTATATTTCTAACAGTGTTAAAGTTGTTTATACGGCCACCCTCAGTGTAACCTGTATTGTTGTTGATCAAGTATGCATTGCATTCACGTGTGGGTGCGTGCAGAAGCCGCACATATTATGTGACTGGGCCAGCACTCGTTGGACTGGATGAAAAGCGGACGTGACTATTTTCGGGAGGGGCACTGAAATTTGGGAGTCTCCCGGGAGGGTTGGCAAGTATGAGAATTAGCGGTGAATGCGGTGTTACCGCAGCACCGCCGCTATATATAATCGGCGGGCCAGCTCTAGTGTTAATTTGATATCGCCTCAAGGGCCAAGTGAAATTACACGGCGGGCCAATTTTGGCCCGCAGGTCAAAGTTTGACACCCATGATTTAAAGGAACAACAGATATAGATAAATAAATAAACAACAAGTATAATAATAATAATAAAAGCACCGAATCAAATATATCAGATAACTAACAGTTTTGTTGTTAATTTCGGGGTTTTTTTTTTTTACCTTCTACACTACAGGATTTTTCTGTCATGAATACAATTTGATAAAAAGTTTAATTAAATGCAAAAATGCTCACTTTTTTGGTGCACTACACTTAATATTTTAGGTCAAAGTGAAGTTGGCACGTTGTGTAATTCGTAAATAAAAACAGAATACAATGATTGGCAAATAATTTTCAACTTATATTCAATTGAATAGACTGCAAAGACAAGATATTTAATGTTCGGACTATAGATTTTTTTTTTTTTTGCAAATAATCGCATTGCAAAACAGTTGTCACAGGGGCATTTTTACCACTGTGTTACATGGCCTTTCCTTTTAACAACACTCAGTAATTGTTTGGGAACTGAGGAGACCAATTATTGAAGCTTTTCAGGTGGAATTCTTTCCCATTCTTGCTTGATGTACAGCTTAAGTTGTTCAACAGTCCGGGGGTCTCCGTTGTGGTATATAACGCTTCATAAATGGCCACATATTTTCAATGGGAGACCGGGCTGAACTACAGGCAGGCCAGTCTAGTACCCGCACTCTTTTACTATGAAGCCATGCTGTTGTAACACGTGGCTTGGCATTGTCTTGATGAAATAAGCAGGGGCGTCGTCCATGATAACGTTGCTTGGATGACAACATATGTTGCTCCAAAACCTGTATGTACCTTTCAGCATTAATGGCGCCTTCACAGATGTCTTGGGCACTAATACACTTTGCGCCTATAAAAATCCGGATGGTTCTTTTCCTCTTTGTTCCGGAGGACACGACGTCCACAGTTTCCAAAAACAATTTCAAATGTGGACTCGTCAGACCACAGAACACTTTTCTACTTTGCATCAGCACGTCTTAGATAAGCTCAGTGCCAGATTATTCACTGAACACCACGCTGATAGTTTCAGGGGGAAATGTATGCCCATTAGCCTGTATGCTGATGTGTCATCGAACTCACAGGGCAAAATATGTTTTGACAAAAAAAAAACATGTGGATATGGGTAGTGTTAGTGCCTATTTCCTTCTCAATACGCTGATACGCTGAGGAAATAATGAGCACAACTGTCATCATGGCAATGTAAAACGTGTGGAGACAGCCAAATCACATGATAAAATAATTCCTCATTCGTGTAGCCTAAAGGCATACCTTGGTAAAATGTTTCCTCTTTAGTAAAATGTATCCTCATTAGTTTTGGGCTCTTCATCAGTGTGTGAATGGATGAATGTGGAAATACTGTCAAAGCGCTTTGAGTACCTTGAAGGTAGAAAAGCGCTATACAAGTATAACCCATTTATCATTTATTATCTACTTATTTTCACCAGTAGAACCATTGCTAGCGTTGGTTGTAGTTGGTTTTAGTCTTTGTTTTCTGATAGTACTGACAATAACCATATGATTGCCATTTGTTGTGATATTGTATGCAGGCATGACCTACTTCTTCCTGAAAATAGCCTAGTTTCTGTGTAAATGTCTATTCAGCTATTATAGTCCCAGCACCTCAACCCCTACTAAGAGGCAGTGGAAGTTTGAAGTTCCTTGGGAGTAGCCCAGTCGATCGAGCTGGTTTCGGCAGCGTATCTGGCAACCTCAGTCAGGGAGAGAAAGAGGGGACTACAGAATTTTGACCGTGATTGCAGTACCATTTCTGGGCACATTATTACACATGGCACCTTTAAGTGATGATTGATTAGGCATACTATCGCCGTGTCAAATAATAAGTAGCAACCATGGTGAGATTCCAAACTTCTAGTAGACGTGCTCTTTTTTTCCACTCAAACACTAACCCATCTCACTGTTACAAACTCAGGAATTTGCATGCACATTGCAGTGCCCATTGTTTTTTACCCATTACAATATTTTTATGATCATGAGAAGCCAAAATTGTGATTACCGGTAATTGTCCAGCCCTACTTTTATGGCAGTATCACACACTGTAAAAACTGAAATCTAAGTAAGATTAATATCTCAAATAAGCATACTTGCCAACCCTCCCGGATTTTCCGGGAGACTCCCGAAATTCAGCGCCTCTACCGAAAACCTCCCGGGACAAATTTTGTCCCGAAAATCTCCCGAAATTCAGGCGGACCTGAGTGACGTGTCGACAGCCTGTTTTCACGTCCGCTTTCCCACAATATAACAGCGTGCCTGCCCAATCACGTTATAACTGTAGAATGATGGAGGGCGAGTTCTTGGTTTCTTATGTGGGTTTATTGTTAGGCAGTTTCATTAACGTCCTCCCAGCGCGTTAACAACACACAACGACAGCAGTCACGTTTTCGTCTACCGTAAAGCAGTTTGTCTGCCGTAAACAGCAATGTTGTGACACTCTTAAACAGGACAATACTGCCATCTACTGTACATGCATATGTGACAATAACATCTACAGCTTTTAGAGAGTGCAGTGCACAACTGCGCACACAACAAGGAGACGAAGCAGAATGCATCATGAGAGAGGGTGTTCAGCATGGTTAGAAAAATAGTGACAGAGAATAGAACACGGATGGACAATTCAACCCTTAACTCGACAATGAGTAGATGAGTGTTATGTGTGTGTATATGTGTAAATAAATGAACACAGAAATTCAAGTATTTCTCTTGTATATATATATATATATAGCTAGAATTCACTGAAAGTCAAGTATATCTTACACACATATATATATATATATGAAATACTTGACTTGGTGAATTCTAGCTGTAAATATACTCCTCCCCTCTTTTTTTTTTTTTTTTTTTTTTTTTTTTTTTTTGTGTCCTGTCCAGCTTCTCAGGCAAATCATATAGTTGATGTAGATGCCCATGTCGGCTGTTCAGATTTACTTTACAAAAGAGAAGTGTAGGATACTTCTCTTGTTGCCTTATTTGTATTTGACTTTATTAAATGTATTTATATTATCATTTAGTGCAGCCGGAGCAGGAGGGGATAGAAAGAGAAAAAAAAAAGAAGACAGAGGGGGAAATTGTGGGGACAAGAGGGGGATTAGACAGAGAGACAAAAACAACAACAGCAAACAACAACAACAACAACAATAGAGCAACATCAGCAAATATGACATGTACAAATATGATGGTAAAAGTAATAGCAAATAAGCAGTTAGCGAAAAATAATACAGAAATGACAATGAGCATTATTACACTACAAATGGATCAATACAAATACCAATAGAAATAGCGCTATTGATAATGAACAATACCAATAATTTACCTTTATTATCAACAATACAGTTGTTTAAATGCAACAATACATATACGTAATGATAACTTGAGATACGAAAGAATGCAGAAAAATGGAGGGGGAGAAAGAGAAGCAACCTACATTAACCTTGTAGATTGTTATAGTCACAATAGGTTAAGCTTTGTCAGTGTGCCATGTGTTACACCCAGTTTACCCTAGGGCAACAACGTTTATATATGTTTGATGAAACGTGATTATGTGCATGAGTGTAAGTATGCATATGTACTTGTATATGTACAGAATGTGTATATGTGTTTGTACAATGAATGTATATGTACAGAATGTGTATATGTGTTTGTACAGTGAATGTATATGTACAGTATGTGTATGTGTATGTTTGTATATTGAATGTGCGTGTGGATGTACGAACATTAGGTAGGTAAATATGTACTGTATTTGTGTATGTATGTGGGAGCGTAGGTACCTATGTACGTATGTGAGCATATGTGAATTTGCATGTACAATACATTCGACTCCCAGAGTGCGTGGGAGCCAGAGCACGGCCCCATCACCCCCGGGAGCCCAACCCACAAACAGGAGGCGTGGTGCCCAGGGAACCAGGGACCACCGCCCCCACGCAGCCAAGCCGGCCAGCGACAGGAACCCCAGAGCCCGACCCACCGTACCGCCCACAAGGGCCAGCAGCAGGCCGCAGACAGACGCACCCGGCAGAGGACAGGGCACGAGAAAAGCAGGGGACAGCCAGACCCCAAGCCAGCGAGAGACCACACCCCACACGGGCAGAAAGGCGAGACGCCCCGCCCGAGGGACCCAGAGACTCCCCGCAACCGGACGGGAAGACCCCCACCGGCAACCGGGCCCCCACGAGCCCACCCCCCACCCCCGGCGAGCGCGGCGAGGCCAGCCCCCGGCCACCCCACCCAAATCGGCCGCCGCAGGACCACCCAGGCACAGGGCCACGGGAACCACCCACCCCACCCGCAGGGACCCCAACGATGGAGATGGAACAACCAGCAACCGCCACTCCTCCCCTCTTAACCACACCCCCTGACCACGCCCCCCCCCCCCCCCCCCACCTCCCGAAATCTGAGGTTTCACGGTTGGCAAGTATGCAAATAAGGATAATATTTGCTTATTTTCTGTCTCACAAAGCAGATTTTATGTTAGTGTTTTACTTGTTTTAAGTGTTTTGGTCCTAAATGATCTCAGTAAGATATTACAGCTTGTTGCTGAGATGTGATGACCTATATTGAGTAAAACATGCTTGAAACTAGAATATCAACTGTTGCAAAGCTGTGTCATCAACACTCACAAGTATAAAACTACTTTTTTAAAGTAATCATTTCTTATTTCAAGCATGAAAAAAAAAAAAAATCATGACTTTAACACAATTGTGTCTCATAATTAAAACAGATGACAGACAAATGTTTTATTTTCAATGAAACAATAGAAAATACGTACTCATATAGTAGTACAGTTGTTATTAGTGAGAATATACTTATTTTAAGGTATTTTTGGGTTCATTGAGGTTAACTGATTTTAATTGCTTTGGAAAGTCTTGACAAGCCAAATTTTCTTGTTCTATTAGCAGATAATTTTGCTTACTTCAAATAAAATACCCCTAATTTTTGTATTTTTGTTTCTTGTTTTTGAACATTGACTTTTTGCAGTGCAGGACGCAAGCGATGAACGATCACTGCAAGACGGACCGTTCACTCTCCTTTCAGCGACGTACCTGTCTGACAGCACTCCCGAGAAGAAGGATCCGACAAGAACTCCCAGGAAAAAAATGGTGGCGGTGAGCGGATGCCTCCAGCGCTTACTGCACACCAGGTCAAACTGGAAATGCAAGAAGTGTGACGGCGGATAAATAACAGTCAAGCAAGGTCAAATATCAATCAGGTACTAATCTGCATCACTTCACGACATAAATATTGACATGCATGCATGAACATTAATGACGACATGAATTAATGACCTCTGACACCACGGTGGACTGGTAGAAATGGCGGCTGTAGTTCCAGCCGTCCAAGCAGTCCTCCTGTTCCAGGCTGCTCAGGTTGACATCCCGCCCGGGGACCACACCCATGTCAGAGAGGTTGCGAACCTTGTCAAGCCTGTACCTGCGGCACTGGCTCCTCTCCAGCCCCCCTTTCACCTCCTGGGAAGTCAAACCCCAAGGTACAAATCACACATGGCCCCCAGGATGATATTTGATTAGTATTAGAACAGGCTCGCAGGCCACAGTTTTGCACGTATCAATACTCCATCAGTGTTGGCGCTTGGAATTTTCAAAATGGGGTCCAAGGGACCTCATCAAGTCATGAAAATGGGTTCCCACTTTTCTACAAACCCGGTTTCCATATGAGTTGGGAAATTGTGTTAGATGTAAATATAAAAACGGAATACAATAATTTGCAAATCCTTTTCAACCCATATTCAATTGAATGCACTACAAAGACAAGATATTTGATGTTCAAACTCATAAAATTAATTTTTTTTTGCAAATAATAATTAACTTAGAATTTCATGGCTGCAACACGTGCCAAAGTAGTTGGGAAAGGGCATGTTCACCACTGTTTTACATGGCCTTTCATTTTAACAACACTCAGTAAACGTTTGGGAACTGAGGAGTCACATTTTTTAAGCTTCTCAGGTGGAATTATTTCCCATTCTTGCTTGATGTACAGCTTAAGTTGTTCAACAGTCCGGGAGTCTCCGTTGTGGTATTTTAGGCTTCATAATGCGCCACACATTTTCAATGGGCCAGTCTAGTACCCGCACTCTTTTACTATGAAGCACGTAACACGTGGCTTGGCATTGTCTTGCTGAAATAAGCAGGGGTGTCCATGGTAACGTTGCTTGGATGGCAACATATGTTGCTCCAAATGGCGCCTTCACAGATGTGTAAGTTACCCATGTCTTGGGCACTAATACACCCCCATACCTTCACAGATGCTGGCTTTTCAACTTTGCGCCTATAACAATCCGGATGGTTCTTTTCCTCTTTGGTCCAGAGGACACAACGTCCACAGTTTCCAAAAACAATTTGAAATGTGGACTCGTCAGACCACAGAACACTTGTCCACTTTGTATCAGTCCATCTTAGATGAACTCAGTTCCAGCGAAACCGACGGCATTTCTGGGTGTTGTTGATAAACGGTTTTCGCCTTGCATAGGAGAGTTTTAACTTGCACTTACAGATGTAGCGACCAACTGTAGTTACTGACAGTGGGTTTCTGAAGTGTTCCTGAGCCCATGTGGTGATATCTTTTACACACTGATGTCGCTTGTTGATGCAATACAGCCTGAGGGCTCGAAGGTCACGGGCTTAGCTGCTTACGTGCAGTGATTTTTGCAGATTCTCTGAACCCTTTGATGATATTACGGACCGTAGATGCTGAAATCCCTAAATTCCTTGCAATACCTGCTAGAGAAAGGTTTTTCTTAAACTGTTCAACAGTTTGCTCACGCATTTGTTGACAAAGTGGTGACCCTCGCCCCATCCTTGTTTGTGAATGACTTAGCATTTCATGGAATCTACTTTTATACCCAACCATGGCACCCACCTGTTCCCAATTTGCCTGTTCACCTGTGAGATGTTCCAAATAAGTGTTTGATGAGCATTCCTCAACTTTATCAGTATTTATTGCCACCTTTCCCAACTTCTTTGTCACGTGTTGCTGGCATCAAATTCTAAAGTTAATGATTAGTTGCAAAAAAAAATGTTTATCAGTTTGAACATCAAATATGTTGTCTTTGTAGCATATTCAACTGAATATTGGTTGAAAATGATTTAAAGTTAAAGTTAAAGTTAAAGTACCAATGATTGTCACACACACACTAGGTGTGGCGAAATTATTCTCTGCATTTAACCCATCACCCTTGATCACCCCCTGGGAGGTGAGGGGAGCAGTGGGCAGCAGCGGTGGCCGCGCCCGGGAATCATTTTTGGTGATTTAACCCCCAATTCCAACCCTTGATACTGAGTGCCAAGCAGGGAGGTAATGGGTCCCATTTTTATAGTCTTTGGTATGACTCGGCCGGGGTTTGAACCCACAACCTACCGATCTCAGGGCGGACACTCCAACCACTAGGCCACTGAGTAGGTATTTGCAAATCATTGTATTCCGTTTATATTTACATCTAACACAATTTCCCAACTCATTTGGAAACGGGGTTTGTATATTGTGTATAATATTACTTAATTCATAAAAATTAAAAAATACAAAAGAAAACAAATATTTATGCATATGTAAATGTATTAATATTATCGGTATTTTTTTCAATATTTTTATTGTAATATTTTCAGAATGTGTTTGTTCTATTTTTGGCCAAAGTAAGACAAAGAAAACAATCTGAAGTTGTGTTTATTTTTTAGTTTTAATGCCATGATTTTAATAGCATGTGCAGAGATTTTCCTCCATGCGGCCCCTGAGCTAAATGAGTTTGACACCCCTGCCCTTGTGCTTGCTGTATTTTACGACTTAGAATGCATACAAAAAGAAAACCATATGTGTCCTTGTCTTACATAAGGATTGTGAATGATCGGGCATAATTCCAAAAAAAGTGCAGTTCCCCTTTAAAGATTTATAAACTTCTATTTGCAATTAATTCCTATTAATTATGAGTTAACGATAGACAATGCGATAAAGGGGATTAAATTATTTTAATCGATTGACACCCACACTGCAAAAAGTCATTGTTCAAAAACAAGAAAAAAAAAATACAAAAATTAAGGGTATTTCATTTGAACTAAGCAAAATTATCTGCCAATAGAACAAGAAATTTCGGCTTGTCAAGACTTTCCAAAACAAGTAAAATTAGCTAATCTCAATGAACCCAAAAATACCTTAAAATAAGTATATTCTCACTAATAACAACTGCACTTTTCTTGGTAGAAAAGAAGAGACCTTTTTGCTCAATATGATGAAAAATATTCTTAAATTAAGTAAATGCTAGTGCCATTATCTTGACATAATGATATGCGCTCGGCATCATGATTTTTTTTCATGTTTGAAGTAAGAAATTATTACCTAAAAAAAAAAGTTTTATACTTGTGAGTGTTGATGACACAGCTTTGCATCAGTTGATATTCTAGTTTCAAGCATGTTTTACTCAATATAGGTCATACAATCTCAGCTACAAGCTGTAATATCTTACTGAGATCATTTAGGACCAAAACCCTTAAAACAAGTAAAACACTAACATAAAATCTGCTTAGTGAGAAGAATTATCTTATCAGATAGAAAATAAGCAAATATCACCCTTATTTGAGATATTCAATCTTACTTAGATTTCAGTTTTTGCAGTGCATCTTGTTATCTATAATCTACATTTAACTGTATATTTATTAATCCATGCGAATATGATACCCAGCAGACACATACATGTCCTTTTAAAACAGACTTTGAAACAATGTTGCAAAATAGTTGAATTTGTAAATTGAGACAACGTTCCAAGTTGTTAGTTAGGAAATGACCAAATTTCAATGGTCAAATCAACGTCACAACCTGACATTGAATAAATGTTATCAAAAAGCATGTTGCTTCAACGTTGTATTTGTGTTGTAGAATATCGGTTGGGAAATGACCAAAATTCAATGGTCAAATTAATGTCAGAAACCAACGTTGATTAAACATTGTCAAAAAGCATGTTGTTTCAACGTTACTATTGTTAATATCATCAAAAAGGGAATTTGAATGTTGGGTTGGTTTGTAAATATTGATGTAAAGTATGGAGGGTTGTTTAATCTCCATTTTGGGGCGGTATAGCTCGGTTGGTAGAGTGGCCGTGCCAGCAACTTGAGGGTTCCCGGTTCGATCCCAGCTTGCGCCATCCTAGTCACTGCCGCTGTGTCCTTGGGCAAGACACTTTACCCACCTGCTCCCAGTGCCACCCACCCAAATGTAACATAGGTATTGGGTTTCACTATGTAAAGTGCTTTGAGTCACTAGAGAAAAAGCGCTATATAAATATAATTCACTTCACTTTTGAATGGCATACTCAAATGATGAAATAACCCAAATGACAATTTGTGGGTGAGTATATTGTCCCTGAAAATGGCACAAACCCTTCAGATTTTGTCACGTCTCAAACACATTAAGTTTCATTCATAACTGCATTTATGTTGTTTTTGTGGAGCCATATTTCAGTTAAAACTAGGGATGTTTCGATTATTGAAAATAATTATCGCACATTAATCCATACTTGCCAACCCTCCCGAATTTTCCAGGAGACTCCCGAAATTCAGTGTTTTGTGATGTCGGAGACGGCCGCACCTGGATAGCTGCATGTAACAATTCTGTTTATGTTTACCGTATTTTTCGGACTATAAGGCGCGCTTAAAATCCTTTCATTTTCTCAAAAATCGACAGTGCGCCTCATAACCCGGTGCGGCATAATTCTGGTTGTGCTTACTGACCTCGAAGCAATTTTACTTGGTACATGGTGTAAGGATAAGTGTGACCAGTAGATGGCAGTCACACATAAGAGATACGTGTAGACTGCAATATGATGGCAGTAAACAACACCAAAATTTTAAATGTTCCATTGAGCATATAGAACATTACACACGGCTCTCAAAAATGTATCAAAATATTTTTAGTACGACTTTGGTAAGCTATGAAGCCGCACCGCTTGATGGTTTGTCGGCGCATTAAACATAAGAGTATTATTATGGTGTGTGTATAAGGACCGCAAAATGGCACCTATTAGCAGACATATTATCTGGTGTTTTGTTTCACAATATTATCGAAAACCAACTTTTCTTACCTTCTGGTACCTGCTGATGCGTATTAGGGATCTGCATAAGTCCTGAGAATGTGCGCGCGTCCGCAATTGTAGTCCGTGCCGACACCGTAGTCATAAACTTCTTCTTTTTCTCTACCTTCTTATGTGGCATTCATCCTCCGCTGTTGCCATTTCTAATATAAAGTAACATAAAGCTCTTACTTATATCTGTCAGTAGACTAGCTATCAATGCGCTAAAAACTGTAGTTGGTTTACATAATTCACCCACAGAACTTTAGTTATTAGAGGGTTCCGGTCGGACGGTTATTAACGGGACACATTTCCGGCGTTGTTGTTGCATTAATGATTCACGGATGAGGAGATTCTGCTCCGTTATTGAAGTAAAGTCTGAATGTCATTAAAACAGTTAGCTCCATCTTTTGACACTTCTTTCACCCCCGTCCTTGCACGCTACACCGCTACAACAAAGATGACGGGGAGAAGACGCTGTCGAAGGTGAGCCACGTGAATAAGAATGGCGCATCCTGAAGAGACTGTCAGAAAGCTACTTGAAGATGATCTGTAAAACATAACCTATGCAACACTTTCACCAAAGAAACACCATTAGCTAGGTAGGTCTTTATTGTCATTGCACAAGTACAACGGAACTTTGTTTTCAGCACAGACCCGTTCAAGATTAGACAAGAACAGGAATGCTGATGGGTCGCCACAAGGTGCCCCGTAAAAGATGGGAAAAAGGTCAACGCTGGGGGAGGATGAGTAAAAAAAATACAATCTAGACTGGGCTCCTAAGGGGGCCCAGTCTGGAGTGGAAAAAAGCCTCCATAGCAAACTAGTAACAGAGGGGAGGGAGCGGGGGCCGCGCTGCCCATCCGTTTATCACCCCTAAGGGATTCACATCAAGGGCGTTGGATGGGGCGTGGGGTATGTGTGTGTGGCGTATATTTTTGTGGATGCATGTGAAAGTGAAGAGTGAAGTGAATTATATTTACTGTATTTTTCGGACTATAAGTCGCAGTTTTTTTCATAGTTTGGCCGGGGGTGCGACTTATACTCAGGAGCGACTTATGTGTGAAATTGTTAACACATTACTGTAAAATATCAAATCATATTATTTAGCTCATTCACGTAAGAGACTAGACGTATAAGATTTCATGGGATTTAGCGATTAGGAGTGACAGATTGTTTGGTAAACGTATAGCATGTTCTATATGTTATAGTTATTTGAATGACTCTTACCATAATATGTTACAGTTGGTTATTTATGCCTCATATAACGTACACTTATTCAGCCTTTGTTCACTATTCTTTATTTATTTTAAATTGCCTTTCAAATGTCTATTCTTGGTGTTGGGTTTTATCAAATAAATTCCCCCCAAAAATGCGACTTATACTCAAGTGCGACTTATATATGTTTTTTCCCTTCTTTATTATGCATTTTCGGCCGGTGCGACTTATACTCCGAATAATACGGTATATAGCGCTTTTCTCTAGTGGGTCGCCAGGCATGCGGCACTCCTTCTTCTCCCAAGAGCCCGTCGTGTGTCCAGCAACAACCGCTCCGTCAGGACAAGCAAGTTCCTCCTAACCCAAGATCTTGTCAATTTCGTTGAGGCCAGTTAATTAGTTACAATGTTTAAATTTGGAGAGCAGTGCAAAAAGAGGCAACAAGAAAGTTTAGACAAGACAAAGAAGCAAGCAGGAGAGATAAGGGAGAGGAAAGTGCCAGTGAGAAGAAAAGAAAACTTTTCTTACATGTTCAATTTAGAAAAAAAAAATCATAATATCACCCCTTTAATGCGCCTTATAATCCGGTGCGCCTTTTGTATGAAAAAAGACCTGAATAGACCCTCTCATCGGCAGTGCGCCTTATAATCCAGTGCGCCTTGTGGTCCGAAAAATACGATTTGTTTAAATATGGCGCCGTCTCAAAGCCGAAGAGTATCTTTGACCTTGGCACCTGACACCGTTGTTATGTCCGTCTGATGCTTTGTGCTGACTTCACAGATTGAATAGTTTTCTTTCAGTTTGTGACATTCAGCCGCATTTCGCTGTGACCGTGGCAAAAAATATGTTCAAATTAATTCCGGCTGATATTACATGCCAGCCATAGATATCAACTTTCTTATTTGACTTTGGCTTAGCACCAAGTCCATTGCAGGTGTCTTTACAGAGTCTTGGAAAAGACAGTATCTTTTGGCTTAAAGCTGTTCTGCAGGTAAATTTGGACTTCTTACCACTGGATACCACTGTGAGTGTTTTATGAAGTCCTTTTTCACTCTCTGTGAAAAAAAATTCTTGTTTGAAGCACACAAATTTCTGGTTGATATATCCACCAGCTTTTACTGAGAGACTTAGTTTGAGTTACTCCTCCAGCCATGTTCAGAGGGTTTTTGTCACAGATGGGTGGGGATTGAGCAGCAAGCAAGCAGACACGTCTCCACTCCTTGAAAGGAAGCTTATTTGACGTATTGGACATCAATAATGCTGATAGAATAGCATTAAATATTGCAAAGTGTGTGGAACAACATTCATATACTTCAATGCAGTTAAAGGCTGATATACCAGCTTTGAGGTTTTTGTCTGTAGGACTACTTCACAATCCCACTCTGCTCAAAGTAACGTCACTTGCTTGACGGTCTAAAGCAGTCTTATTCAACCGGCGGCCGCTGGATGGTGTTCCTCGGATTAAAGGCCTCATCTTTTCTCCTCCAAACATAATGCTGGGTATTGTGGCCAAACAGCTCAATTTTGACATCACATGGACAAAGATAAGACCTTCTGGAGGAAAGTTCTGTGGTCAGATGAAACAAAAATTCAGCTGTTTGGCCACAATACCCAGCAATATGTCTGGAGGAGAAAAGTGAGGCCTTTAATCCCAACAACACCATACCTACCGTCAAGCATGGTGGTGGTAGTATTATGCTGTGGGCCTGTTTTGCTGCCAATGGAACTGGTGCTTTACAGAGAGTAAATGGGACAATGAAAAATGAGGATTACCTCCAAATTCTTCAGGACAACCTAAAATCATGAGCCCGGAAATTGGGTCTTGGGCGCAGTTCGGTGTTCCAACAGGACAATGACCCCAAACACACGTCAAAAGTGGTAAAGGAATGGCTAAATCAGGCTAAAATTAAGGTTTTAGAATGGCCTTCTCAAAGTCCTGACTTAAACGTGTGGACAATGCTGAAGAAACAAGTCCATGTCAGAAAACCAACACATTTAGCTGAACTGCACCAGTTTTGTCAAGAGGAGTGGTCAAAAATTCAAGCAGAAGCTTGTGGATGGCTACCAAAAGCGCCTTATTGCAGTGAAACTTGCCAAGGGACCAAATATTAACATTGCTGTATGTATACTTTTGATCCAGCAGATTTAGTCACATTTTCAGTAGACCCATAATAAATTCATAAAAGAACCAAACTTCATGAATGTTTTTTGTGACCAACAAGTATGTGCTCCAATCACTTTATCACAAAAAAATTTGAGTTGTAGAAAGTATTGGAAACTCAAGACAGCAATGACATTATGTTCTTTACTAGTGTATGTAAACTTTTGATCGCGACTATGTAATGATTACTTGAAATACAAAAGAAAGCAGATAAACGGAGGGGAAGAAAGAGAAGCCAGCTATATTAACCTTGTACATTATACGTTATAGTAACAATAGGTTAGGATTTGTCAGTGTGCCATGTGTTACTGGGTAACAACGTTAATATATGTTTGATGAAACGTGATTATATGCATGAGTGTATGTATGTATGTACGGTATGTGTATGTTTGTCCAGTGAATGTATATGTACAGTATGTGTATATGTATGTTTGTACAGTGAATGTATATGTACAGTATGTGTATATGTATGTTTGTACAGTGAATGTATATGTACAGTATGTGTATATGTATGTTTGTACAGTGAATGTATATGTACAGTATGTGTATATGTATGTTTGTACAGTGAATGTGCGTGTGGATGTACGAACTTTGAGTGTGTAGGTATGTACTGTATTTGTGTATGTATGTGGGAGCGTAGGTACGTATGTATGTATGTATGAATAACTTTGTGTATGTGAGTATATATTTGTATTTGTATGTACAATATATTTGACTCCCAGTGTGTGCGGGAGCCAGAGTACCAGCCCAGCCACCCAGAGACCCCAACCCACAAACAGCAGGCGCCCAGGGAACCAGGGACCACCGGCCCCACGCAGCCAGGCCGGCCAGCGACAGGAACCCCAGAGCCCAGTCCACCGTGCCGCCCAGAAGAGCCAGCAGCAGGCCGTAGACCAGGTGTGCTCATTACGTCGATCGCGAGCTACCGGTCGATCTCGGAGGGTGTGTCAGTCGATCACCAGCCAGCCATTCAAAAAATAGTCCTAAAAATGAGCGATCATAAATCTTCACTATGACGTCACTTTCGCCACTTGATTGACATTCACGGCACCCGAGGGTCTTCTGAGATGACGCTGGCTGCTGCCAGCTCATTAAAATTACCGACTGGAAGGCGAGAAACACTTTATTTCAACAGACTCTGGCGCCATACCTGTTGTCAAAACTCCAAAGACCGACTGCACAGTTGCGCTAACAAAACAAGAGTCTCAGAAAGCTGGCGTGCACAAGCTAGCAAGCTACGGAGTTTGCTGACAATGTATTTCTTGTAAAGTGTATACAAAGGAGTACGGAAGCTGGACAAACAAGATGCCAAAAACCAACCACTTTCATGTGGTATTGGACAGAAAGGAGGACTTTTTTCTCCTCCATTCGAAAATGCGGACGTTTTTAGCACCACTGTCTGATTCCTATCAATGCAAGTCATCAGAATCAGGTAATACACCAACTTATATTCTTGTCTTCATGAAAGAAAGGAATCTATATGTGTTAAACATGCCTGTATTATCTTTAAACACCTTAACTTGTTAACAATATTAACTATATGTGTTAAACATGCTTGCATTATCTTTAAACACCTTTAACTTGTTAACAATATTAACTATATGTGTTAAACATGCTTGTATTATCATTAAACACCTTAACTTGTTAACAATATTAACTATAAGTGTTAAACATGCTTGCATTATCTTTAAACACCTTTAACTTGTTAACAATATTAACTATATGTGTTAAACATGCTTGTATTATCTTTAAACACCTTTAACTTATTAATAATATTAACTACATGTATTAAACATGCTTGTATTATCATTAAACACCTTTAACTTGTTAACAATATTAACTATATGTATTATCTTTAAACACCTTTAACTTGTTAACAATATTAACTATATGTATTAAACATACTTGTATTATCATTAAACACCTTTAATTTATTAACAATATTAACTATGTCTTAAACATGATTGCATTATCATTAAACACCTTTAATTTATTAACAATATTAACTATATGTGTTAAACATACTTGCATTATCATTAAACACCTTTAACTTATTAACAAAAACATATATTTCATAAATAAGTAAATATAAATTATATATATGAATGAGGTAGATCCCCACGACTTGATCAATTGAAAAGTAGCTCGCCTGCAGAAAAAGTGTGAGCACCCCTGCCGTAGACAGACGCGCCCGGCAGAGGACAAGGCACGGGAGAAGCAGGGGACAGCCAGCCCCCAAGCCAGTGAGAGACCACACCCCACACGGGCAGAAAGGCGGGACGCCCCGCCCGAGGGGCACAGAGACTCCCCGCAACCGGATGGGAAGACCGCCCCCGCCCCACCAACAACCGGGCCCCCACGAGCCCAACCCCAACCCCCCGGAGAGCTGCCGCAGGATCGCCCTGCACAGGAATCACCCACCCCACCCGCAGGGACCTAACGATGGAGATGTAACAACCAGCAACCGCCCTGTCGAATCCTCCCCCTGAGGGAGGGGGGGGGGATTTTAAATGTAAATAATAATAATAAAATATAAATAAATAATAATAGTGATTTAAAAAAATAAATACAAATAATAATAATAATTAAAAATATATATATATATACAGTATATATCAAAGAATTAAAAGAAGATCACAGACACACAAGGTCACTAGCCGACTTGCAGCACCTCGGAATACCTTGCAGTGCACCAAGCAGTGCACCAAGCTACCACAATAGATGCGGGGACTAGACCCATCAGGCCCCAACCAAGACGGGCACCCGGAAGGGATGGGCGGTGGGACCCAAGAGCTCCAGACACGCAGCCCGGATGCAGTAGCCTGGACAAGTCGCTACCTCATCACAGAGCCAACACAGATAGACAAACAACATTCACACTCACATTCACACACTAGGGCCCATTTAGTGTTGCCAATCAACCTATCCCCAGGTGCATGTCTTTGGAGGTGGGAGGAAGCCGGAGTACCCGGAGGGAACCCACGCAGTCACGGGGAGACCATGCAAACAGTCGTACAAACCTAAATTAAGTAAGAAGTGTAAAGAAATAAAACTGAGGACGTAAAATAATTCAAAATAGGGGACATCAATAATAATTCTAATGTCCGGCCCTTGGGCTCTTAATATTGTGACCTTACGTGACATTATGTAGTGGCCTAAAAGTTCAACGGTTATGACAACTTGAATGAGTCGAGCACTGAATGAGTCGAGCACTCTGTATTTTTGACAAAATGTGGAGTACCTCCATTGGGATCACAGCTTCCCTCCATTCTTGGCTCAGGTTGACCTCGGGGACCAGGCAGTGGTGTGCGGGCGTGTCCGCCACAAACACCAGGGAGTAGGAGCTGGTTCCATTGGGCAGGATGGTGGAACAAAGCATGAAGAAGACAATCACCTGGAAGCGCCCCCACTCTCCCAGGAAGGCCACACTGGTGTCATAGTCCCTCATGGTGCAACCTAATCCAACCTTCTCTTCTCAGCTTTTGTTTTTCTCCTTTGTCTCTGCATATTACACCTGGTCCTGGGAGCAGCTGGCTCCGCCTTGAGGACATTTTTTTCAATGAGTAAGTGAGGTAAACTCGCTCCGCCCCTTACATTGCTTTCATTTTTTCAGAGTGTCAGCTGTGCTCCTTTTTATTAGTACACTTTGGTTTTGTTCTTCTCCTCCTTGCCTGTCTGTTTTGTCACCCCACTCATGTCTTGTCTTGATAGTTCTTTTTATTTCCTTTTTGCTCTTCGGACCTTTAGGAGTTTGCATTTTCATGTTGTGTCTCCTCGGCGCCGTTTGTACATTGGCCGATATGGGCAAATGCACAGCAGCGTTTTACAGCTCCAATCACTAAAAAATGCAATTAAAAATGCTGCATATGCTAAAAATCCTCTCAGCAGGAGAACAATGCTGAAAGTTAATGTAACACAACAGAAGTTAGCCAGGCTACTCTTTCCGCTTTTATTAATTATACATATGTACACACACATATGTATATACATATCAAATCAAATCAAATCAACTTTATTTATATACATATACACACATATATATATATATATATATATATATATATATATATATATATTATATATTTACATACCGGTACATATACAGTGCAGGCCAAAAGTTTGGACACACCTGGTGCGTTTTCTTTATTTTCATGACTATTTACATTGTAGATTGTCACTGAAGGCATCAAAACTATGAATGAACACATGTGGAGTTACGTACTTAACAAAAAAAGGTTAAATAACTGAAAACATGTTTTATATTCTTTGCTCGGATTACTGCTTTGCCCACCCTTGGCATTCTCTCCATGAGCTTCAGGCACATCTGTGAAGGGAAAACCACTTCAGGTGACTGCCTCTTGAAGCTCATGGAGAGAATGCCAAGAGTGTGCAAAGCGGTAACCAGGGCAAAGGGTGGCTATGTTGAAGAAACTAGAATATAAAACATGTTTTTAGTTATTTCACTTTTTTTTTTTGTTAGGTACATAACGCCACAAGTGTTCATTAATAGTTTTGATGTCTTCAGTGATAATCTACAATGTAAATAGTCATGAAAAAAACAAAAACGCATTGAATGAGGAGAAGGTGTGTCCAAACTTTTGAACACACCTGGAATCATGGCACCCACCAGTTCCCAATTAGCCTGTTCACCTGTGGGATGTTCCAAATAAGTGTTTGATGAGCATTCCTCAACGTTCTCAGTCTTCTTTACCACGTGTGTCACCTTTTTGTAAACATGTTGCAGGCATCAAATTCCAAATGAGCTAATATTTGTTAAAAATAACAAAGTTTTCCAGTTTGAACGTTAAGCATCTTGTCTTTGCAGTCCATTCAATTGGACGTGGGTTGAAGAGGATTTGTAAATTATTGTATTCTGTTTTTATTTACGATTTACACAACGTGCCAACTGCACTGGTTTTGGGGTTTGTATTTCTAAAATAAATCGGTGACACAGGCAGGCTGCTGAACCCAGAATTTCCACTAGATGGCGACAAACGCACATTGTACATCGCACATTCACCCAGCGGCAGTCAACTGGCCACAATGCACATAAGACATACAAGTTATACATCTGTCACTTTAACTTTTAGACACCTTATTTACTCATAGCTATTGCTTTCTGACGCGTATGAAGGCTACTCGGTTCTCAACCTCGCCCGAACGCGAGTTTAGAAACTCTGGCTCAGACGCCTCCCGCTCCCCGGAGCTTATTTGATTGGTCACTGCAAAGTCCCTTCTTCTTCTTCTGGCTGCTCTCACTGATTTCTCACGCAGTGCGCCACTTTTCCCCCCATCGGTTGCTGAGGGAAAATTAATCGCTGTTTTGTTCATTATGACACCTGCTGAATTTTTTTATTTACAAATTTGTGCTTTGTTTTAAAGATGTGCTATTTGGATTTATACTGTATGAAAAAACATGTGAAAATGAATTTTACCTTTGCAACCTCATTATACTATTGGCTAAGTGTTATATTCATAAATGTAAGTTTCTCAATACCCGAACTGTTTTTTGTGCCTTTAAAAAAGTATTAGATCTCTACGTTAAAACACTCTACCTCTAACAACCAAAAATAATTGAAACCAATTTCAATTATTTTCTGAACTTGTGTGAGCCTATGGCTTTGCACTTTGTGGACACTTTTTTTTTTTACTTAGCTACAGATAAACCTATATATATCAGTGACGTGCAGTCAGGGGAGGCAGGTGAGGCGGGGCCTCACGTGCCATCATGGAAAGAAAAAATTTTTTAAAAGAAAAAACAATAATTAAATTGTTATATGTATCCAGTGATTATACTATAAAGTTATTTTCCATTTAACTTCACCAGTTTTAGATTATTTTTTTATTCAAAATCGCTGAATTTTCACATTTGCCGTTCAAATCCTGAGAAGAGATTTGCGGTGAGTCAGCAGCCAGTTGAGCCTCACCATGGATTGCGCAATGACTCGGCTAACTGCTGGCCTGCTGTGCAGTGAGACCGTATTGCTATATGAATGATATTATACATTTACATAGTTTAGTTAGCTGAGGTATATAATGTACAGTGTATTTTGTCAACAACTGTATGTGTGTAACATATTTCTTGTGCTGAGCAATCATAAAACTGCTGCGAAGACGCACGGTGTGAGGCTCGCAGTAATCCCGCCTCCTGGTGGTAGAGGGCGGTAGTGATCCCAGGGAGCATTTCTGCGACTACTCGGCTGCAGAAGAAGTGACAACAAGCAGCAACAGTTAGCAGTGATCGTTTATTTTTTCCTCTTGCCTGGACTATTAACATGGAGGATTACATATCTAAAATAAAACAGTTTTCTAAACTGGACTTTCAATCGAAGCAGGAGGTAATACTTAAAGGAAGATCTCCATCGAGACAGAGAGACTTTTAAAACTGAAGAAAGATAAGGAAGACTTCTATAAACAAGTTATTGATGCTTTTGTTCAAAAGGAGCTGCGCATGGACTTCATTTATAAGTAAAGGTAAGACCATAATAACGTTTTTTTATTAAATGTGCTTTTTTGTGTGCTACAGTTTGTATGTGTAAAGTTAAAGTTAAGTTAAAGTACCAATGATTGTCACACACACTATGTGTGGTGAAATTTGTCCTCTGCATTTGACCCATCCCCTTGTTCACCCCCTGGGAGGTGAGGGGAGCAGTGGGCAGCAGCGGCGCCGCGCCCGGGAATCATTTTTGGTGAATTAACCCCCAATTCCAACCCTTGATGCTGAGTGCTAAGCAGGGAAGAATGCTGGTATGAGCTTTTAAACATAACCTGTTAACTGCTGCCAATCAAATGGTGAATAATATACTCTTTAGGGTTCATATGTTTGTAAATCTGACTGTGATGAAGTCAGTGCCTCACCAGCCATCAACCTCACCGCACGTCACTGATATAGTTACTTTATTGAGATTACAACCCCCTAGCGCTGATTTGTACTGTTTTTGTCCTTATTTTGATTATTATTATTTCTCGATTGTTTGTAAATGTTGCAGTTTATAAAAAAAGTTTTATAAAAAATCAAAATTTTGTTTTGTTTTTGCATCTTAATATTTTTATTATAACGTTTGCCATTTGCAGTATTATTTTTTTCATGTTATCACAAACTAAAATGTAATTTTGCACCAGTTTTACAAAAAATTAACCCCCAAAGATCCTTTTTTTTTTTTTTTTTTTTTTTTTTTTTTAAATACAGTCAGGCACATTTAAGGACACTAGTATGTGGATTGTTGAATCTTGAACTTTTGTTGTAGTGTTTGCCATATGGAGGATGGTTTATATCATGTTTTCACAAAATAAAATGGAATTTTGCACCAACCTTACTACAAATTGACCAAAAACTAGGTATAATCAAAATATAGTCAGGCACATCAAAGGACACCGGAATGTATAATATATTTGGGTCCATCCTTGAGGTAAAGATGTGATGAAAAAGTTGACAACATCGCACTCGCCAGTCGTCAAAATGTACGCGCTGCCAGCAGCTAGGAGGCAGCGACGCTGAACATCCACTTTTAACGAGGTTAGACTTGTTTTCCATGTTAATAATAATGTTAAATATGATTAAATTGTGATTGCTAACTGCATGCTAGTCTATGCTACCGCTATGTGGAACTTTGTTGTGAAAAGACGGGGTCTTCCTCAGGAGCTGTAATGCTGTTTTTCTCCAGAAACTACTAGATTTAAGTTGGTTTGATGTGTGTTAGTATAATGCGTGGCTTTTAACCTCAGCACGCATTTCCTCCTAATGTCACAATTAAGACCATATAATTATAATGTATAGATTGGGGCATAGCTACGTTTGGCCGCCATTTTGTAGTTTTTGTTGTCGAGCTCATCATAGAGATCTCTGTGATAAAAACTACAGATTTCGGCCATTTTGCAAGGTATGCATTGATTAAAGTAGAGTTGTGTTTCCGGGGGCGTGGTCATCCCCGCTCTGCACTCTTGTTTTTTTTATCTTTTTTGTCCTGTCCAGCTTCTCAGGCAAATCCTATAGTTGATGTAGATGCCAATATCGGCTGTTCAGATTTACTTTACAAAAGAGAAGTGTGGTATACTTCTCTTGTTGCCTTATTTGTATTTGACTTTATTAAATGTATTTATATTATCATTTGGTGCAGGAGGGGATAGAAAGAGAAAAAAGAGCAACATCAGCAAATACGATATGTACAAATACGAACTTCGTTTCCATATGAGTTGGGAAATTGTGTTAGATGTAAATATAAACGGAATACAATGATTTGCAAATCATTTTCAACCCATATTCAATTGAATATGCTACAAAGACAACATATTTGATGTTCAAACTGATAAACTTTTTTTTTTTTGCAAATAATCATTAACTTTAGAATTTGATGCCAGCAACACGTGACAAAAAAGCTCGCATAAGTGGCAATAAATACTGATAAAGTTGAGGAATGCTCATCAAATACTTATTTGGAACATCCCACAGGTGAACAGGCAAATTGGGAACAGGTGGGTGCCATGATTGGGTATAAAAGTAGATTCCATGAAATGCTCAGTCATTCACAAACAAGGATGGGGCGAGGGTCACCACTTTGTCAACAAATGCGTGAGCAAATTGTTGAACAGTTTAAGAAAAACCTTTCTCAACCAGCTATTGCAAGGAATTTAGGGATTTCACCATCTACGGTCCGTAATATCATCAAGGGGTTCAGAGAATCTGGAGAAATCATTGCACGTAAGCAGCGAAACCCGTGACCTTCGATCCCTCAGGCTGTACTGCATCAACAAGCGACATCAGTGTGTAAAGGATATCACCACATGGGCTCAGGAACACTTCAGAAACCCACTGTCAGTAACTACAGTTGGTCGCTACATCTGTAAGTGCAAGTTAAAACTCTCCTATGGAAGGCGAAAACCGTTTATCAACAACACCCAGAAACGCCGTCGGCTTCGCTGGGCCTGAGCTCATCTAAGATGGACTGATACAAAGTGGAAAAGTGTTATGTGGTCTGACGAGTCCACATTTCAAATTGTTTTTGGAAACTGTGGACGCCGTGTCCTCCGGACCAAAGAGGAAAAGAACCATCCGGATTTTTATAGGCGCAAAGTTGAAAAGCCAGCATCTGTGATGGTATGGGGGTGTATTAGTGCCCAAGACATGGGTAACTTACACATCTGTGAAGGCGCCATTAATGCTGAAAGGTACATACAGGTTTTGGCATCCAAGCAACGTTACCATGGACGCCCCTGCTTATTTCATCAAGACAATGCCAAGCCACGTGTTACATCAACGTGGCTTCATAGTAAAAGAGTGCGGGTACTAGACTGGCCTGCCTGTAGTCCAGACCTGTCTCCCATTGAAAATGTGTGGCGCATTATGAAGCCTAAAATACCACAACGGAGACCCCCGGACTGTTGAACAACTTAAGCTGTACATCAAGCAAGAATGGGAAATAATTCCACCTCAGAAGCTTAAAAAATGTGTCTCCTCAGTTCCCAAACGTTTACTGAGTGTTGTTAAAAGGAAATGCCATGTAACAAAGTGGTGAACATGCCCTTTACCAACTACTTTGGCATGTATTGCAGCCATGAAATTCTAAGTTAATTATTATTTGTAAAAAAAAATTATGAGTTTGAACATCAAATATCTTGTCTTTGTAGTGCATTCAATTGAATATGGGTTGAAAAGGATTTGCAAATCATTGTATTCCGTTTATATTTACATCTAACACAATTTCCCAACTCATATGGAAACGGGGTTTGTATATATATATATATATATATATATATATATATATATATATATATATATATATATACACAGATCACACTGAGGGTGGCCGTATAAACAAGTTTAACACTGTTACAAATATGCGCCACACTGTGGACCCGCACCAAACAAGAATGACAAACACATTTCGGGAGAACATCCGCACCGTAACACAACATAAACACAACAGAACAAATACCCAGAATCCCATGCAGCCCTAACTCTTCCGGGCTGCAATATACACCCCCGCTACCACCAACCCCGCCCACCTCAACAGACGCACAGAGGGGGGCACGGTTGGGGGGCGGGGGTGTATATTGCGTGTCTGAGACCCCTGCTCTAAAGTACCGGTAACGGTACTCGGACTTGAGTACAGTCTGTGGGTACCCTACCCACCTGTGCTCACATGACTGGTCTAGACCGGTCTTATTTGTGTGGGTCATGTTCCTTGTCACTCTGGACCCACGCAAAGTTTTTACTTGTCCTGGTGTGATCCAATGGACGGTCGTTTGATGGTCTTGATGTCATTCCTGAGAAGCTGCTTTAATAAATGAGACTCATGATTTCCGGGAGGTAAATCCAATCAAACATAGCCAGGCTTTTATCAACATTCCTCATCAGATTACTGCCCAGATTTCAAAAGCACGCACACATCATTACGTCCCCGAACAACAAGCTTATTATGGATTCATTATTATTATTAGCAGGCCAGCTTTGACCCAGAAATTAAATGTTCCTGCCATTTGGCCCCCTTCGCACCTTCTCGTCTTAACGTGATTATTCCATCAGCCAAGGAGAATTGTGTCTTAAAAGTGTAGATGGACACACACTGACCCCACTCGCCTACCATGGAGCAGCTGCCTTGCAAGCGGGACGACAGAGGCCCCTCCACGGGGTCCGAGGAGGGGGCGGCAGCGGCCAAAGGGACCTGCTCCAAAGTTTACGAGTGGTTGCCGAAGGCGTACAGGGAAGAACTTTTCGAGGTGTTAAAACTCACGGGGCCGCTGGTGAGTAGATGAAGAGTTTTGTGTTTGTATGTTCAGGTGGCTCTCCATCCAGGTGGGAACCTGTCACAAAAAGGTAAACCATGTAACATTTTTAACAAATATATTTAATAATACTGTGACATAAAAAAAAAAAAAAAGTTTTATATATATGTGTATATATATATATATATATATATATATATATATACACGTGTGTGTGTATATATATATATACACGTGTGTGTGTATATATATATATATATATATATATAAAATAATTGTTTTATTTTTATTATATATATATATATATATATATATATATATATATATATATATATATATATAGTGAAAGTGAAATTGTCACAAACTTTTTTGGCCACTAGGCAAAAACATAATTTTATGTTGTTTCAGATGTTAATATTGTATTAATGATGTTTTTTTGTTTTTTTTGGCTTGCATTGTCGGAGAGTGTTTTTGCTCTGTTGTGTTTGAATTCTTTAAATAAAAATAAACAATAATACGGTAGCATTATAATATTTAAAAAAGAAAAGCAAAATAGTACATTTTTAAAACAAATTATGTGATTTTTTTTTTTCATTCGACCCACTGGGCAAATAATGAACTTTTTTTTTTTTTTCCCCAAAAAATTATTTTTCAGATTGTCATCATCCATATGACATTGTTGTATTGGTGATGTTTTGTTTTTTTGCCTTGCATTGTTGGACAGCATTTTTGCTTTGTTGTCTTCGATATAAATAAATTAAATATTAAGAAAAAAACGTGTATGAAATGATTTGTACAAATATTTAGCAAATTAAATTAAGAAACAATACAAATACATATAACTGTGTTGCAGAGTATTTTTGTGTGGTGTTCGGGTCTGTGGGATCCGTTTTAATTTTTTATTAAAAGAAAAATGATACAATTAATTAATTTTTCAAACTGAGACTCACTGACTTTGGCTCATTTTCTGTGAAGAACATATATCAGAATACATATTTAATGACCACACACCATATGATGTTCTGTGTACCACACACACACACACACACACACACACACACACAGCAGGCAGGCCTAGACAGGAGGAGGACAGAGTGTAGGTACACAGAACATCAGAGGGTCAAATGTGCGAGAAAATGAGAGCAGACAGTGTTGACAAACAATGTTGCAACCTTGTGTGGGAACCATAGGTGCAGAAACACAAAAGAAGAATCCCTGTGGGATGCAGAAACTAGCAGAGAAATTTTCCGTGCAACGTTCATATTGTTGTTACTCAGCCAGCGTTTGTGGGTCTGATGGACCCGTTGCTTTTTGTGGCTTTTAATGCCTCACAACCAAACACTTTTATGTTAAAATACTGAACAGATGTTTACCTTATCCCAATAAACACCTGTTCAGTATTTTAACATAAAAGTGTTTGATTGTGAGGCATTAAAAGACACAAAATGCAACGGGTCCATCAGACCCACAAACACTTTCTGAATAACAACAATATGAACATTACCCAAGGGTTAATTGTGTTAGAATGAAAACAAAATAAAAAAATAAACAGTAATACTGTGGCATTAAACTATTTAGAGAAAATAGGAAATAAGTCACATACGGTTCATTTAAAAATAAAAATACTGTGATTTATTTTGCCTCTTAGCAAAAACAAATAATGAATAATGTTTTGGGTTTTTTAATGTTTTTTCAGACAACAATATTGATTTGTTGATGCTTTTTTTTGCCTTGTTGTGTTCGATATATATGAATGAACTATTTAGAAAAAAATAAATGTAATGATTTGTATAAAAAATAAACCTAAATCAAAAACAATACATGTTTAAGGCCATATAAATAAGGCGATGTGTTGGTTCATAAAATGCTAATTCTTAGTGATGATTTTTTTTGCAAAATTTGAGAATATTTTTGCTTTGTTGTGTTAATTAAAAAAATAAATAAATACACAATACTGCCGTGATATTAAAATATTTGGACTTAAAAAAAACAAGTCACATACTGTACATTTAAAAATATATATACATATATTTTGCCACTGGGCAAAAACAAATAATGAACAACATACTTTTTACTTATTTAAAAAAATATTATTGTTTTGTTTTTTCACACAACAACAGTGGTGATGCTTATTTAATTTTTTTTGCCTTGCCTTGATTATTTTTGCCTTGTGTTCAATATAAATTGTTGAAATAATAAGAAAAAAATTTATGAAATAGTTTGTATAGGAAAATAAGCAAATTAAATCCAATTAAAAAAAACAATAAAACATCTAATTTCAGGGCCATATAGTTAATATATATAATTTTCATTAATTTTCATTTAAATGTTAATTCTATGAGGAGGATGAGGATTAAGATTCAAATAGAAGTTAGGGTAACTATATTAGATTATTATTATTGTGGACTATCAACCATCCATCCATCCATCTTCTTCCGCTTTATTTGAGGTCGGGTCGCGGGGGCAGCAGCCTAACCAGAGAAGCCCAGACTTTTCCTCTCCCCAGCCACTTCGTCCAGCTCTGGCGTTCCCAGGCCAGCCGGGAGACATAGTCTACCCAACGTGTACTGGGTCTTACCCGTGGCCTCCTACCGGTCGGACGTGCCCTAAACACCTCCATAGGGAGGCGTTCGGGTGGCATCCTGACCAGATGCCCGAACCACCTCATCTGGCTCCTCTCAATGTGGAGGAGCAGTGGCTTTACTTTGAGCTCCTCCCGGATGGCAGAGCTTCTCACCCCGCCACCCGGCTGAGGAAACTAATTTCGGCCGCTTTTGGTCATAACCCAAAGCTCATGACCAGAGGTGAGGATGGGAATGTAGATCGACCGGTAAATTGAGAGCTTTGCCTTCCGGCTCAGCTCCTTCTTCACCACAACGGATCGATACAGCGTCCGCGTTACTGAAGACGCCTCACCGATCCGCCTGTCGATCTCACGATCCACTCTTTCCCCACTCGTGAACAAGACTCCGATGTACTTGAACTCCTCCACTTGGGGCAGGGTCTCCTCCCCAACCCGGAGATGGCACTCCACCCTTTTCCGGGCGAGAACCATGGACTCGGATTGGGAGGTGCTGACTCTCATCCCAGTCGCTTCACACTCTGCTGAGAACCGATCCAGGCCAGATGAAACCATCAGGACCACATCATCTGCAAAAAGCAGAGACCTAATCCTGCAGCCACCAAATCATATCCCCTCAGCGCCTTGACTGCGCCTAGAAATTCTGTCCATAAAAGTTATGAACAGAATCGGTGACAAAGGGCAGCCTCACTCTAAACGTGTCGGACTTACTGCCGGCAATGCGGACCAAGCTCTGACACTGATCGTACAGGGAGTGGACCGCCACAATCAGACTGTCCGATACCCCATACTCTCTGAGCACTCCCCACAGGATTTCCCGAGGGACACTGTCGAATGCCTTCTCCAAGTCCACAAAGCACATGTAGACTGGTGGGGAAAACTCCCATGCAGCCTCAAGGACCCTGCCGAGAGTATAGAGCTGGTCCACAGTTCCACGACCAGGACGAAAACCACACTGTTCCTCCTGAATCCGAGGTTCGACTATCCGGCGTAGCCTCCAGTACACCTGATTAGACCTTACCGGAAAGGCTGAGGAGTGTGATCCCACGATAGTTGGAACACACCCTCCGGTTCCTCCACCCTGGTCTGCCAATCCAGAGGTACCGCCCCCGATGTCCACGCGATGCTGCAGAGTCTTGTCAACCAAGACAGCCCCACAGCATCCAGAGCCTTAAGGAACTCCGGGCGGATCTCATCCACCCCCGGGGCCTTGCCAAGGAAGAGCTTTTTAACTACCTCAGCAACCTCATCCCCAGAAATAGGAGAGCCCACCACAGATTCCACAGACACTGCTTCTTCACAGGAAGACGTGTTGATGGGATTGAGGAGGTCTTCGAAGTATTCCCTCCACCGATCCACAACATCCGCAATCGAGGTCAGCAGAACACCATCCTCACCATACACGGCGGCGGATGGTGGTACAGAATCGCTTCGAAGCCGTCCGGAAGTCGTTTTCCATGGCTTCCCTGAACTCCTCCCATGTCCGAATTTTTGCCTTCGCGACCGGTGAAGCCGCACACTGCTTGGCCTGTCGGTATCTGTCCGCTGCCTCTGGAGTCCTATGAGCCAAAAGAACTCAATGGGACTCTTTCTTCAGCTTGACGGCATCCCTCACCGCCGGTGTCCACCAACTACCTTGCGGCCACAGCTCCAATCAGCCGCCTCGACAATAGAGGTGCGGAACATGGTCCACTTGAACTCAATGTCCAGCACCTTCCTTGTGACATGTTCAAAGTTCTTCCGGAGGTGGGAATTGAAACTCTCTCTGACAGGAGACTCTGCTAGACGTTCCCAGCAGACCCTCACACTGCGTTTGGGCCTGCCAGGTCTGTCCGGCATCCTCCCCCACCATCGCAGCCACCAGGTGGTGATCGGTAGAAAGCTCTGCCCCTCTCTTCACCCGAGTGTCCAAAACGTGAGGCTGCAAATCCGATGACACAACTACAAAGTCGATCATGGAACCGCGGCCTAGGGTGTCCTGGTGCCAAGTGCACATATGGACACCCTTATGTTTGAACATGGTGTTTGTTATGGACAATCTGTGACGAGCACAAAAGTCCAATAACAAACCACCTCTCTGGTTCAGATCCGGGCGGCCATTCTTCCCAATCACGCCTCTCCAGGTTTCACTGTCGTTGCCAACATGAGCGTTGAAGTCACCCAGTAGGACAAGGGAATCACCCGGGGGAGCACTTTCCAGTACTCCCTCGAGTGTATCCAAAAAGGGTGGGTACTCTGAACTGCTGTTTGGTGCGTAAGTACAAACAACAGTCAGGACCCTTCCCTCCAACCGAAGCTACCCTCTCGTCCACTGGGTTGAACTCCAACATGCTGGCTTTGAGCCGGGGGGTAAAACAAGAATTGCCACCCCAGCCCCGTCGCCTCTCACTGCGAGCAACGCCAGTGTGGAACAGAGTCCAGCCCCTCTCAAGAGAACTGGTTCCAGAGCCCTTGCTGTGCGTCGAAGTGAGTCCGACTATATCCAGCCGGGACTTCTCCACCTATGTCCCAAGAGCTAGCTTATGTAGCCAGGGATTGGACCGCCAAGTGCCCTGCCTTCGGCTGCCGCCCAGCTCACAACACACCCGACCTCTATGGCCCCTCCCATGAGTGGTGAGCCCATTGGAGGGGGGGACCCACGGCCTCTTCGGGCTGTGCCCGGCCGGGC
>NC_084550.2:15387500-15417500 GCF_033978685.3 Nerophis lumbriciformis | reverse complement strand
GTGCGGAGGTGTACCGAACGAGTTTCCACACGGACATATTAAGTAGCGTACTGCACCTTGTGTAAACAATACTCAAAATGTCGGACATTTTGAGTATTACATACTCAAAATATATGTACATACATATGTACGTATGTATGTATGTGCATATGTATGTAATATATATGTACATACATATGTACATATGTATTATGTACATACATACATATGTACATATGTTACATTGATACCACGCTGTTGTAACACGTGGCTTAGCATTGTCTTGCTGAAATAAGCAACATATGTTGCTCCAAAACCTGTATGTACCTTTCAGCACAGATGCGTAAGTTACCCATGCCTTGGGCACTAATGTAACATCACAGATGCTGGCTTTTGAACTTTGCGCCTAAAATAATCCTGATGGTTCTTTTCCTCTTTGTTCCGTAGGACACAACATCCAAAGTTTCCAAACACAATTTGAAATGTGGACTCATCAGACCACAGAACACTTTTACACTTTGCATCAGTCCATCTTAGATGAGCTTGGGCCCAGCGAAGCCGGCGGCGTTTCTGGCTTTGGCTTTGCATAGTACAGTTTTAACTTGCACTTACAGATGTAGCGAGGAACTGTAGTTAATGACAGTGGTTTTCTGAAGTGTTCCTGAGCCCATGTGGTGATATCCTTTACACACCAATGTCGTTTTTTGATGCAGTACCACCTGAGGGATCGAAGGTCCGCAATATCATCGCTTATTTGTAGTGATTTCTCCAGATTCTCTGAACCTGTTGATGATATTACGGACCGTAGATGGTGAAATCCCTAAATTCCTTGCAATAGCTTGTTGAGAAATGTTGTTCTTAAACTGTTGGACAATTTGCTCACGCAGTTGTTCACAAAGTGGTGACCCTCGCCCTATCCTTGGGGGGTGTATGTGTGGCGTATATTTTTGTGGATGCATGTTTGTGTGTAAGCCTACAGTGTGTCTCTGTTCCGCGGCCTTGATCTTGTCCAGCAAGAAGGGAGTTTGTTGTGTTTTCGCTGCACTGTCCTTTGGGAGTGGTGTAGGCTACAAGATAACGTTAACGTTATCAGACACATACAAAAAGGCTAACGTTAACGTTAACGTTAGCCACTGACTATGCTTAGGTAACGTTAGTCTAGCTAATATTACTGCAGTCCTGGTTGACATAAGAGGTAATGTTATTTTAGCCTAAAGGCTACAAGTGAGCAGATATGGAAATGAACTGGCAACAGTTAACGTTAGTTACTCACCGGCACTATCACTGGGACTGCAGGTTGAAGCAGAGGAAGAGGGGCGTGCTTCGTCATCTCTGTCGCTGCTTCTCCACGACCCGTTTCTCTAACCTTCAGGTTATGTACGGCCTGAACATGTTTCAACATGTTTGTTGTACTGCTCCCCTTACATGAGAGCGAAGCCTGGCAATAATTGCAGATAGCCATTTCCTCGTCGTATTTCTTAGTAGGGCTTCAACTAACAACTAATTTGATACTCGATTAATCTGTCGATTATTACTTCGATTAATCGATTAATAATCGGATAAAAGAGACAAACTACATTTCTATCCTTTCCAGTATTTTATTGGGGGGAAAAACAGCATACTGGCATCATACTTATTTTGATTATTGTTTCTCAGCTGTTTGTAAATGTTGCAGTTTATAAATAAAGGTTTATAAAAAAAAAATAAAAAAATAAAAAGTAGCCTCAGCGCATAGCATAGATCCAACGAATCGATGACTAAATTAATCGCCAACTATTTTTATAATCGGATTTAATCGATTTAATCGATTAGTTGTTACGGCCCTATTTCTTAGTAAAGTGAAGCCATGCCTTGGAGCGTTTTTTCCCGGTCCATTGTTGTTGCTGCTTTCTGTATCTGCCGCCTAATAACAGAGCTATGTCATTTCCTGTGACACAGGATTCGTTCCCAGGGATTCGAATAAAGACCCAAATGTTTTTCTTTACCATAGTGGCTTTGATAACAGGAACCGTTTCTCAAAAAGGGATTTGAATCCATGGAATCGGTTCTTTTCTTATCGAACAATCGGGAGAACCGGTTTCGAACATCATCCGTACTAATATTTGCAAAAAATACCAAAGTTCGAACATTAAATATCTTGTCTTTGCATTCTATTCAATTGAATATAGGTTGAAAAGGATTTGCAAATCATTGTACCGTATTTTTCGGAGTATAAGTCGCACCGGAGTATAAGTCACACCTGCCGAAAATGCATAATAAAGAAGGAAAAAAACATATATAAGTCGCACTGGAGTATAAGTTGCATTTTTTGGGGAAATGTATTTGATAAAACCCAAAACCAAGAATAGACATTTGAAAGGCAATTTAAAATAAATAAAGAATAGTGAACAACAGGCTGAATAAGTGTACGTTATATGAGGCATAAATAACCAAATGAGAACGTGCCTGGTATGTTAACGTAACATATTATGGTAAGAGTCATTCAAATAACTAATATATACAACATGCTATACGTTTACCAAACAATCTGTCACTCCTAATCGCTAAATCCCATGAAATCTTATACGTCTAGTCTCTTACGTGAATGAGATAAATAATATTATTTGATATTTTACGGTAATGTGTTAATAATTTCACACATAAGTCGCTCCTGGGTATAAGTCGCACCCACGGCCAAACTATGAAAAAACTGAGACTTATAGTCTGAAAAATACGGTAGTTGTTGCAGTTCTTGGAGCGTTTTTTTCCGGTCCATTGTTGTTGCTGCTTTCTGTATCTGCCGCCTAATAACTGAGCAGGGATTCGAATAAAGAACCAAATCTTTTTCTTTACTATAGTGGCTTCGATAACGGGAACCGCTTCTCAAAAAGGGATTCGAATCCATGCAATCGGTTCTTTTCTTATCGAACAATCGGGAGAACCGGTTTCGAACATCACCCCTACTAATATTTGCAAAAAATACCAAAGTTCTCCAGTTCGAACATTAAATATCTTGTCTTTGCAGTCTATTCAATTGAATATACCGTATTTTTCGAACTATAAGTCGCAGTTTTTTTCATAGTTTGGCCGGGGGTGCGACTTATACTCAGGAGCGACTTATGTGTGAAATAATTAACACAATACCGTAAAATATCAAATGATATTATTTAGCTCATTCACGTAAGATTTCATGGGAATTAGCGATTAGGAGTGACAGATTGTTTGGTAAACGTATAGCATGTTCTATATGTTATAGTTATTTGAATGACTCTTACCATAATATGTTACGTTAACATACCAGGCACGTTCTCAGTTGGTTATTTATGCCTCATATAACGTACACTTATTCAGCCTGTTGTTCACTATTCTTTATTTATTTTAAATTGCCTTTCAAATGTCTATTCTTGGTGTTGGGTTTTATCAAATAAATTTCCCCAAAAAATGCGACTTATACCAGTGCGACTTATATATGTTTTTTTCCTTCTTTATTCTGCATTTTCGGCCGGTGCGACTTATACTCCGGAGCGACTTATACTCCGAAAAATACGGTAGGTTGAAAAGGATTAGCAAATCATTGTATTCTGTTTTTATTTACCATTTACACAACGTGACAACTTCACTGGTTTTGGGGTTTGTACTTTAAATTCCTGAATATAATAAATGCAATAAATCTAATTCAAATGTGTTTCAGGATAGCACACATCTACATGATGGCCTTTCTACCCGCTGTTCCTGTAAGTGCACACACACACACACACACACACACACACACACACACACACACACACACACACACACAGACACACACACACACACACACACACACACACACACACAGCAATTTGAAATATCAAATTGTCCTCAGCTATCTCGCTGACCTCTCTAAACACAATTTGGGTTATTTATTACGCTTAAAGGATTCTCACGAAAAGCTAATGAAACCACGGCGACCACATGACATGTTGGCATTGAGCTTCCACTTAAACGTTGACCGCTGAGTCCTAGTAGGAGCCAACATGGAGGCGGGAGTCCGGAAAGACCTTTCCTGGAAGTTAGTTAAGATGATATCTGTAGTCTATAACAAGCTCATGGCTGAACATTTAAAAGGAACACATTTATTTGTTTGTGGGAGGACAACCCTTATGTAAAAGTCACTTTTTGACTTCATTGACGGAAAAACTTCCTTCCTCGTCACCCGCCCGTAGTTGGATGAGTCCGCCCCGTGTACACGTCCGCCGCTAAATAAGCAGGCTTCACATTTTATAATATCAGTCAGTTACCGATGTAGGAGTTGTGAGTTTGATCATTTAGTTTTTTTTCAGCCTAGCATGATGCTAAAATGTAATGTTAGCATCATGTTAGCACAAGAATAGCTCATATAGCTATTCTTGTATTGCCAACCTCGCATGATGTAAAAATGTAATTAAAAATATTACAATCTTTCAGTAGCTCACATAGTGCTAGTGCTAGTGTTGCTAACCCAGCATGATGCTAAAATTTTATGTTAGCATGTAGCTCAAATAGCTATTCTTGTGTTACTAAACTAGCAGGATGTTAAAATGTTATGTGAGCATGTAGCTCACCTAGCTATACTAGTGTTGTTAACCCAGCATGATGTGAAAATGTTATGTTAGCATGCAGCTAACATAGCTATGCTAATGTTGCTAACCTACCATGATGCTAAAATGTAATGTTAGCATGTATCTCATATAGCTATTCTTGTGTTACTACTAACCTAACATGATGTAAAAATGTTATGTGAGCATGTAGCTCATATAGCTATTCTTGTGTTCCTAACCAAGCATGATGTTAAAATGTTATGTTAGCATGCAGCTCACATAGCTATGCTAATGTTGCTAACTAAGCATGGTGCTAAAATGTTATGTTAGCATGTAGCTCATATAGCTATTCTTGTATTGCTAACCAAGCAATACAAGAATGTTAAATGCTACATGCTAAATTATTATTATGTTATGTTTTTGGTAACACTTTAGTATGGGGAACATATTCTAAATAACAAAGACTTAATTTAGAGTTATTTGGGCTTAGGGTTAGAGGGTTAGGGCCAGGGATAGAGGGTTAGGGTTATAATAAGGCCATGCCAAATAATAAGTACTTAATAATGACTAGTAAAAAGCCAATATGTTACTAATTTGCATGTTAATAAGCAACTAATTAATGGTGAATATGTTCCCCATACTAAAGTGGTACCATGTTTTATTACTGGTGCACAAAATGAACTGTGCATGAACATCACCTTGTTCAAAGAACAAAACCAACACGGTGCATAAACTCACAACAAATTACACACCTGCAAATCAGTGTGACTTCTGTTGTTGCCGTATCTGTAATACGGCAATAGGGAGAAGTTTTTATTTACATATATTTATATTTACTATGCTAGTGGTGCTAAACTAGCTTGATGTTAAAATATATAATGTTAGCATGTAGCTCACATGCTAGTGTTGTTAACCTAGCTTGATGTTAAATTGTAATCTTAGCATGTTACTGTTGTTAACTGAGCATAACATTAAAATTGAATGTCAGCATGTAGCTCACATGTTAGTTTTGTTGACCTAGCTTGATGTTAAATTGTAATCTTAGCATGTAGCTCACATAGCTATGTTATTGTTGCTAACCTAGCATGACGTTAAAATGTAATGTTAGCATGATCCTCACATAGCTATGCTAGTATTGCTAACCTAGCATGACGTTAAAATGTAATGTTAGCATGATCCTCACATAGCTATGCTAGTATTGCTAACCTAGCATGACGTTAAAATGTAATGTAGCATGACGCGCACATACGTAGCTATGCTAGTGTTGCTAAGCTAGCATGGTGTTAAAATGTAATGTTAGCATGAAGCGCACATAGCTATGCTAGTGTTGCTAAGTTAGCATGATGTTAAAAATGTACTGTTAGCATGTAGCTAACATGCTAGTGTTGCTAACCTAGCATGCTTGTGTCTCCAGGCCATGTTTTTGCATCAGCTGCAGGTGGCCTACCTGCAAAATCAAGTAAGTCCACAACACCTTGATGATCTCTGTGTGTCGTTTTGTTTGCATGTCTCACGTCTCTTGTCCTGCAGGGCATCATTCTGCCTCAGATGTACACGGCGGCGGTGGCCAACGTTTTAAACTTGGCGCTCAACTACGGCCTGATCGTCCTCTTGCAGTTGGGTATCCTGTGAGTGTGTGTGTGTGTGTGTTCAAATCAACATTAGAAATATTATTGTATTGAAACAATGTGCAAATGCGTCTCTCAATCTGAAAACAAGAGACATTAAGAAAGGACATACACTAATCTAGACTTACTGTATATAAACATTACAGGTGTCAGAGTCGTTTTCACTGAGGGCCACATCGCAGTTATGTTTGGCCCCAGAGAGCTGCTTCTAACAGTGAATACTATTATTATTACACAATTTTTTGATGCATTTTATTAGTTTGTTTTTTTTAAACTAAAATTGCAATAATTTCACCTAAAATGTAGTGTATTTTACTGTAAATGCAAAAACAGTACTGCTGTTTTATGGTTAAAAAAAAAAAAGGCAGCTCAGTTGCCAGAATTTTACTGTAAAATTTACATTTGTTTTTTTTTGTTTATTTGTTGTTGTTTTTTTACCGCAAATCAACAAGTGTAGATTTTTCGGTGTATTACTGTAAATGCCAAAACGGCACCTCAGTTTATTACAGTAGAAAAAAAAAGTACTTTTTTTTTTTAATTTAGGGAAAAATACTGTAAAAACTAGGGGTGTGGGAAAAAATCGATTCGAATTCAAATCGTCATCCTCACGTTGTATGATTCTGTATTGATTCTCATTTTTCAAAAATCGATTTATTTTATTTATTTATTCATCTATTTTTATTTATTTTTTATTTTTTATATTAATCAATCCAACACAACAATACCATAATAATGCAATCCAATTCCAAAACCAAACCCGACCCAGGACACTCAGAATAGCAATAAACAGAGCAATTGAGAGGACACACAAAAGTAGTGAAACAAAAATGAATATTATCAACAACAGTATCAATATTAGTTACAATTTCAACATAGCAGTGATTAAAAATCCCTCATTGACATTATCATTAGACATTTATAAAAATAAAAATAAAGAACAATAGTGTCACAGTGGCTTACACTTGCATCGCATCTCATAAGCTTGACAACACACTGTGTCCAATATTTTCACAAAGATAAAATAAGTCATATGTTTGGTTCATTTAATAGTTAAAACAAATTTACATTATTGCAATCAGTTGATAAAACATTGTCCTTTACAATTATAAAAGCTTTTTACAAAAATCTACTACACTGCTTGCATGTCAGCAGACTGGGGTAGATCCTGCTGAAATCCTATGTATTGAATGAATAGAGAATCGTTTTGAATCGGAAAAATATCGTTTTTGAATCGAGAATTGCGTTGAATCGAAAAAATCGATTTATAATCGAATCGTGACCCAAGAATCGATATTGAGTGGGACACCCAAAGATTCGCAGCCCTAGTAAAAACCACAGTAAATGTCACAATTTTAACATGAAATCTATTGCTACTTTTACATTGCACAATTTGATGGATAACTTGCTTTGAAATCATTATTATTAGTAGTATTTATTTCTTCTTTTTTTTTTTCATTTTATTTTTATTGACATCCAGCATCAGACATTCCTATCCATTACATCATATTCACATACATCCTATATCTGTTGTCTGCCCTAAATGTCAAAATATTTTTTGTTTATATCCCAACCAACCCACCCCCCCAAAAAAGAAAGAAACAGCAAAAAAAAACAAAGTAGTATCTACAGATACATCAATTAAATTGAATAAATAAATAAATAATAATAATAATCAGAAATAAAATAAAATATAAAAATATAAACAGATCCATATATATATATATATACATATACATACACATATATATATATATATATATTAGAGATGCGCGGATAGGCAATTATTTCATCCGCAACCGCATCACAAAAGTCGTCAACCATCCGCATCCACCCGAACTAACATTTAATCAAAACCGCACCCGCCCGCACCCGCCCGTTGTTGTATATCTAATATAGACGATGCAAGGCATTAGTGAGGTTATAAAGCTTTTGCCTGTTAAAGAAAGGAGACTGATCCAATGAAGCAGAGACATTCAATGCGTGCCACGCTGTCACGGCCCAGACGCACACCAGTGCGCAATCATCTGGGAGCCGCGCTGAGCGCACCTCCAAGCGCGTGGAGGTGCGATGTCCCTCGCACCCGCGGCGGCTCCACCCGGGCTCGCGCCCGAGGCTTCAGCGCGCACCGCGGCGGCCATCCTACTCGTCGCGGCCTAGCCCTCGCGGCTCTCGCTGCCGGCGACGGCCGGGTATGGGCCCGACGCTCCAGCGCCATCCATTTTCAGGGCTAGTTGATTCGGCAGGTGGGTTGTTACACACTCCTTAGCGGGTTCCGACTTCCATGGCCACCGTCCTGCTGTCTATATCAACCAACACCTTTTCTGGGGTCTGATGAGCTTCGGCATCGGGCGCCTTAACCCGGCGTTCGGTTCATCCCGCAGCGCCAGTTCTGCTTACCAAAAGTGGCCCACTCGGCTCACCAGGGTGAGCCCAACCCCTTTCGTGAGCGCACTGCGCGCGGAGTGACCCCTGTTACGCGCCCCCGGCAACGGGGGTGGCGGGCAGGTAAGCTGCGCGGGCGGAGCGCACGGAGTGACCCCTGTTACGAGCCCCCGGCCACGGGGGTGGCGGGCAGGTAAGCTGCTTACCTGCTGCGCGTGACGCCGGCCGCGGCGAAGGCGGACGAGGCGGGGTGTCGGTGCGGTGGGCGCGGTGGTGACCCTGGACGTGCGTCGGGCCCTTCTCGCGGATCACCTCAGCTACGGCTCCTGGTGGGGCCCTCTCGGGGGAAGGGGCCTCGGTCCCGGACCCCGGCGAGGCGTCCCTTCTCCGCTCCGTAAAAGTGTCCATCTCTTTTTTTTTTCTTCTTCTGTTGTGGCATATGCTGCAGGTGCCTGCTCGTTTTTCGTATGTGGGTATCAACATTTAACTATGTATATATATTTCCGAATTGGTTTAACTGCCACCCGCCTGAATCTACTTAAAATCAAATTTTTTTTAATTTCAACCGCCCGACCCGACCCGCGGATAAAATCAAAAAAATTTTTATTTCAACCGCCCGACCCGCGGATAATCCACGGACTCCGCGGTTGTGTCCGCAAACCGCGCATCTCTAATATATATATATATATATATATATATATATATATATATATATATATATGTATATACCGTATTTTCCGCACTATAAGCCGCCCCGGGTTATTAGCCGCACCTTCAATGAATGGCATATTTCAAAACTTTGTCCACCTATAAGCCGCCCCGGACTATAAGCCGCGCCTACGCTGCGCTAAAGGGAATGTCAAAAAAACAGTCAGATAGGTCAGTCAAACTTTAATAATATATTAAAAACCAGCGTTCTAAAAACTCTGTCCCAAAATGTACGCAAATGTGCAATCACAAACATAGTAAAATTCAAAATAGTGCTCGAACGTTAATGTCACAACACACAAAATAAACATAGCACTCACTTTCTGAAGTTATTCTTCATTCGTAAATCCTTCGAATTCTTCGTCTTCGGTGTCCGAATTGAAAAGTTGGGCAAATGTGGGATCCAAAATGGCCGGTTCCGTCTCGTCGAAGTCATCGGAGTCAGTGTCGCTGTTGTCCAGCAGTTCTGTGAATCCTGCCTTCCGGAAAGCTCGGACCACAGTTGTGACCAAAATATCTGCCCAGGCATTTACGATCCACTGGCAAATGTTGGCGTATGTCGTCCGGCGCTGTCTGCCTGTCTTAGTGAAAGTGTGTTCGCCTTCGGTCATCCATTGTTCCCACGCCGTTCGCAGTCGTGATTTGAATGCCCTGTTGACACCAATATCCAGCGGTTGGAGTTCTTTGGTTAATCCACCCGGAATGACGGCGAGTGTTGTATTTGTGTGCTTCACTTGTTTTTTGACACCATCTGTGATGTGGGCGCGCATAGAGTCGTATATCAACATGGACGGAGCTGTGTGAAAAAAGCCACCCGGCCTCTTCGCGTAAACTTCCCTTAACCACTCGCTCATCTTTTCTTCATCCATCCATCCCTTCGAGTTAGCTTTTATGATGTCGCCGGCTGGAAAGGTCTCTTTTGGCAAGGTCTTCCTTTTGAATATCACCATGGGTGGAAGTTTCAGGCCATTAGCATGGCAAGCTAGAACCACAGTGAAGGACGACTTCTCATTCCCTGTGGTGCGAATATTCACCGTACGTGCTCCCGTTGTATCCACAGTATCCACAGTGCGGTTCACAGGAATATCAGTTGCTGTGAAATAGTAATCCGTGTGAGGATGGAGAGATTGCGTCTTTTCATGAACCGGATCCTTGTCGCTTAGTAGGAGCCATTTTGTGGTCTTTACAGATGTAAACAGGAAATGAAACGTACGGTAATATCCGCGCGCTTTTTCTTCTTCTACGCGGGCGGGTGGTTGCTTACAGTAGAAGAAGAAGCGCTTCCTGTTCTATGGGGGCGGGTGCTTACCTTGGCGGTTGCTTGCGTAGAAGAAGAAGCGCTTCCTGTTCTACCGGGAAAAAAGATGGCGGCTGTTTACCGAAGTTGCGAGATCGAAACTTTATGAAAATGAATCTTAATATTTATCCATATATAAAGCGCACCGGGTTAAAAGCCGCACTGTCAGCTTTTGAGTAAATTTGTGGTTTTTAGGTGCGGCTAATGGTGCGGAAAATACGGTATATATATATATATATATATATATATATATATATATATATATATATATATATATATATATATATATATATATATATATATACACACATGCATACACATGCATACACATATATAGGGAGTAATCTTATTTTTATTTTTTTAAGCAGTACAATCACTAATTTTCTACAGGATATTTTCAAACGTGAAATACCCCTTGAAAGTAAAACTTTGTTTTTTGGATATGTACCTCAGGACTGGCTGAAGAAAGATAAAACACTTAATGAATATCCTACTGGTGGCTTGTTAAAAGATCATTACTAGGAAATGGATATCCCAGGAGAGCCCAACTTTGAAGCAATGGATGGAAACAACAATGGACAACGGAGAAGATAACTGCCTTTATTAATTATAAATTGGAGAAATTTACTTCATACTGGGAAAACTGGGTCAATTATGCACGCCCCATAAGCCTGACTTTAATTTTTCGAATTAGTATTTATTTCTATTAAAAAAATGGTTTGAATGTTTGATAATATATTTTTGGCATAATTAGACAAATTAGACATGGAGTACATTTTTATTTTTTTTCCCAAAATAGAAAGAAAGAATACATTTAGTAAGAAAAGTTACAGTACTTTATTGATACATATTATTTCCAGGCTTTCGAGGGCCAAATAAAATGATGTGGCGGGCCAAATTTGGCCCCCAGGTCTTGAGTTTGACACCTATGGTCTAAGATATTTTAATTGTGCACAGTGAACCTACAAGATGTGATCGTTCTATACTTAGAGGAATACAAGAAACGGTGCATTCAAGGACCACTGAAAAGAGTAAGATGCCAGGAATGATAGACAATAATAGATTTGATTTTTTATGCACTTTTCTTAAAGCTTTGCAGATTAAATACTAAAACTAAAATCAGTTTAGCATAAGAAACCCAAAACATGAAAAATACTGTATTTTCTAACAGTGTGTTTATTTTTTGTAATTAAAAAAAATATTTGGTAAGAAGATTTCATTGTTTTTTAAGTAGTTTTTGAGCACATTCAACGATACCACGAAAATAATGATAACCATGATATTAAATGTTGCACAAAACAACGAAAATACGGAAAGGCAAATGTGTTCAAAGTGCGGCCCCCGGGGGTCATTTTCAGAAGACATCTTGTTTTTTTTAATAACAAAAATAAAATGGATTATGAATTAAATATATTATTAGATATTGCACTAATTTGCTTGGTCAGCTATAATACAAACCGTTAAACAGTTTTAGGATTGCTGTTAGCATCTTTAATGTACAAAATGTATCTGGAGCCGCCGCGGGTGCGAGGGACATCGCACCTCCACGCGCTTGGAGGTGCGCTCAGCGCGGCTCCCAGATGATTGCGCACTGGTGTGCGTCTGGGCCGTGACAGCGTGGCACGCATTGAATGTCTCTGCTTCATTGGATCAGTCTCCTTTCTTTAACAGGCAAAAGCTTTATAACCTCACTAATGCCTTGCATCGTCTATATTAGATATACAACAACGGGCGGGTATATTTTAAAAATATACAGCCGATAGGGATGGGTACTATTCACATTTGAACCGATACGGTGCCAATGATCAATACTATTACTTTCAGTACTTTGAGGTAATATTTAATGTAACTTTACCAGTAATTTAATAATTGTGCTGTCCAGTTGTTGTATTTTGTTTTGTTTACACTTCTAAGTATCATTTGCAAGTATGCATTCATTTCAGTTTGTCTGTTGTAGTCTTTGCCAATAAGTTCAATGTGCCACTCTTGTCTTTTGTTGAGCCCTACAAAGTGTGCTTACTAATTGTAGTTTTCATCACCAGATTTGGAGGTGATGAAATCGCCATGTAAAATCGCCGATGTTAATCGGTAGCATGTGCATACCTGCCAACTACTCCGGTTTTCCCGTAATTAGTACGGTTTTCATCAACCTATTCCGGGTTACGGTTGCAGTGATAAAAAATACGGTTTTTCATTAATTAAAAAAAAATATTTTTTAAAAATGCGCGAGGCTATTTATAGCACCGCTGCCAAGCACGAGGCACCTGATGCCATTGTTTCCAAACGAGCGAACGATCATGGAATCAGCCGGAGAAAAATCGCAAACGAGTCTTAAACCGAAAAGAAAACTGCAGTCATTCCGTGAAGAATATTCAAAAGCCTATCCGGGAATAATTATCCGTTCCAAAAAGGGTGAAAACTACGCGAATTGCACCTTGTGCAGACAAGATTTTTCGATCGGACACGGAGGAATTAGCGATGTAAAAGACCACGTTGGGACAAAAGAACACAAGTCTAATGCCGTTGCTAGCGATACAAGTGGAAAACTTTCAACGTTTTTCGGATTTTAGCCACAAAAAGGTAATGACACCAATGTTATCTATTGGAATTGTTTAGTACTGTTATACTGTTAAAAGTGTTTATACTATTTATGCTTTCAAGTCCAAGTTGAAGAAATCTTGTTAAATGTTGACAGCATAACTACCAAAATACAGAAGTATGTCCTTAATATTTTTGCAGTGCTATTTCTGTTGAAAAGTTAAAATGATTACATAAGAGATGTGATGTGCCACTTTTCAAGTGTCTGATGGCTTAAATTAATTTTCATTAATTTTTCATATTTTGAATTCTTTTGAAAGGCTTACAAAAAAACTACATTTGAATTGTAATTCCATGCTATTGACAGGACTATTAATTTTAATGAAGTTAGCTTACCATGTTTACAGTATGATAATTGTGATAGAAATGGGAATTTTAGGCACAGAATATTTTATACAATTGAACAAGGCAGTAGATTATACAAGCTTGGACAGAAAGTTAATAATGACACCAATTTTTTTTTTTTAATGGAATTGTTTAGTACTGTTTTACCATTTGTTTACTGTAAAAAGTGTTTATACTGTTTATACTTTCAAATAACAAATTGAAGTCTTGTGAAAGGTTGACAGGATAACTGGCATTAACTGTCAAAATAATTTCAAACTATTGAAGTTAGCTTACAGAATAAACATGTCAATCAACCCATATGATTTTTGCTGTAATATTTTTGTTTTGAAAAGTCACTGTGACTGATAGAAAAGTGATGGTTTTAGCAACATTTTAAGCTGTCTGAATGCTAATAATCATTTTGCATCGGGGGGCGAAGCCTGAACCCCCCACCAGGACTTTGTCCTGGACCTACCGGGGCCTGCGGCCCCTGGACCCTGGCTACTAGGTTTTTCTGATTTCAAAAGTTGGCAGGTATGCATGTGTATGGCAAATCCAATGTAAATTAGCATCAAGCTAGTGCATTTTAAAACATGGAGCCTTACTTTTGAGTGCGTTCTATGAGGCATGCTTGCTTTGTTGGCATGGAAAATTACAACGTTACATAGATGATTACGCCTGTTTACCCGCCAGGTGTTTGAGCCGCCCTAGTGGCTCCCTGGAGCGTTTAAAAAAATGTATGAAAATTGAAAAAGATGGGGGAAACATTATTTTTTATTTTTTTTAATATAGTTTCTGTAGGACAAATACGACACAAACATTCCTATTCTTTACTACTGTTTAATATGTTTGTGTACTCATGTACTTGGCGAGCGCCGTTCTGTCCTACGTTCTGTCAAGGCGGTCCTTGAATTAGTACATGTAAAACTATGGTTTTACATGTACAACTTTCTCCTACGCTGCCACAGTAAGACATGTTTTATGCCACTCCTTCTTTGTCTCATTTCGTCCACCAAATGTTTTATGCTGCACGTGAATGCACAAAGGTGAGTTTTGTTGAAGTGCTAATCAGCCATATTTAGTCTATAAGCTAATCGATGCTAACATGCTATTTAGGCATCATTATGCCTCGTATGTATATTTGAAGTCATTTAATTTCCTTTACTTATGTCCTCTGTGTATATGTAATATGTAATATTGCCTACATTTCTGATATTTATTTGTGTGCCATGTTCCAGACCACAGCAAACATTACCCAGATTGCCAAAGATTGTAACAAATCCATTAGAAGAAGACAGCCTGCCGTTCCCTTTTAACTTGGACACACACATCTAGACCTTTTGGCCATTCTAAGTCAGTAATTTCCAAGAGTTATCTCACCTCCTGAGAAGTTTTACTAATGTTTTTCAATGTTGTAAAAATGTGTAGAGTAAATATTACATTTCAACATTTCTGTCAACGAAGACATTTTGATAGTAGGCTATTATAGCTAATATAGACACATCACGTGTTATATACGTTATATAAGACTTTTAAAGTCATTTTAAAAGTAGGCTATTATAGCTAATACATGTAACACTTATATAAGACTTTTAAAGTCATTTTGATAGTAGGCTAATATAGACACTTACATCATGTGTTGTCTTCATTTTAACGCTTATATAAGACTTTTAAATTAATTTTGATTGTAGGCTAATATAGACACATCATGTGTTGCTTCATTATAACACTTATATAAGACTTTTAGAGTATTATATAGCTAATGTAGACACTTACATTATGTGTTGCCTTCATTATAACACTTGTATAAGGCGTTTATATTTTTGCGGCTCAAGACAGATTTTTTGGGGGGTTGGCGACCCCTGTGTTAAGGACATAAGGACAATGTACGCTAATTATCATAATGTGCAGGATTTTGGATACTTAGAAGTGTAAACAAAACAAAATACAACAACTGGACAGCTCACTGGTAAAGTTGCATTAAAGTATTAAATCTATTACCTCAAAGTACTGAAAGTAATAGTATTGACACCGTATCGGTTCAAATGTGAATGGTACCCATCCCTATCGGCTGTATATTTTTAAAATATATATTTTTTTCCAGCCAGCCAGATACATTTTGTACATTAAAGATGCTAACAGCAATCCTAAAACTGTTTAAAGCTTTGTATTATAGCTGACCAAGCAAATTAGTGCAATATCTAATAGTATATTTCATTCATAATCCATTTTATTTTTACAATATGCTGAGGTTTAATAAAAAAAACAAGATGTCTTCTGAAAATGACCCCCGGGGGCCGCACTTTGAACACATTTGCCTTCTCGTATTTTTGTTGTTTTGTGCAACATTTAATATCATGGTTATCATTATTTTCGTGGTATTGTTGAATGTGCTCAAAAACTACTTAAAAAGACAATGAAATCTTCTTACCAAATATTTTTTTAATTACAAAAATAAACACACTGTTAGAAAATACAGTATTTTTCATGTTTTGGGTTTTTTATGCTAAACTGATTTTAGTTTTAGTATTTAATCTGCAAAGCTTTAAGAAAAGTGCATAAAAAATCAAATCTATTATTGTCTATCATTCCTGGCAGGCGTTGTGGCATCTTACTCTTTTCAGTGGTCCTTGAATGCACCGTAAAAACACGTAAAACACGTAAAAAAAACATCTGTGCAAGCACAGATGTTCCGAAAACTATCGAGACCAAAAATAATACTGGGCATGGATGTCATCAGGCGAGTAAAGACGTGTGCGTGTTGGTTTCTGTGCAGCGGCTCGGCGGTGGCGAACAGCCTGACTCACATTAGCATCTGCCTGTTCCTTTTCGCCTACATCCGATGGAAGAAGCTCCACCAGGCCACGTGGAGCGGTGAGTAACTTGCGCCGTGTCACCTCGGCTTCTACTGAGCGCTGACGTTTGTGGCCGCGCAGGCTGGTCCACAGAGTGCCTGCAGGACTGGGGGTCCTACATGAAGCTGGCGGTGCCCAGCACCTTCATGATGTGCTTTGAGTGGTGGATCTGGGAGATCGGGGGCTTCCTCGCTGGTGGGTGTTGTTGCTTTGTCTTGACGACTCATCACTTTTGTCCAAAAGCTGCAATTTGTGTGAGTCAGGCGTTCTGGGCGAGGTGGACCTGGCAGCCCAGCATGTGATGGTGGAGATCTCAGCCATCACCTACATGGTACACACACAACTCACTCTTTCATTCAGTCGTCATCAACGCAAACTATGGGGTCCTTGCAGTTTCCTTCGGGTATCCAAGCAGCTGCCTGTGTGCGCGTGGGCAACGCCCTGGGAGCAGGGGACACCGCCCGCGCCATAATCACCTGCAAAGTGGCTCTGACTATAGCAGGTGTGACGTCTCACACACTTCCTGTCTAGTGTCGTAGCTCATTAGGCGTCTCCTCCCTGCAGGACTGCTCGCCGTGTTCCAGGGTGTGGTCATCGCCAGCTCCAAGTTCGTCCTGGGCTATGTCTTCACGTCGGACCAGTGAGTTTTCCTCCTTTTCCAAATGTTCTCAGCAGGTTTCTGACAGTCTCCTTGCTCCCTGCAGCAACATTGTGGCCATCGTGTCCGACAACCTGACCATCTACACTTTTCTACAATTCTTCGACTCCATTCTGGTACAAACCTCACACATTGCAGCGACATAAACTGGAAGAGTTAGGAGCTATAAATGTAGAATATTCATGTATATGTTGATGGTATATACAGTACATTCTTTGACGTATCAATCGATATATTTGTATGTTGATGGTTAGTCTTTAATTCAATTTATTTGTACATTCTTTGTCATATCAATCAATATATTTGTATATTGATAGTATTACCGTACATTTTTCAACGGTATTGAAAATGACATTAGTATATTGATGGTATATACGGCACATTGTTTTGTCCATATTTTGATGGTGGATGGTCATATACACTACATTTGTTGTTGTATCAAATGATATATATGTATGTTGATGGTATATACAGTATATTATTTGTTGTTATCAATTGGTATATTTGTATATTGATAATATAAGGTACATTCTTTGATAGTATCAAACATATTTTTATGTTGAAGTTGATATATACAGTATATTCTTTGATTGTATCAAACTCTATATTCGTATGTTGAAGGTATAAACAGTACATTCTTTGATGGTATCAAATGGTATAGTCATATTTTGATGGTATACATGGCAATGTATCAAATGGTATATTAAAATGTTCATATTTTGATGGAATATACGGCATTATTATTATAATATACCACACATTCTTTGTACATTAGTATATTGAAGCGCCATCAAGTCTTTGATGGTTTGTCTGTATTTTGATGGTATATATGGTACATTCTTTGAATGTATGAAACACTAAATTAGTATATTGATGGTCTTTTACATATTTGTATATTGATGGTATATACAGTACATTCTTTGATCAAACTATATATTCATATTTTGCTGGTATATACAGTACATTCTTTGATGGTATCAAATGGTATAGTCATATTTTGATGGCACATTATTTAATGTAACAAATGGTATATTCAAATGTTATATTTATATATTGATGAAATATACGGCACATTCTTTGGTGTATCAAATGGTGTAATATACCGCACATTCTTTGTACATTAGTATATTGACAGTATACTGTGTACAGCACATTCTTTGATGGTTTGTCTGTATTTTGATGGTATATGGTACATTCTTTGAATGTATGAAAAATTATATTAGTATATTGATGGTATATACAGTACAATATAATAGTATGGTCTTTTACATTTACAGTACATTCTTCAATTGTATCAAACTATATATTCATATTTTGATGGTATTTACAGTACATTCTTTGATTGGTATAAAATGGTATAGTCATATTTTGATGGTATATATGGCACATTCTTTAATGTATCAAATGGTATATTAAAATGTTCATATTTTGATGGAATATACGGCACATTTTTTGATGTATCAAATGGTATAATATACCACACATTCTTTGTACATTAGTATATTGATGGTATATACAGCACATTCTTTGAAGGTTTGTCTGTATTTTGATAGTATATATCGTACATTCTTTGAATGTATGAACAATTATATTAGTATATTGTTGGTATATACAGTACAATATGATAGTATGGTCTTTTACATATTTGTACATTGATGGTATATACAGTACATTCTTTGATCAAACTATATATTCATATTTTGCTGGTATAAAATGGTATAGTCATATTTTGCTGGTATATACAGTACATTCTTTGATGGTATCAAATTGTATATTCATATTTTGATGGCACATTCTTTAATGTATCAAATGGTATATTCATATATTGATGGAATGTACGGCACATTCTTTGATGTATCAAATGTTATAATAAACCATTGTCTATATTTTGATGGTATATATGGTACATTCTTTGACAAGCGGTAGAAAATTGATGGATGTACAATATAATAGCATATACAGTACATTCTTCGATTGTATCAAACTATATATTCATATATTGATGGTATATACAGTACATTCTTTGATTGGTATAAAATGGTATATTCATATTTTGCTGGTATATACAGTACATTCTTTGATGGTATCAAATGGTATAGTCATATTTTGATGGCACATTATTTAATGTAACAAATGGTATATTCAAATGTTATATTCATATATTGATGGAATATACGGCACATTCTTTGATGTATCAAATGGTATAATATACCGCACATTCTTTGTACATTAGTATATTGACAGTAAATACAGCACATTCTTGATGGTTTGTCTGTATTTTGATGATATATACATTCTTATTCTTTGAATGCATCAACAATTGTGTTAGTATATTGATAGTATAGCCCATGCTTTGACTGTATTGAATAATATATTCATCACTTTTATACTTATATGGTACATTCTTTGATATTATCAATTTGTATATTATATAGTACATTCTTTGTTGTATCCAATAATATATAGTGCGCACATATTTTGTGTCCTATACGGCAATAAAAATGTTTGCAACTTAATCCTTACTTTTTAATAACTCACAGCACATTTTAGAACAGAGTAACAATTGCACTGCCCACTAGTGGTTGAAACAAGCCTTGTTTCAACGTACTGTCGGCTAAGACGTGTTTCTGTTCTTCTGTAGTGCGTCTGCTCGGGAATCCTGGTGGGCTGCGGAATGCAGAAGATCGCTGCCGTGTCCAACCTGGTGGGCTACTACTTCATCGGCCTGCCAGTAGGGGTCGCCCTCATGTTTGCAGCCCGCCTCAGGATATTTGGTGCACTTTAAAAAATCTTCCTGGAACAGTTAACAGCACAATGAATGAAACAGACAAGAATATTTGTGTTGCATTTAATTAACACAATATGATGTTGAAAAATGTTGTTTCTGTGCCTGCTAGGCTTGTGGCTCGGTCTCCTGACCTGCGTTTGTCTCGAGGCGTCTTTCCTCCTCATTCTCATCTTCAAAATGAACTGGAGAAAAGTCACACAAAAGGTACGACTGTCGCTTTTAGTTTCTCTTTCAATTTCTACTTTCGTTACTACTATTATGATTATTATTAATGTCATACAAGCACAGGGTTAGTCCATCTTTTACCAGCCTTGAGGAGGCTGTATTACCTCCGACAGGAGGTTGTGCGATCGCCAGGTGTTAGTCAGTCAGTCAGTCAGTCAGCTACATAACTCATAACTCCAACAGTTATGTCTGACATCACAACTCTGAAGATGAGCGATGTCAACACGTTCAATGGCATTTAAAAAGGGTGAAACTAAAAATAAGACAAACAATAAATCAATTTAAAAAAACAAATATATATATATATATATATATATATGTATATATATATATATGTGTGTATATATATATGTATATATATATATATATATGTATATGTATATATATATATATATATATATATATATATATGTATATATATGTATATGTATATATATGCCTGTGTGTGTGTGTGTGTGTGTGTATATATATATATATTGTATATATGTATATATATATATACTGTATATATGTATATGTGCATATATATATATATATACATATGTATATATTTCTATTGTTTGGTAAACGTATAGCATGTTCTATATGTTAGTTATTTGAATGACTCTTACCATAATATGTTACGTTAACATACCAGGCACGTTCTCAGTTGGTTATTTATGCCTCATAACGTACACTTATTCAGCCTGTTGTTCACTATTCTTTATTTATTTTAAATTGCCTTTCAAATGTCTATTCTTGGTGTTGGGTTTTATCAAATAAATTTCCCCCAAAAATGCGACTTATACTCCAGAGCGACTTATACTCCGAAAAATATGGTATGTATGTATACATATGTATGTATGTATGTATGTATGTATGTATGTACAAACCCCGTTTCCATATGACTTGGGAAATTGTGTTAGATGTAAATATAAATGGAATACAATGATTTGCAAATCCTTTTCAACATATATACATACATACGTATGTATATACATACATACATACATATGTATATACATACATACATACATATGTATATACATACATACATACATATGTATATACTAGAGATGCGCGGATAGGCAATTATTTCATCCGCAACCGCGTCAGAAAGTCGTCAACCATCCGCCATCCACCCGATGTAACGTTTGATCAGAACTTCACCCGCCCACCATCCGCCCGTTGTTATATATCTAATATTAATAAAAAAATTAAAAAAAAGGGTGAAAACTACGCGAATTGCACCTTGTGCAGACAAGATTTTTCGATCGGACACGGAGGAATTAGCGATGTAAAAGACCACGTTGGGACAAAAAAACACAAGTCTAATGCCGTTGCTAGCGATACAAGTGGAAAACTTTCAACGTTTTTCGTCGCCCAAACAGATTCTTTGGATGTGATAAATGCCGAAGTTTTATTTACGGAGGCAATAATTGAGCATGGACTTCCAATCGCACTGGCTGATCACATGGGACAGTTAATAATGTAATGCAACCTTTAAAAATCATTACGCGGTGATCGCGATCCCAAAAATAAACTTTTCTTGCATGATAATGTCCAGAAAAATTCGCTTTATATTACTATAGAGTCCTTTTAACGAATGAGTTTGATGGTTTATCACAAACCTTAAATGAAAGAAGTCCTTTGTTCTCCTGCACCGCATGCGCAATCCTGTCGGCTGTATTTCACAGCACGACATACTGTAAAAAGTGTTTATACTATTTATACTTTCAATTAACAAATTGAAGTCTTGTGAAAGGTTGACAGGATAACTGGCATTAACTGTCAAAATAATTTCAAACTATTGAAGTTAGCTTACAGAATAAACATGTCAATCAACCCATATGATTTTTGCTGTAATATTTTTGTTTTGAAAAGTCACTGTGACTGATAGAAAAGTGATGGTTTTAGCAACATTTTAACCTGTCTGAATGCTAATAGTCATTTTGCGTCGGGGGGCGAAGCCCTGAACCCTCCACCAGGACTTTGTCCTGGACCTACCGGGGCCTGCGGCCCCTGGTCCCTGGCTACTAGGTTTTTCTGATTTAAAAGTTGGCAGGTATGGTGAGGTTATAAAGCTTTTGCCTGTTAAAGAAAGGAGACTGATCCAATGCACAGACATTCGCGTGCCACGCTGTCACGGCCCAGACGCACACCAGTGCGCAATCATATGGGAGCCGCGCTGAGCGCACCTCCAAGCGCGTCTCGCTGCCGGCGACGGCCAGATATGGGCCCACGCTCCAGCGCCATCCATTTTCAGGGCTAGTTGATTCGGCAGGTGGGTTGTTACACACTCCTTAGCGGGTTCCAACTTCCATGGCCACCGTCCTGCTCTCTATATCAACCAGGGTGAGCCCCACCCCTTTCATGAGCGCACTGCGCGCGGAGTGACCCCTGTTACGCGCCCCCGGCAACAGGGGTGGCAAGCAGGTAAGCTGCGCGGGCGGAGCGCGCGGAGTGACCCATGTTACAAGCCCCCGGCCACGGGGGTGGCGGGCAGGTAAGCTGCTTACCTGCTGCGCGTGACGCCGGCCGCGGCGAAAGCGGACGAGGCGGGGTGTCGGTGCAGTGGGCGCGGTAGTGACCCTGGACGTGCGTCGGGCCCTTCTCGCGGATCGCTTCAGCTACGGCTCCCGGTGGGGCCCTCTCGGGGGAAGGGGCCTCGGTCCAGGACCCCGGCGAGGCGTCCCTTCTCCGCTCCGTAAAAGTGTCCATCTCTTTTCTTTTTTCTTCTTCTGTTGTGGCATATGCAGCAGGTGCCTGCTCGTTTTTCGTATGTGGGTAACAACATTTAACTATGTATATATATTTCCGAATTGGTTTAACTGCCACCCGCAAAAAAAAAATAAAAAAAAAATAAAAAAAATTAATCCGCCCGACCCGACCCGCGAGCGGATAAAATCTTAGTTTTTTTAATTTCATCCGCCCGATCCGCGGATAATCCGCGGACTCCGCGGTTGTGTCCGCAAACCGCGCATCTCTAGTATATACATACATACATACATATGTATATACATACATACATACATATGTATATACATACATATGTATGTACATACATACGTATGTATATATGTGTATATATATATATGTGTGTATATATATATATATATTTATATATATATATATACACACATACATATGTATATACATACATACATATGTATATACATACATATGTATGTATATACATACATACGTATGTATATACATACATACGTATGTATGTATATACATACATATGTATGTATATACATACATACATATGTATGTATATACATACATACATATGTATGTATATACATACATACATATGTATGTATATACATACATACATACATACATACATATGTATATACATACATACATACATACATACGTGGCGAAGTTGGTAGAGTGGCCGTGCCAGCAATCGGAGGGTTGCTGGTTACTGGGGTTCAATCCCCACCTTCTACCATCCTAGTCACGTCCGTTGTGTTCTTGAGCAAGACACTTCACCCCTTGCTCCTGATGGCTGCTGGTTAGCGCCTTGCATGGCAGCTCCCGCCATCAGTGTGTGAATGGGTGAATGTGGTAATACTGTCAAAGCGCTTTGAGTACCTTGAAGGTAGAAAAGCGCTATACAAGTATAACCCATTTATCATTTATTTACATACATACGTATTTACATACATACGTATGTATATATATATATACATACATATATATATATATATATATATATATATATATATATATACGTATATATGTATGTATATACATCCGTATGTATGTATGCATGTACATACGTACGTATGTATATACATAGGTTGATGGCTGGTGAGGCACTGGCTTCATCACAGTCAGATTTACAAACATATGAACCTTAAAGAGTATCTTATTCACCATTTGATTGGCAGCAGTTAACGGGTTATGTTTAAAAGCTCATACCAGCATTCTTCCCTGATTGGCACTCAGCATCAAGGGTTGGAATTGGGGGTTAAATCACCAAAAATGATTCCCGGGCGCGGCGCCGCTGCTGCCCACTGTTCCCCTCACATCCCAGGGGGTGAGCAAGGGATGGGTCAAATGCAGAGGACACATTTCACCACACCTAGTGTGTGTGTGACAATCATTGGTACTTTAACTTAACTTTAACTTTACACATACAAACTGTAGCACACAAAAAAGCACATTTAATAAAAAAAAACGTTATTATGGTTTTACCTTTACTTATATATGTATGTACATACATTACATATGTATGTATGTATATACATACATTTGTATGTATCTGTATGTATGTATGTGTGTATGTATGTATGTACGTATATACACATGTACACATGTATGTATGTACGTACGTATATACACATGTACACATGTATGTATGTACGTACGTATATAGGTGTGTGTGTGTGTGTGTATTTATACACATACAGTGGGTAAGGAAATTATTCAAACGCCTTTACATTTTTCTCTTTGTTTCATTGCAGCCATTTGCTAAAATCAAAAAAGTTAATTTGATTTCTCATCAATGTACAATCTGCACCCCATTCTGACAGAAAAATCCCGAAATATAGACATTTTGAGCAAATGTATCTAAAAAGAAAAACAAATATCACAAGGTCCTAAGTATTCACACTCTTAGGGCATATTTGTCTGTGTGTAGTGCTGGAATGTTGGAGTGTCGGGTTGAGTCATAATGTTATCTTCATTATGTGTTGTTTTCCCTCTCAGGCTGAAGTGCGAGCTGGGAAGAATGTCCTGGTGACATCAAAGCGTGGCGTGTCGGATGAGGCGAAGGTGCGTGGCTTTTTTTTTACATTTACATTTACATTGGCTTTTCCATAGAAAGGCTACTATTAGCAATTGTGATTTTACATGGCGATTCCAACACGTCCAAATTTGGTAATGAAAACTACAACTAAGATAAATATTTCAGTATAAACACTTTGTAGGGCGCAACATCACAATTAACAAAAGTACCAACATTTGGCACTGTTGAGTACTATTATCAAGTCCCCGGTACCAGGAATAGATCGGATGTGAAGGGTATACATATATACCCTTCAACCTGATTGACAGCTGTGCAATCTTTCAGGAGGACGACAAAAAAGCTTCCAGAAGCGGCGACGGCACTGGCAGGCCGCTGTCAGTCACTCAGCTCGTGTTGAGAAGAGGGCTCGCCGTCTTTGCCGCGGTGACCGTTTTAGCGGCCGGCGTCATCACGCGTGTCGTGTTCCCGGTACCGGAAATGTCAACATGGAGTAATTTTACACAAAGCTGGGCCAACAACTCCGCCCCCACGCCGACTGTTTGGACTGAGCAAAACCCATGATGTCAGAACAGAGCTCGACCTCTGAACCTTTGTTGCCAGGCAGAATTCACAGCCCTCAATCATAAGAAGTGTAGAATATGTTGGCCACGCCCACCAGGCTGTTTGACGCACAAACGGCAAACTAAAATAATATAAAAACCTTTTCCAGCTGAGATGCATTAATGCAAATGGAAGGATGTGGTGGTATTTTTGTACATCAGAGATACTAAAACAATACAATATATGCTAAACCATCTGAACATATCATCCATATATTTGTGTTATCAATAACAAAAGAATATTCTACGTAATTTTGCTCTAAATAAAGCATTTTCGAGCATACCGTAATGGCTATTAAGCCATTCATATGTTTTTAGTTCATTAGAACTACAAATATCAATACTATAAAAGTATTGGGACACTAGACAGTAACATGCTAAAAGTGTGCAAGCTTTTGTTTTGACAATTTTGCAGACAACTCACTCTTATAACTGTTAATGTGCTAACATTAACTTGCAAACTTTTTTTTTTAGCAAATTTTGAAGCCCATATCAACGTTAACATTCTAGCATATTGACATTAGCATGCCAACTTTTTTAGCCAATTTTACAGCCGAACACCTCAGAGTTTATAACTTCGTACTTGAGACCTTGTGTCCCTAACGGTAACATGCTAAAATTGTGCAAGATTTTTTTTCGCCAATTTTGCATACAACTCCGACTCCTATAACTTGGTAACTGTTAACGTGCAAACATTAACTTGCAAACTTTTTTTTAGCACATTTTGAAGCCCAACACGGTCATATAACTTGGTACTTGTCACATGCTATTATAACGTGCCGGCTGGAATAAACACACGCTGAGAAATAGCTCCGTGCCTGCCTACTTTATGGGTTATAGATAAACCTATGGATAACGGAGACATATATTATAGTCTCCTTTTCAGGTGAGAGACGACGCTAAAGGCATATAATATAGTTGTCCGGCTGGAAGTCGGGAGATTTTCGGGAGAATGGTTGTCCCGGGAGATTATCGTGAGAGGCACTGAAATTCGAGAGGGTTGATGAATGGATGGTCAGCGCCTGAGAGCTGCGGCCGACCATCATGACCCCGCACTCCCTTCCCTCTGTTGCTAGATATCTTGTTGTAATATGTATATGTGCTTTGCTATGGAGGTTTTTTCCCACTCCAGGCTGGGCCCCCTTAGGAGCCCAGCCTAGATTGCATTTTTTTACTCATCCTTCCCCAGCGTTGTACCTTTTTCCCCATATTTTACGGGGCCCCATCAGCGTTCCTGTTCTTTATCCCTGTACACTGTTTGTTTGTCTAATCTTGAACGGGTATGTGCTGAAAACAAAGTTTCGTTAGACTTGTGCAATGACAAAAAAGACCTATCCATTTATCTATCTTTTACTATGTGGTAGTGTGAAAATTAATGCGTTATATGTTGTTTGAATGTTGAAGCCTATTAACACGGGTTAATAGGCTTCAACATGTTGCATATACATACTTGTAGCTTGACTGACATAGGTCAATAAAGGAGATACAATTATAAAGGGCAGAGAGGACATACTCGCCCGCTTGTCCCTTAGACACCACCAATGAACCTTGCTGGATCGGATCATTGTCCAGCCGGAGCTCCTCATCCAAGGAGCCAGATCTGGACAATTATCTGTATTTTTTTTTTTAATGCTTTCATGTAAATACAATTATTTGTGATTAATTAATTAAGATCTGTGATAGATTAATTAATCTCTTTTTTTTTTTTTTTCAAGATTGTTTTATAAATACTTAAGCAGATCCCAAGTATACAGAAAATAGGTTAAAAAAGTGGATGTTGCTTAATAGATCAACATTAATAATAATAATAATAATAAATTTGACTTATAAGGCGCCTTTCTGGGAACTCAAGGACACCGTACAAAATCAAAACAAAATCAATTGGATAAAAACAACAAGAACAAAGATCGATAAAATTTACAATGAATCAGGAATAGGTGTGTTTTGAGTCTTGAAGTTACAAAGGTCTGGTGGTAAAGAGTTCCAAAGATGAGGGGCAGAGCGGCTGAAAGCTCGGGTGGACAGTTGAAATAAGGGGACAGTGAGATGAATGGTTGAAGAAGATCTTAGGGAATGTGAGGGTGGAGCAGGTCAGAGTGTCAGGAAGCCCAAGGATAGCTTAGTGGTTAAAGCAGCAAGTGCCCAATCAGAGGGGACTGGGTTCAAATCCCAGTCAGATCATTTGGTAACTAGGAAAGATCCAGTCAGAGAAATTAATCTTTTATATCATAGTTTACTGAGACAGGTTCTCAATTAAATATGTCATTGGGGACGGAAATCTCTTCGCATAAATACCAAGGATAGCTGAATGGGTAAAGCAGCTGATGCCCAATCAAAGGGACTGGGTTCAAATCCCAGTCAGACGAAGAAAGCTCTGGTGGGAAGAGTTCACATTTTATATGATAGTTTATTGAGACAGATTCCCAATCAAATGTCATTGGGTCACGAAATCTTGCATCTTGAAGACTGAGGATAGCTGAGTGGTTAAAGCAGCTAGTTCCCAATCAAAGGGGACTGGGTTCAAATCCCAGTCAGGTCACTCTGAAACTACTAAAGATCTAGTCAGAGGAATAAAAGTCTTGTATTATAGTTTCAAGGTTCTCAATTATATATGTCATTGGGGCCCGAAATCTGGGAATAAGAAAACTGAGGATAGCTGGATGGTTAAACAGCTAGCTCCCAGTCAAAGGGTTCTGGGTTCAATCCCAGTCAGGTCCATCGGCTTGCCAAGCCAAAGTATGCAGGAGTGGGGATGCCGAACAATGTGGGGGTGTATCACCTCCCCCACACAGAGTGGAGTGGTAGCGAGTTATTTAACTTACCGTATAGTTAAAAAGGTAAGTATGGGTAATAATATAACAAATAGTCTATAGTCCAAAAGTCAAGGGTAACCTCGGGGGTTAGGCTAAAGTTGGTAAGTGTACCATCAGTAATTCCTAGGCTAAAATGGGTGAGAAAAGGAAGATAGATAATTAATCTGTTGTTTTAAAGAGCAGAGTGCAGTGATTAGTGTTTTTTAACATGTATTTTAATACAGCAGAGTGCTCCTGTCACATAAAGGATCTTTGACCTGCATTTTTCCACAGAATAAGTGCTCCCGTCAACCAAGATCTTTGCTGTTAATTTTAAAGTTAATGATTATTTGCAAAAAAAAAAATGTTTATCAGTTTGAGCATATTCAACTGAATATAGGTTGAAAATGATTTGCAAATCATTGTATTCCGTTTATATTTACATCTAACACAATTTCCCAACTCATATGGCAACAGGGTTTGTATTTTTGTACATCAGAGATACTAAAAAAAATACAATATAGGGCAATCAATAACCATCTGAACATACCATCCATATCTTTGTGTTATCAATAAAGAATATTCTACGTAATTTCGCTCTAAATTAAGCATTTTCGAACATAAGAATGGCTATCAAGCCATTCTTATGTTTTTAGTTCATTAGAACTAAAAATATCAATACTATAAAAGTAGTGACACTAGACATTACTGTTAGCATGCTAAAAGGGTGCAAGCTTTTGTATAGCCAATTTTGCAGACAACTCAGTACTTGGTACTTGTCACATGCAAACTGTTACAATGTCAACGTTAACATTCTAGCATGCCAATTTTACAGCCGAACACCTCAGAGTCTTATAACTTTGTACTTGAGACAAATCTAGTATTCTAACAGTAACATTCTAAAAGTGTGCAAGCTTTTTTTAAGCCAATTTTGCAGACAACTCAGACTCTTATAACTTGGTACTTGTCACATGCTCGCTGACGTTAGCATGCTAATGTCAATAAACTAGAATGTTAAGTTTTTTAGTCAATTTTACAGCTGAACACCTCAGTCTTCCACACCTCAGTCAGCATTTCAATTTGGCTTGCATGTTTTAGCATTCGCGTGCAACTTTTCCCAAAAAGTATTTTGCCAGTTTTTCTGTGTAATTTTGTAATCCAGGATGTTTTTGTCTTTGGAATGTGTCGGAGGCCAATCAAAGCCTCAAATGGCTCCTGGGCCGCACTTTGGACACCACTGATAGGCTGGATTATCTAATAATGTAGATGTTTATTCAATCACACACACACACACACACACACAACAAAGTGTTGTTGCGCGACACACGACACTACACACATTAGATCTTCTGTAATGGCGACACAGTGTGACCCTGATTGCGGCTTCCGGAGAGGAAGTGTCCCCGAAATGACGCCTCGGCATGATGAGCCACGGAAGCGGGCGGCTGATTTCATATTATAAAATATGTATATTATGCACAGTGTGTGTGTGTTCATATTATAAAATATGTATATTATGCACAGTGTGTTTACTGGAAAGTTAATATTAGTCTTTTTTCTTGTAATTAGCATCATTTATCTCATTATGCAAGCAGACTATAAAACACTGTACTTGTATTACATCACATGATTCTATATCCATGTCAGGATGTTACTTTTTTTTCCTCCCAAAATGAAACTGACAATTTTAACTGAATAAAGTTAACTTTTCAAGATTCATGTTTTTGTTTTTTTACAATAAAACATTAACTGCAAAAAATATTAGCATGTGTTTTGTTACACAAATGTGCATCAAACAAAAAATAATTTGGGGTAAACATGTTTTTATGATGGTCAATATGTTTAAAATATAAAGACTGCATGTTCTCTTGGCCTCTGTAAC
>NC_084550.2:15292500-15382500 GCF_033978685.3 Nerophis lumbriciformis | reverse complement strand
TTCTAACAGAAACGTGGTTGAAACCATCCGTTCCGGACGAGGCAGTTAGCATCGAGGGGCTAACTATGTTTCGGTCGGACAGAAGCAAATATCTCATTGGTAAATCCCAAGGCGGTGGTGTTTGCATATGTGTCAACAATAACTGGTGCAATAATGGGAAGATAGTATCACGTCACTGCTCTCCTGATGTTGAACTATTAACTATAAAATGCAGGCCATTTTATTTACCCAGGGAATTCAGTGCTATGATCTTCACAGCAGTGTACATTCCCCCAGTACTAACACCAAAGAAGCTTTGAATGCTTTGTACTGCTCCATCAATGAACTGCAAACAACACACCCAGAGGGAGTTTTCATCGTGGCAGGGGATTTTAATCAAGCTAACATGAAAACAGTTTCCCCTCATTTCCATCAATATGTGAATTTTGCAACCAGGGGTGGAAGCAAGCTGGACTTGGTTTGTAGTAATATTAAACAGGCGTATAAAGTTGCACCACGCCCCCACCTCGGCTCCTCAGACCATCTATCTGTGATGCTAATTCCTGCATACAAGCCCCTGCTGATCAGGAAGCAAGCTACAGTGAAGCAGGTGAGGACCTGGCCAGAGGGCGCAATGTCAGCATTACAAGACTGCTTCGAAACCACAGACTGGGACATATTCAAAGCAGCCGCCACCGAAAATCACCACACGTGTGGAGGAGTATGCAGAGTCTGTGTACGCATACATTCAGAAGTGCATGGAGGATGTCAGTGTGATCAAGAACATCCCCCCACGGGCCAACGAGAAACCCTGGATGAACAGTGAGGTACGTGCAATGCTAAAGGCTCGGAATAAGGCTTTCAAGTCAGGAGAAAATTTGTCCCGGGAGGTTTTCGGGAGACGCGCTGAATTTCGTGAGGGTTGGCAAGTATGCCTCAACTCCCCCCAAAATGGATTAACTCACTGGAATAAAAAAGACAATATAACATACATCTATAAACGTGGACGCATGTGAAAAAAGTGCAATATATTTATCTGTACAGTAACCTATTTATTTATTTATATATATATTATTTATATATGCACCTTATTGCTTTTTTATCCTGCACTACCATGAGCTTATGTAACGAAATTTCGTTCTTATCTGTGCTGTAAAGTTCAAATTTGAATGACAATAAAAAGGAAGTCTAAGTCTATATATATATATATATACACACACACACACACACACACACACAAAGTATACATACATTATATATATATATACTGTATTTTTCGGAATATAAGTCGCACCTCCCGAAAATGTATAATAAAAACATAAGTCGCACTGGAGCCCAGCCAAACTATGAAAAAAAACTGCGACTTATAGTTCGAAAATATACGACACACACACACACACACACACACACACACACACACACACACACACACACACACACACACACACACACACACACACACACACACACACACACACACACACACACACACACACACGTATATATACATCCATGTATATATACACATGTATATTATTACTGTTAGTATGACATGATGTCATTGTAGAGCAACAGTATAAAATAGTCACCTCCATTGTGGCATTCTTCCAGTTGAGTCGGTACAAAAAGATGGCGTAGAAGAGCGACTGGCTCACCACACAGATGAGGAACCCGGTCCAAAGTCCTGAAGTAAGGAAACAAAACATTCCTCGCCAATCAACATGGATTAAAACGCCACGTGCTCTTACCCATGATGCCATCACGTGATCTTACCCATGATGCCATCACGTGATCTTACCCATGATGCCATCACGTGCTCTTACCCATGATGCCATCACGTGCTCTTACCCATGATGCCATCACGTGATCTTACCCATGATGCCATCACGTGATCTTACCCATGATGCCATCACGTGATCTTACCCATGATGCCATCACGTGATCTTACCCATGATGCCATCACGTGATCTTACCCATGATGCCATCATGTGATCTTACCCATGATGCCATCACGTGATCTTACCCATGATGCCATCACGTGATCTTACCCATGATGCCCATGTTGACGGGGAACATCAGCGACACTCCGATGGGGAAGCCCACCATGTAGTAACCCACCAAACTGCACGCCGCTCCCACAATTTGCTTGCCGGCCCCCCTGACGATACCTCCCGCCACCGCCTAGGGGGCGCCATCACACACACACCACGTTAGCGACGTTTGACCACAAATACGTTCTCGTTTCTGTGCTCACCGCGAAGGCGTCGGCCACGTGGATGATGCTGTACAACCACATGACATCCGCCACCCTCGCCACGATGTCTCTGCAAGGAGCAAAGGATTGTGGGTAATTACGTCACGTTGCAGGAAAGAGTAACCGCACAACGATGGCAGCCGTTACTTGTCTGTGGTGAAAATGTAAGCGATGACATTCCGAGACACGGCGAGGAAGACCCCGACGAAGCATGAGGCGATGACTGGAGTGGACAAACAACGTCAAAGTAACACAACTTGCACATTAAAAAGGTCCAACATTGAATTTAGAATAGCTAAATGGGTTACATGCCAAAATTACCTTTTAACGTCATGCTAGGTTAGCAACGCTAGCATAGCTATTTGAGTTGCATGCTAACATTACATTTTAACATCATGCTAAGTTAGCAATGCTAGCATAGCTATTTGAGTTACATGCTAACATTACTTTTCAACATCATGCTAAGTTAGCAACACTAGCAAAGCTATGTGAGCTACAAGCTAACATTTCATTTTAACATCAAGCCAGGTTAGCACCACTAGCACAACCAGGTGAGTTACATGCCAAAATTACATTTTAACATCATTAGTGACACTAGCATAGCTGTGTGAGTTGCATGTCAACATTACATTTTAACATCAAGCTAAGTTAGCAACACTAGCATAGTGTTGCTAACATTTCATTTTAACATCAAGCCAGGTTAGCACCAGTATCACAACCAGGTGAGTTACATGCCAAAATTACATTTTGACATCATTATCATGCCAAAATTACATTTTAACATCATGCTAGGTTAGCGACGCTTGCATAGCTATTTGAGTTACATGTTAACATTACATTTTAACATCACTAGCTCACATATTCAGGGTAAGGTCATGTGAGCTACAAGCTAACATTTCATTTTAACATCAAGCCAGGTTAGCACCACTATCATGAGTTACATGCCAAAATTACATTTTAACATTAGTGACACTGGCATAGCTTTGTGAGTTACATGTTAACATTACATTTTGACATCATGCTAAGTTAACAACACTAGCAGAGCTATGTGAGCTACAAGCAATTGGTCATTTTAACAACAAGCCAGGTTAGCAATACTAGCACAGCCAGGTGAGTTACATGCCAAAATTACCTTTTAACATCATGCTAGGTTAGCGATGCTAGCATAGCTATTTGAGTTACATGTTAACATTACATTTTAACATCATGCTAAGTTAGCAACACTAGCATAGCTATACATATGTGAGCTACAAGCTAACATTTCATTTTAACATCAAGCCAGGTTAGCAACACTGGCACAACCAGGTGAGTTACATGCCAAAATGACATTTTAACATCATTAGTGACACTGATGTTAACATTACATTTTAACATCATGCTAAGTTAGCAACACTAACATAGCTATGTGAGCTACAAGCTAACATTTCATTTTAACATCAAGCCAGGTTAGCACCTCTAGCACAACCAGGTGAGTTACATGCCAAAATTACATTTTTAACATAATGCTAGGTTAGCGACATTAGCATAGCTTTGTGAGTTACATGCCAAAATTACCTTTTAACATCATGCTAAGTTAGCAACACTAGCATAGCTATAAATATGTGAGCAACAAGCTAACATTTAATTTTAACATCAAGCCAGGTTAGCAACACTAGTACATGCCAAAATTACATTTTGACGTCATGCTAAATGAACAATACAAGCATAGCCACATCACATTTTATCTGGATTAGCATATTCACTGAAGAAAAACTGAATATGGATCATTGGTAGAGCTTCATTTTAAGATGTGTAGCAAAGCTGGGTTTTTTTTGTTTTGTTTTTTTACAAAGTGGTTGGCGTATACAAGGTGGTATTTCCTAAATGACGTCATTCGAGTGCCTCTTAACTCAAAAGTGGAGCAAACATTACATTATTAAAAATTCTAATAATAGGGGACCTTTATACATTTGTGTGTGTGTGTATGTTCTGGCAATGCTTACTTAATGGGGACATCGCTCTGTCACCTTTAGGGGACCTCTGACAGTACGGGGACAAAAAAACAGGTCCCCTAAAGAGAAACCTTTTTAAATGATAGTCAGATCCATTCTGAAGATGCCTAAGTGATTTTTAAGCTTTGGCCCATAAAACATTAATAGTACTGTGATTCTGTATGGTATCCATCCTTAGTTAAAACTAATATATTTTTCCAAAAACAAAATCTGGTTTAGTGTTCCTTAGGATGATATTTTCATACAGCATGATTATAAAACATTACCTTAAAGTATGATTCACATTCAGAATGTTCTATCCTTCTATATATGGTAGTTGGAGTTGCAGACAACTTCATTACTGCTAAATAGCAGTTTTCAGTAATGTCACAGAATATGCAGGATTTCCTTTAAAGGGGAACATTATCACAATTTCAGAAGGGTTAAAACCATTAAAAATCAGTTCCCAGTGGCTTATTTTATTTTTGGAAGTTTTTTTTGAAAATTTTACCCATCACGCAATATCCCTAAAAAAAGCTTCAAAGTGCCTGATTTTAACCATCGTTATATACACCCGTTCATTTTCCTGTGACGTCACATAGTGATGCCAATACAAACAAACATGGCGGATAGAACAGCAAGGTATAGCGACATTAGCTCGGATTTCAGCGGCTTAAGCGATTCAACAGATTACGCATGTATTGAAACGGATGGTTGTAGTGTGGAGGCAGGTAGCGAAAACGAAATTGAAGAAGAAACTGAAGCTATTGAGCCATATCGGTTTGAACCGTATGCAAGCGAAACCGACGAAAACGACACGACAGCCAGCGACACGGGAGAAAGCGAGGACGAATTCGGCGATAGCCTTCTAACCAACGATTGATATGTGTTTGTTTGGCATTAAAGGAAACTAACGACTATGAACTAGGTTTACAGCATATGAAATACATTTGGCAACAACATGCACTTTGAGTGTGCAGACAGCCCATTTCAGGCGCGCTAAGAACATATATTTTTCCACGATTTCAGCATTTTAAATGTGCTGTTTGATTGAAAAAAATTAATGTTTTTAAGCTAAATTATTGGTAAACACAGTTTATGTATAATAATTTACGTAAAACCGCAAGTAATGAATAAAGTTTTCATCAATTAATATATTCTGTAGACATACCCTCATCCGCTCTCTTTTCCTGAAAGTTGATCTGTCCAGTTTTGGAGTTGATGTCAGCAGGCCAGGGAAGCTAGGGTCGATATTCTTCTCTTGATCATCTTCGGTGGCATAAAGGACGGTAGAAGCGGTGTGAGCGAGCCAAGACATCCAGGGGGTTTAGCTCGCTCGTCTGCGGGAACAAACTGCCGCCATTGCTTGCCCTGCTACCGAGGCCCTTTGTCCCTGAATAGCTCACACACTCCGGCAGATTCAATGGGGGTCTGGCGGCAGATTTCTTTGACTTTATCGTTGGAAATGCATCTGCTTTGAGTGTCGCAGGATATCCACACATTCTTGCCATCTCTGTCGTAGCATAGCTTTCGTCGGTAAAGTGTGCGGAGAAAATGGCGGATTGCTTCCCGATGAGAGCGAATAATAGAAAGGCGTTTAATTCGCCAAAATTCTCCCATTTAGAGTTCGGAAATCGGTTAAAAAAATATATGGTCTTTTTTCTGCAACATCAAGGTATATATTGACGCATACATAGGTCTGGTGATAATGTTCCCCTTTAACATTTAAGTGGTGAAACTTCCTATAAGAGGACAGCTGTAGTGCTGTATTCTGAGGATCATGACATATTTAATTTGAACTTTATTATATATATTTTTTTTTTTTTTAAATGGTCCTCAGTAGTCACGTACAAATTTGTGTGAATTATGCAAAATTATTTAAATTTGGTGCCCATGAACCATATTAACTATTTTTCCCCAGGGTCCCCAGTAAGAATGATCAGCACATTACTTCATCAATCCAGAGATTTAAAGACGTGTATGAGCTAACTGGGCAGTGGCCATTTTACCTAGTTTTTTTTATGCCTCCACAACCTGTAGAAAGGGTGGTCCCCACAAGTGATGATCAAAAACTTGGTCCCCATTCCAAATGATAACCAGAATGTGTGTGTGTGTGTGTGTGTGTGTGTGTGTGTGTGTGTGTGTCGTACGTGCACAAAAGACGGCAACCTTGCCGGACAGCTTGGCTTGCTCTGTGTTCCCGCCACCGAGACAGTTTCCGACACGGACGCTGCCGGCTACCGAGAAGCCCAACGGGAACTAGAAGAAGTCAAACAGCAAAAAGATATTACGTACAGTGTCTAAAGGGGGCGGGGCTAGAAAGCGCAGAGTTCTCATTGGTGGGTGACTTCTGTAACGGTAAGACGAGGAGAAGAAAAGTTACCATGAAGACCATGACGGCCATCTGGTACACGACGGACTCGGCCCCCAGCTCCACCTCGCTGATCAAACCCGACAGGAAGCCGGCGACCTCGTAGAGCCACCACTCCAAACACGTCATCAGCATGCTGGGGATGGCCAGACGCAGGAAGGGACCCCAGTCCTGCAGGCAGTCTGACGTCCAGCCTGAGAGGCAACAAGAACGACATGCGTTCATCACATATGACTAGGGTGGGGCATCCTTTGAATTTGGTTCCCAGTATACTATTTTCACAAGGTATTACTGTATAAGGCATACTTAAAATCTTTTTTTTTCCCCCTCAAAACTCAACAGTGCGCCTTATAACCCGGTGCGCCTAATGTACGGACTACGTTTGGTTGACCTTACCCACCTCGAAGCTTTGTTTATTTGGCACATGGCAATATGGCAATATGGAACTTAAAACAAAGAATGCCATATTTTTCGGACTAATAGGCACACTTAAAACGCCTAATAACCCGGTGCGCCTAATGTACAGAAGAATTTTGGTTATGCTTAACGACCTTGAAACTATTTTATTTGGTACATGGTGAAATAAGTGTGACCAGTAGATGGCAGTCACACAAGAGATTTCGTGTAGACTGCAATATGATGGCAATAGGACTCAAGTAAACACCAACATGGTAATTGTTCCATTGAAAATATAGAACATTACACACGGAGTTTAAAAATCTATCAAAATGTTTTAGTATGACTTTGGTAAGCTATGAAACCGCACCGCTTGACTGATTGTACTGTGCTTCAACATACGAGTATTATTATGGTGTGTGTATAAGGTAAGACATATCTGGCGTTTTGTTTCGCAATATTATGCAAAAGCAACTTTTCTTACCTTTGGTACCTGCTGATCTGTATTTGGGATCTGCATAAATCCTGAAAAATTGCGCGTGTCCGCCTTTGTAGTCCGTGACGACAATATATGCAACATTTTGACCAAAGTACCACCATTACATGTTATGTAGACCACAAGGAAGTGTTTTACATTTAGAAAAACATAATATGACTCCTTTAAATGCGCCTTTTAATGCGGTGTGCCCTATGGTCCGAAAAATACGGTACTTAAATATAAATGTTAGTTTTTTTTCTACAGGAGTACACTTTCACAAAAGTTAAATTTTATCTCAGAAAACCTCATCAAAAAAGTAATTACATGCTGTTTGTGTGTCAGAAATATGTACGTTCCCATTGGGTTTTTTTTTATTTTATTTTTACAATATTTATTTATTCATTTGATAGGGAAATCAAATGAGGTACTGAGAAACAGAAACTTATTTCACAGCGGGTAATAAAAAAAATTAAATTAAAGAAATTAATCAAACAAGTGTCACTGAATAAAAACAAAATGCTGACAATTCTGATTCAACATTTATGGTGAGTGAGGGGGTGTCAAAAAAAAATCTATTTGACTGAATCTCTATTTTTAATTGATTAAAAAAACAAAACCCTTAAAAAAAAATATATAAATATATATATATATATATATATATATATATATAAATATACACAACAAAAATTGTTTATAAATTATTTTTATTTAGTTACCTTTTTTTTTAATCTGTCCTGTTATTAAATGTTTGGGCAGAATTTTTTAAAACAAAACCAGTTTTATAATTTTATCAGAGCTGTTTATTTTATGGAGGAATAATAATTAACCGTACAACAGGCACCCAATGTTATTAAAAAAGTAATGAACAGTTTTGAATTGAGAATTGATTCTGAATCGAATCCTTAGCCCCGAGAATCGAATGGTACCCAAAGATTCACAACACTAGTGAGTGATATTGACAGTGCAACAACATTCCATTTTATTACCTGTGATTGATTGAGACTTTTATTAGTAGATTGCACAGTACAGTACATATTACGTACAATTGACCACTAAATGGTAACACCCGAATAAGTTTTTCAACTTGTTTAAGTCGAGGGTCCACGTTAATCAATTCATCCATTCACCTACAAAGTAAATAGTACACAATAACTAACAAAACGTAAACATTATAATCTACTAGTCTTAAATCTTTGGGGTTTTGCCATCAAAGTCCTCCTGTGTCCAGGGAATTATCCCTGACTTTGTAAACATTAACAAAAAGAAAAAAGGTTTGGTGACAATATCTTGCTCAAATCACTCCAGTATCATTTATTAATTGGTCGCAACATTCTTGATTCATGGATCGATCTGTCTCTCTCTTTCATGTGAGTGGTCACTGAAGAGCAGCAATTGCCTGATAAAGTGTAAGAAAATAGTGCAAAGTGTGGAAAAAAGAGAAACCTAAGAACTGCTTCCTGCAAGTTTAATGTTAGGAAGTTACAGCTGTGCACTAAAGGGTGAGCATGGCTAAGGTTTTGGCGGGAACGAGTGCCTTGCATCATTAACAGACCACAAAAAATCCAAAAAGTGCCAAACTGTCGAGGTGACTTTTCCTCATTTATTCACAATTTCTTTATTTTTACTTTCCCTTCTCAACAACAAGACAAAACAATGGTGCAACCAAACTTGACAGTTGATACGGTTACCGTGTCACGCCAACTGATCACTTCCTGCTCGGGTTGTACGGTATACCGGTACTAGTATAGTATCGCGGTACTAATGAATCAAAAACGGTACTATATTCTGAAAAGTACCGGTTCCCCATTTATTTTTACACACACACACACACACACACACACACACACACACACACACACACACACACACACACACGGTTTTACGAACAGAGGAGCATGTTTGGCAGCGCACAATCACAGAGTACTTACAAGCAGACAGTGTGTAGACAGAAAAGGGAGAACGGACGCATTTTGGCTTAAAAACTAAAGATAAAATGTGCTTTAAGACATGGCTAGCTAGTTAGCAGCTAACATCCATTGTTTTAGCTACTTCTAAATCACTAATCCTGGCCTCCATGGCGACAAATAAAGTAAGTTTATTACAAGTATTATTATCACTGGAGGACCAGGAATAGCTAAACATGCTTGTAGGAGGATACAATAGCTCATCGGCATCACAATGTAAACAAATGCCATCCATTGTAATGATACCAAGTACAGGAGCGTATCTTGTCGATACTATCATATCGATATTTTTTTATCGTCAAAATAATTTTTCTTAAATTCATATTCTATTCATAAACTCGGGAAATACGTCCCTGGACACATGAGGACTTTGAATATGACCAATGTATGATCCTATAACTACTTGGTATCGGATTGATACCTCAATTTGTGGTATCATCCAAAACTAATGTTAAGTATCCAAACAACAAAAGAATAAGTGATTATTACATTTGAACAAAAGTGGAGATAGAACAGAATAAGCAGATATTAACAGTAAATGAAAAAGTAGATTAATAATCATTTTTATAATGTTGACAAAATAATAGAATGATAAATGACAACATGTTACTGCATACATCAGCAGACTAATTAGGAGCTTTTGTTTGTTTACTTACTACTAAAAGACAAGTTGTCTAGTATGTTCACTATTTTATTTAAGGACAAACTTGCAATAAGAAACATATGTTTAATGTACCCTAAGATTTTTTGTTAAAATAAAGCCAATAATGCCATTTTTTTTGTGGTTCCCTTTATTTAGAAAAGTATCAAAATACATTTTGGTACCGCTACCAAAATATTGGTATTGGGTTGTTCATGCAACCAACCTTGCTTTCTTCCGACGAAGAACACATTTTTTAATCGTCTATCGTGATATTTATTGATATCGTTTTATTGCCCGGCCCCTAGTTGTCAACAGTCTGGAGGAGCTGAACAAAGAGAACCAAGATGTTACTTGCCGTCCCACGTGGCTTTGTGAAGACCTTTGGCCATCATGTAGACGAACAGAAACACAGCCAAGGACATCTGAGAGATGACGTTAGCTGCAGCTGAGCCACTTTGGGGGAAGACCACAGCAAGAACAAAGCACACAATCACTATTTATTCCAAAACTTTGTTCAGTGAGGGTTGCATTCTCAGAAATGGAAAGATTCATTAGTACACGCTAAAAGCGATCCAGTTAGGGATGGGTAGCGTTCGCATCCGAACTTATACTGTACCAATTTACTGGCGCCTGGGGATCGATACTGGTACGTTAATAAATAGAGATGTCCGATAATATGGGCAGTCCGATATTATCGGACATCTCTCCAAACACGTCATAGCCGATATATGCTTTTAAATGTAATATCGGAAATTATCGGTATCTGTTTCAAAAAGTAAAATTTATGACTTTTTAAAATGCTGCTGTACGCAGCGCCAATAAACCTTAAAAGGCAAGGCATACTTGGTCAACAGCCATACAGGTCACACTGAGGGTGGCCGTTTAAACAACTAACACTGTTACAAATATGCGCCACACTGTGAACCCACACCAAACAAGAATGACAAACACATTTCGGGAGAACATCCGCACCGTAACACAACAAACACAACAGAACAAATACCCAGAACCCCTTGCAGCACTAACTCTTCAAGGACGCTACAATATACACCCCCGGCTACCCAAACCCCGCCCCCCTCAGCCCCGCCCACCTCAACCTCCTCATGCTCTCTCAGGGAGAGCATGTCCCAAATTCCAAGCTGCTGTTTTGAGGCATGTTAAAAAAAAATAATGCACTTTGTGACTTCAATAATAAATATGGCAGTGCCATGTTGGCACTTTTTTCCATAACTTGAGTTGATTTATTTTGGAAAACCTTGTTACATTGTTTAACTCATCCAGCGGGGCATCACGACAAAATTAGGCATAATAATGTGTTAATTCCACGACTGTATATATCGGTATCGGTTGACATCAGAATCGGTAATTAAGAGTTGGACAATATCGGAATATCAGATATCGGCAAAAAAGCAGTTATCTCTATTAATAAATGTTAATTGATGATATTTTGTAAATGTGGGCTTTGTACTGAGGATGTCGTTGTGGCTTGTGCAGCCCTTTGAGACACTTGTGATTTAGGGCTATATAAATAAAGATTGATTGATTGATTGATTGAAATTTAAAAAACGTTAAATTTCCCTGAGGGAACTCTCCTGAAGGAATCAATAAAGTACTATCTATCTAAAATGTATTTTTTTCATGCAACATTTAACAATGAGCTGAATACGTGTGCTGTCCAGTTGTTACATCTTGTTTTCTGATTACATTCGAGTCTCATTTGCCAAGCAGTTGCTTTTCCAAGACATTAGATGGCAGTACTGCATAGACCAGTGTTTTTCAACCTTTTTTGAGGCAAGACACATTTTTTTCATTTAAAAATACGGAGGCACACCACCAGCAGAAAACGTAAAATGAAACTCCAGGGCCTTATTTTGAGTTTGTTGGTGTTTTCCTGTGTGTAGTCTTGTCTTGTGCGGTTATTTTGGTGTTTTCCTGTAGCAGCTTCATGTCTTCCTTTGTGCGCCATTCCCCGCACCTGCTTTGTGTTAGCAAGCAAGGCTATTTAAGTTGTTGGTATTCTTCTTTGTGGGGACATTGTTGATTGTCATGTCCGGATGTACTTTGTGGACGCCATCTCTGCTCCACACGCTGCAAGTTTTTGCTGTCGTCCAGCATTCCGTTTCTGTTTACTTTGTAGCCAGTTCAGTTTTACTGTCGTTTTACATATTGCCTTTTCTTTTCCCTTTTGTTCATTTTTGGCTTAAGCGTTACATACCTTTTTACCTGCACGCTGTGGTCTGCATATTGGGATCTCACGGCACCTAGTGTGCCGTGAGATATTGTCTGGTGTGCCGTGGGAAATTTTGCAACTTCACCTAATTGGTCCCAAAAAAAATTTTTTGCAAATCAATAATTATAATCTGCAAATACTGTGCCGTTCCTTAGTACAGTGGTTGAAAAACACTGGTATAGACCACCTATGGCCTATGTGTCAAAGTCAAGGCCCCTAATTATCCATGGCCCCCGGGATATTTGATATGTATTAGAACCGTCCCGCAGCCGCCTGCTGCCGTTTTTGCACGCCCCAATACAGTTGGTGCTAGGAATTTTCAAAACGGGGTTCCAGGGACCCCATCAAGTCATACACATGGGGTCCCACAGTACATTTCTGGGGTCCCACTTTTTTGTAAGCGTTTTGAAAACAAATGATAAATGTATGCATTATCCTGTTATATCTCACATTCTATGTTGCATTTTGGAAAAAGGTTGTCATAAACCTTACTTAAAAAAAATATAAAATAATTTTATGCATGTGTAAATTTAGTCAGTTGTAAACATTCACTTTCTTCTTTCCTTCATGGACCTAAACTTTACTGCTGCTGGTAGTTTTTTCTATATTTTTATTGTAATATTTTCAGAATGTGTTTGTTCTGTTGCACAGATTTTCCTCCATGTGGCCCCTGAGCTAAAATGAGTTCGACACATCTGCTAACTTGGCTGTTAGGATAATAAATGTAATTAGAATTTTAAAAAATGGGGAAAAGGAAAACATTTTAATTTGTATTTTATTAAGATTTAACATTTATTTTCCTTATTTTACTGCTGTGGGCATTTATTTCATTATATTTTATTATTATCCAACTAGGAAGTGGATTTTTTCCGTGAAGCTAAATGCATTATGTTGCGCCCTACAAAGTACTGTAAGTATTGTACTTATTACACACCAGCTGTTTGTTTTCTTAGGTTGTAGTTTTCATTACCAAATTTGGAGGTGTTGAAATCGCCATGTTAAATCGCTAATGCTAAGAATTGCATGCCTATGGGAAATTGATTGTAAATTAGCATTAAGCTAGTGCATTTTGGAAGAGTTGAAAACTGCAACATTACAAGTGTGGTTTAAGTATTGTACTTATTACACGCCAGCTGTTTGTTTTCTTAGGTTGTCGTTTTCTCTACCAAATTTGGAGGTGTTGAAATCGCCATGTTAAATCGCTAATGCTAATAGTAGCATGCCTATGGGAAATTGATTGTAAATTAGCATCAAGCTAGTGCATTTTGGAAGGGTGGAACCCATACAAGTTGGAGCATTGGTGTTGAAAACTGCAACATTACAAGTGTGCTTTAAAAGTGACCAAACACGTCACTTAATGTGGTCCGTCGCATTATTTAATGAGGCCCGTGGCGCCAAAGTGGGGCCACCTTGTCATTCGCTGTGTTCAACCACATCAATCAAAGTGGCCCTCAGATAAGTGGTGGTGATCTGGTATCTCGTAACATGTCAATTAGCACGTGGAACACCCTTGAATTATTCATTTAAAAGCAATATTAGGTCACTAGGAGGAGGTGAAGTAAACATACTCACGCCACCCCGAGGTCCATCACCTTCAGCAAGATGTAGTTGATGATTGCATTAAATATGTTCCCGATGGCGCCGGTTATCACCTGGGGCCACATGATGCCCTGGGAGAGAAAGGAGGCCACGCTTTTAACGACCGTGCGAAAAGGCGCGGCAGTCAGTTATCGCGTTGTTCCACGCACCTGATTCTGAAGATACCTCCCTTGCAGCTGGTACATGAAGGTGGCCTGTCATCAAGACACTCAATGAGATCAATATTGCACAGCAGGGTGCGCGAGAAAGGCTTTTGTGTGACTCACTGGCAGAGCCGGCATGAAGATCTTCACGTAGAGCTGGGACAGGCTGGAAGGGAGGAGGAGAGAAGAAAAATTAAAACATCCGCTCAACCTCAAAGTGACAATTCTTTATACATGCTAATGATGTCGCTTAATTCAGCCAAGTGGATTAAGGACTACAATTGTGTTACATACCTATAGCAGGCTATTATCACCTTTCAAAGCAGAAAAAAGTCCCCCCAAAAAAAGATAGAATAAAATAAATGCCTGTAGTAGTAAAAAGTTAAATAAATCAAGAAAATTAATATTTAATATTTTTGTTAATAAAATACAAATGAAACTGTTTTTTCTTTTTCCCCATTTTTAAAAATTATAATTAATTATCCTAACAGCCTCCTGTGTTGCAAGTTTACCATGAATTGATTAACGTGGACCCCGACTTAAACAAGTTGAAAAACTTATTCGGGTGTTACCATTTAGTGGTCAATTGTACGGAATATGTACTGTACTGTGCAATCTACTAATAAAAGTCTCAATCAATCAAAAAAAGTTAGCAGATGTGCTAATACAGGGGTGTCAAACTCATTTTAGCTCAGGGGCCGCATGGAGAAAAATCTGTGCACACGCGGGCCTGCCTATTGAAATCATGGTATTAAAAATAAAAAATAAAGAAAACTTCAGATTGTTTTCTTTGTCTTACTTTGGCCAAAAATAAAACACATTGTGAAAATATTACAATAAAAATATAGAAAAAAATACCGGCAGCAGTAAAGTTTAGATCCATGAAGGAAAGAAGAAAGTGAATGAATGTTTATAACTGAATACATTTACATATGCATAAAGTTTATTTTCTTTTGTATTTTTTTTTTTTTTATGAATTAAGTAACGTTTATGACAACCTTTTTCTAAAACACAATATAGAATGTGAGATATAACAGGATAAGGCATACATTTATCATTTGTTTTCAAAACAGTTACAAAAAAGTGGGACCCCAAAAATTTACTGTGGGGCCCATTTTTATGACTTGATTTTTTTTTTTAATTTCGGGAAAACCAGGAATAAACTTTGTTTTTTGTCCCGATTAAGAGGAATGTTTGGACAGTGGAACGGTTAAAGTGGGTTGAAAAATGTGGAAGGAGTAGTCGCCAGAAAAAAGGGAATTCTAAGAATTCCTGGAATTTTTTTTTAACTTGGAAAAATGATAGTTTGAATATCCAGGATAAGTGGAATATGTTGAAGGTGGAATGGTTTCAATCGGTTGAAAAATATGTAAATGGTGGAAGTTTGAAAAATGACCAATTCATTTTGAATGGGAATAATGTTCTGGAAAACTTGGAATTCTGGGATTGTTTTTAATTTGTCAAGGGAAAGCCCCCGATTGCCGAATAGGCTGAACAGTTTGAATCGGATGAAAAATGTGGGAATTGTGGAACTTTGAAAAATGTCCCATTCATTTCAATGGGAATTTCTAGGAAATTTGAGGAATTTCATGAAAAGCGGGAATTTTTTGGAAAATGTTAAATGAGTTGAAATGGTTGGTTTTGGAATTTTTCAAAAATCGGTCGAGAAATGTTTAAGTAGTAACATTTTTAAATTGAGAAATTGTATTAAAGGATTCCAGGAAAACAGGAAATGTTTCTAGTTAAAAAAAAACAACTGTTTTTTTGTCCTGAATAAAAGGAATGTTTGCATGGTAGAATGGTTCAAGTGGGTTGAAAAATGTGGAAGGAGTAGTCGCCATAAAAAAGGGTCAAAAAAGGGAATTCTAGTTATTCCTGTAATTTTTTTTTAATGCTGAACAGTTTGAAGTTGGAACTTTTAAAAATATTGCATTCATTTCAATGGGAATTTCATGAAAAGCGGTAATTTTGGGAAAAATGTTAAGACTTGAATATTCTGAATGAGTTGAAATGGTTTGTGTTGGAATTTTTCAAAATCGGTCAAGGAAATTTGAAGTAGTAACATTTTTAATTGAGAAATGGTATTAAGGAATTCCAGGAAAACCGGGAATTTTTCCTGTTAAAAAAACAACTGTTTTTTGTCCTGATTAGGAGGAATGTTTGGACGATAGAACGGTTGAAGTGGGTTGAAAAATGTGGAAGGAGTAGTTGCTATAAAAAAAGGGTCAAAAAAGGGTTTGAAAAATAGGGAATTCTTGGAATTGTTTTGAACGTGTAAAAATGATAACGTGAATGTCCAGGATGAGTGGAAAATGTTGGAGGTGGAATGGTTAGAATCGGTTGAAAAATGTGGAAATGGTGGAAGCTTGAAAAATGGACAATTCATTTGGAATGGGAAAAATGTCCCGTAAAACCTGGAATTCTGAGTAATCTGGGAATTTGTCAAGGGAAAGCCCGCTATTCCCAAATAGGCTGAACAGTTTGAAATTGGAACGGTCTGAATCAGATGAAAAAAGTGGGAATTGAAGAACTTTGAAAAATGTCCCATTCATTTCAATGGGAATTTCTAGGAAATTTGAGAAATTTCATGAAAAGCGGGAATTTTTTGGAAAATGTTAAATGAGTTGAAATGGTTGGTTTTGGAATTTTTCAAAAATCGGTCGAGAAATGTTTAAGTAGTAACATTTTTAATTGAGAAATGGTATTAAAGAATTCCAGGAAAACAGGAAATGTTTCTAGTTAAAAAAACAACAACTGTTTTTTGTCCTGAATAAAAGGAATGTTTGCATGGTAGAATGTTCAAGTGGGTTGAAAAATGTGGAAGGAGTAGTCGCCATAAAAAAGGGTCAAAAAAGGGTTTGGAAAAAAAGGGAATTCTGGTTATTCCTGTAATTTTTTTTAATGCTAAACAGTTTGAAGCTGGAACTTTTATAAATATTGCATTCATTTCAATGGGAATTTCATGAAAGCGGTAATTTTTGGAAAAATGTTAAGATTTGAATATTCTTAATGAGTTGAAATGGTTTGTGTTGGAATTTTTCAAAATCGGTCGAGGAAATTTGAAGTAGTAACATTTTTAATTGAGAAATGGTATTAAGGAATTCCAGGAAAACCGGGAATTTTTCCTGTTAAAAAAACAACTGTTTTTTGTCCTGATTAGGAGGAATGTTTGGACGATAGAACGGTTGAAGTGGGTTGAAAAATGTGGAAGGAGTAGTTGCTATAAAAAAAGGGTCAAAAAAGGGTTTGAAAAATAGGGAATTCTTGGAATTGTTTTGAACGTGTAAAAATGATAACGTGAATGTCCAGGATGAGTGGAAAATGTTGGAGGTGGAATGGTTGGAATCGGTTGAAAAATGTGGAAATGGTGGAAGTTTGAAAAATGGACAATTCATTTGGAATGGGAAAAATGTCCTGTAAAACCTGGAATTCTGGGTAATCTGGTAATTTGTCAAGAGAAAGCCCGCTATTCCCAAATAGGCTGAACAGTTTGAAATTGGAACGGTCTGAATCAGATGAAAAAAATGGGAATTGAAGAACTTCGAAAAATGTCCCATTCATTTCAACGGAAATTTGGGAATTTCATGAAAAGCGGTAATTTTTGGGGAAAATGTTAAGACTTTAATGTTCTGAATTACTTGATGTGGTGTTGGAATTTTTCTAATTTAGTCAAGAAATGTTGAAGTAGTAACATTTTTAAACGAGAAATTGTATTAAGGAATTCCAGGAACACCGGGAATTTTTCCAGGTCAAAAAACAACTTTGTTTTATGTCCTGATTAAGAGGAATGTTTGGACGGTGGAACGGTTGAAAAATGTGGAAGGAGTAGTTGCCATAAAAAAAGGGTCAAAAAAGTTTTTGGAAAAAAAAGGGAATTCCTGGAATTTTTTTGAACTTGTAAAAATGTTAGTTTGAATATCCAGGATGAGTGGAATGTTGAAGGTGGAATGATTTGAATCGGTTGAAAAATGTGGAAATGGAAGTTTGAAAATTGGCCAATTCATTTGGAATGGGGGAAACATGTCCTGGAAAACCTGGAAATCTGGGAATTTATCAAAGGAAAGCCCGCGATTCCCAATAAGATGAACAGTTTGAAGTTGGAACGGTTTGAATCGGATGACAAATGTGGGAATTGTGGAACTTTGAAAAATGTCCCATTGATTTCAATGGGAATTTCATGGAAAAATGGAAATTTCGGGAAAAGCGGGATTTCTTGGGCGAATGTTACGACTTGAATGTTCTGAATGGTTGGTGTTGGAATTTTTCAAATAGGTCGAGAAATGTTTTCGTAACATTTTTAATTGAGAAGTGGTATCAAGGAATTCCAGGAAATTCTGGATTTCTTCCAGTTCAAAAAACTGCGTTTTTTGTCTTGATTAAGAGGAATGTTTGGACGGTGTAACGGTTGAAAAATGTGGAAGGAGTAGTCGCCAGAAAAAAGCGTTTGGAAAAAAAAAAAAAAAAAGGGAATTCATGGATTTTTTTAACTTGTAAAATTTATATTTTCAATATTCAGGATAAGTAGAATGTGTTGAAGGTGGGATGTTTACAAATCGGTTGAAAAATGTGGAAATTGTGGAACTTTCCCATTCATTTCAATGGGAATTTCATGGAAATTTGGGAATTTCGGGAATTTTTTGGAGAATGTTACTACTTGAAGGTTCTGAATGAGTTGAAATGGTTTGCCAAAATCGGTCGAGAAATGTTGAAGTAGTAACATTTTTAATTGAGAAATGGTATTAAGGAATTCCATGAATTTTAGGAAAACGGGAATTTTTCTAGTTCAAAAAACTACTTTTTTTTCCTGATTAAGCGACCCCGAGCGGGACAAGTGGCAGAACATGGATGGATGGATAAGAGGAATGTTTGGACAGTGGAACGGTTAAAGTGGGTTGACAAATGTGGAAGGAGTCGTCGCCTGAAAAAAAAGGTAATTCTGAGAATTCCTGGAATTTTTTTGAACTTGGAAAAATGAGTTTGAATGTCCAGGATGAGGGAATGGTTTGAATCAGTTGACAAATTTGGAAATGGAAGTTTGAAAAATGGCCAATTCATTATGAATGGAATAAATGTCCCGGAAAACCTGGAATTCTGGGAAATCTGGGAATTTGTCAAGGGAAAGCCGGCTATTCCCGAATAGGCTGAACTGTAAATTGGAACGGTTTGAATCGGATGAAAAAAGTGGGAATTGTAGAACTTCGAAAAATGTCCCATTAATGGCAATGGGAATTTCATGGAAAGCGGGAATTTTTTGGAAAATGTTAAGACTTTAATGTTCTGAATGACTTGAAATGGTTGGTGTTGGAATTTTTCTAAAATCGGTCAAGAAATGTTGAAGTAGCAACATTTTTAATTGAGAAATGGTATTAAAGAATTCCAGGTATTTCGGGAAAACGGGGAATTTTTCCAGTTCAAAAAACAACATTTTTTGTCCTGATTAAGAGAAATGTTTGGACGGTGGAACGGTTAAAATGGGTTGAAAAATATGGAAGGAGTAGTCACCAGAAAAATATTGATTATTTATTTATTTGTTCAAGGAAATCATTTTGAATAGGAGAAATAGGAAAAGGAGGCTAACCTCCTCCAACCTCCGAGGACAAAGCTACGAACAATGGGAGACCGGGCTTTGTTCTCCGCTGCTCCCAGTCTGTGGAATGCTCTCCCTGACCACCTGAGGGCACCACAGACTGTGGATGCTTTTAAAAAAAAAAAAAAAAACTTTTTTTTTCTTTCTTTTTTTAGATATATGCATACTAGTTTTAGCTATTTGGCTGTTCTAGTTTTTATTTTTAATTATCTCTTTATTTTTATTTTTTTTTACACTGTAGCACTGAGGTTGTTTACTCAATGTAAAGTGCTTTTTACAAATAAAATGTATTATTATTATAAAAAAAGGGTTAAAAAAAAATAAAATTCTGGGAATTCCTGTAATTTTTTTGAACTTGTAAAAATCATAGATTGAATGTCCAGGATGAGTGGAATGGCTTGAATCGGTTGAAAAATGTGGAAGTTTGAAAAATGGACAATTAATTTGGAATGGGAAAAATGTCCCGGAAAACATGGAATTCTGGGAATTTTTGTAATTTGTCAAGAGAAAGCCCGCGATTGCCGAATAAGCTGAACAGTTTGAAATTGGACCGGTTGGAATCGGATGAAAAATGTGGGGGAGAAAAATAATAAATAGATGAATTTTGGTGTAGAAAACCATATGTGTGAATGCTTCGCAGCATTCACACAATAATTACCAGTAAAATGTATTAATGAATACAACCATTATTTTTTTAACAATGGTAAGTAAAATAAAAATTATAATTAACATTATTATTAATAATAATACTAGTAATCACAACAACATTTGGGGTGGAGGGAATTCAAATAAAATAAAATATAGAGCTCACCTGGCGACGTCTGCATTCTGACCGACGGCGAGCAGGAGGGGCTGAGTGTTAACGAGGACGGCCCAGCAGGGGAAGCAGGCCAGCAGCAGAATTAGGACCCCCCTCTGAAGAATTACGCCCACGCGCTTCAGGTTGCCGCTGCCGTACGTCTGACAGGAAGTATGAAACACGTCAACGTAGAATAAACACATCGAGTGCGATAGATGACGTACCTGAGATATGAGGGTATCACAGGCGGACGCCAGACCACTGCCGATGGAGATACCTGACACATTGATTACCTGGAAACAATATCATTAATGCGAATAGAAGTATAGAAGTAGTCACGTTAATAATAATAATAATAATTATTATTATTATTATAATAATAATAATAATAATACAAACCCCTTTTCCATATGAGTAGGGAATATGTGTTAGATGTAAATATAAAAAGGATTACAATGATTTGCAAATCATTTTCAACCCATATTCAGTTGAATATGCTACAAAGACAACATATTTGATGTTCAAACTGATTTTTTATTTTTTTTGCAAATAATCATTAACTTTAGAATTTGATGCCAGCAACACGTGACAAAGAAGTTGGAAAAGGTGGCAATAAATACTGATAAAGTTGAGGAATGCTCATCAAACACTTATTTGGAACATCCCACAAGTGAACAGGCTAACTGGGTGGGTGCCATGATTGGGTATAAAAGTAGATTCCATGAAATGCTCAGTCATTCACAAACAAGGATGGGGCGAGGGTCACCACTTTGTCAACAAATGCGTGAGCAAATTGTTGAACAGTTTAAGAAAAACCTTTCTCAACCAGCTATTGCAAGGATTTAGGGATTTCACCATCTACGGTCCGTAATATCAAAGGGTTCAGAGAATCTGGAGAAATCACTGCACGTAAGCAGCTAAGCCCGTGACCTTCGATCCCTCAGGCTGTACTGCATCAACAAGCGACATCAGTGTGTAAAGGATATCACCACAAGGGCTCAGGAACACTTCAGAAACCCACTGTCAGTAACTACAGTTGGCCGCTACATCTGTAAATGCAAGTTAAAACTCTCCTATGCAAGGCAAAAACCGTTTATCAACAACACCCAGAAACGCCGTCGGCTTCGCTGGGCCTTAGCTCATCTAAGATGGACTGATACAAAGTGGAAAAGTGTTCTGTGGTCTGATGAGTCAACATTTCAAATTGTTTTTGGAAACTGTGGACGTCGTGTCCTCCGGACCAAAGAGGAAAAGAATCATCCGGATTGTTATAGGCGCAAAGTTGAAAAGCCAGCATCTGTGATGGTATGGGGGTGTATTAGTGCCCATGACATGGGTAACTTACACATCTGTGAAGGCACCATTAATGCTGAAAGGTACATACAGGTTTTGGAGCAACATATTTTGCCATCCAAGCAACGTTACCTTAGACGCCCCTGCTTATTTCAGCAAGACAATGCCAAGCCACGTGTTACATCAACGTGGCTTCATAGTAAAAGAGTGCGGGTACTAGACTGACCTGCCTGTAGTCCAGACCTGTCTCCCATTGAAAATGTGTGGCGCATTATGAAGCCTAAAATACCGCAGCGGAGACCCCGGACTGTTGAACAACTTAAGCTGTACATCAAGCAAGAATGGGAAAGAATTCCACCTGAGAAGCTTAAAAAATGCGTCTCCTCAGTTCCCAAACATTTACTGAGTGTTGTTAAAAGGAAAGGCCATGTAACACAGGTGGTGAACATGCCTTTTTCCAACTACTTTGGCATGTGTTGCAGCCATGAAATTCTAAGTTAATTATTTGCAAAAAAAAAAAAAAGTTTATGAGTTTGAACATCAAATATCTTGTCTTTGTAGTGCATTCAATTGAATATGGGTTTGCAAATCATTGTATTCCGTTTATATTAACATCTAACACAACTTCCCAACTCATATGGAAACAGGGTTTGTACAAAACCCAAAACTAGTGAAGTTGGCACGTTGTATAAATCGTAAATAAAAACAGAATACAATGATTTGCAAATCCTTTTCAACTTATATTCAGTTGAATAGACTGCAAAGACAAGATACTTAATGTTCAAACTGAGAAACGTATTTTTTTGGGGGCAAATAATCATTAATTTAGAATTTAATGGTAGCAACACATTGCAAAAAAAGTTGGCACAGGGGCATTTTTACCACTGTGTTACATGGCCTTTCCTTTTAACAAACACTCAGTAAACGTTAGGGAACTGAGGAGACCAACTTTTGAAGTGGAATTCTTTCCCATTCTTGCTTGATGTACAGCTTAAGTTGTTCAACAGTCCGGGGTCTCCGTTGTCGTATTTTACACTTCATATTGCACCAAACATTTTCAATGGGAGACAGGTCTGGACTATAGGCAGGCCAGTGTAGTACCCGCACTCTTACAATGAAGCCACGCTGTTGTAACACGTGGCTTGGCATTGTCTCGCTGAAATAAGCAGGGGCGTCCATGATAACGTTGCTTGGATGGCAACACATGTTGCTCCAAAACCTGTATGTACCTTTCAGCATTAATGGTGCCTTCACAGATGTGTAAGTCACCCATGCCTTGGGCATTAATACACCCCCATACCATCACAGATGCTGGCTTTTGAACTTTGCGCCTATAACAATCCGTTTTCCTCTTTGTTTCGGAGGACACAACGTCCAGTTTCCAAAAACAATTTGAAACGTGGACTCGTCAGACCACAGAACACTTTTCCACTTTGTCTCAGTCCATCTTAGATGAGCTCGAGCCCGGCGAAGCCGGCGGCGTTTCTGGATGTTGTTGATAAATGGCTTTCGCTTTGCATAGGAGAGTTTTAACTTGCACTTACAGATGTAGCGACCAACTGTACTTACTGACAGTGGTTTTCTGAAGTGTTCCTGAGCGCATGTGGTGATATCCTTTACACACTGTCAGTTTTTGATGCAGTACGGCCTGAGTGATCGAAGGTCCGTAATATCGCTTACGTGCAGTTATTTGTGCAGATTCTCTGAACCTTTTGATGATAGAACGACTAATAATGACTGAGCATTTCAGGGAAGCTGCTTTTATACCCATTCCAGGCACCCACCCGTTCCCAATTAGCCTGTATGAACATTCCTCAACTTTCTCAGTTTTTGCCACTTGTTCCAGCTTTTTGAAACATGTTGCAGGCATCAAATTCCAAATGAGCTAATATTTGCAAAGAATAACGTGTTCCAGTTCGAACGTTAAGTATCTTGTCTTTGCAGTCTATTCAATTGGATATAGGTTGAAAAGGATTTGCAAATCATTGTATTCTGTTTTTATTTATGATTTACACAATGTGCCAACTTCACTGGTATTGGGTTTTGTAATAATAATAATAATAATAGTCGTCTCTCACCGCTATGGCTAACGATACCCCGGCCAGCTCGGTTTTACCCAAATGACCGCAGAACACCAAACTGACGAAGCTGATCAGGAAGCTCATCAGCTGGGAAATGAACTGAAATGTCAAAAGTAGACAAACAAGCATTTAACTTGTGGTTACGTCGTGTTCAAAACCAATAGGGGTCTGTCTCTAGCAAGACAAATGGACGCTAGGATCAAAAGATTCAAGATCTTGCACTGACAAGAACAATGATGGGTAGTTCCAAGACGATACAGCAGCCGATTTCACCTTTGAACTGAGCAAACCTAGCTTCAAGTGCCATTCAAAATCAAGAGATTTTTTTTTGTGTCCTGTCCAGCTTCTCAGGCAAATCATATAGTTGATGTAGATGCCCATGTCGGCTGTTCAGATTTACTTTACAAAAGAGAAGTGTAGGATACTTCTCTTGTTGCCTTATTTGTATTTGACTTTATTAAATGTATTTATATTATCATTTAGTGCAGCCGGGCCGGAGCAGGAGGGGATAGAAAGACAGAGGGGGAAATTGTGGGGACAAGAGGGGGATTAGACAGAGAGACAAAAACAACAACAGCAAACAACAACAACAACAACAGAGCAACATCAGCAAATACGACATGTACAAATATGATGGTAAAAGTAATAGCAAATAAGCAGTTAGCGAAAAATAAAAAATAATACAGAAATGACAATGAGCATTATTACACTACAAATGGATCAATACAAATACCAATAGAAATAGCGCTATTGATAATGAACAATACCAATAATTTACCTTTATTATCAACAATACAGTTGTTCAAATGCAACAATACATATACGTAATGATAACTTGAGATACGAAAGAATGCAGAAAAATGGAGGGGGAGAAAGAGAAGCAACCTACATTAACCTTGTAGATTGTTATAGTAACAATAGGTTAAGCTTTGTCAGTGTGCCATGTGTTACACCCAGTTTACCCTAGGGCAACAACGTTAATATATGTTTGATGAAACGTGATTATGTGCATGAGTGTAAGTATGCATATGTACTTGTATATGTACAGAGTGTGTATATTTGTTTGTACAGTGAGTGTATATGTACAGTATGTGTATGTGTGTATATTGAATGTGCGTGTGGATGTACGAACTTTAGGTATGTAAATATGTACTGTATTTGTGTATGTATGTGGGAGCGTAGGTACCTATGTATGTATGTGAGCATATGTGAATTTGTATGTACAATATATTCGACTCCCAGAGTGCGTGGGAGCCAGAGCACGGCCCCATCACCCCGAGAGCCCAACCCACAAACAGTAGGCGTGGTGCCCAGGGAACCAGGGACCACTGCCCCCACGCAGCCAAGCCGGCCAGCGACAGGAACCCCAGAGCCCGGTCCACCGTACCGCCCACAAGGGCCAGCAGCAGGCCGCAGACAGACGCACCCGGCAGAGGACAGGGCACGAGAAAAGCAGGGGACAGCCAGACCCCAAGCCAGTGAGAGACCACACCCCACACGGGCAGAAAGGCGAGACGCCCCGCCCGAGGGACCCAGAGACTCCCCGCAACCGGACGGGAAGACCACCCCCGCCCCACCGGCAACCGGGCCCCCACGAGCCCACCCCCCACCCCCGGAGAGCGCGGCGAGGCCAGCCCCCGGCCACCCCACCCAAATCGGCCGCCGCAGGACCACCCGGCACAGGGCCACGGGAACCACCCACCCCACCCGCAGGGACCCCAACGATGGAGATGGAACAACCAGCAACCGCCCCGCCGAGCCCCCCCCCCCCCCGAGGGAGGGGAAAAATTAAAAAAATAATAATAAAATATACTAAATTAATAAATAAATAAATACTTTTTTTTTTTTAAGAATTAAAAGAAGATCACAGACATGCTGACACACAAGGTCACTACCCCAGCAACTGGCCGACTCGCAGAACCTCGGAATACCTTGCAGCACCAGGCTACCACAACAGACGCAGAGACTAGGCCCAGCAGGCCCCAACCAAGACAGGCACCCGGAAGGGATGGACGGCGGGACCCAGGAGCTCCAGACACGCAGTTCGGATGCAGTAGCCTGAGGCGTCGACCCCCGCCTGACAGGCAGGCCCAGAGCGTACCCCCAGAAATATACATACATACATATATATATACATACACATATACATGTACACATACATACACATACAAACACATACACATATATATATATATATATACACATACATACACATACACACACATATACACAGTTCGTCAGCCCCGACAGCCATCACGCGCACGCGCTGCCACCAGTCACAACATCAGCCACACCCTTGCACCAGACCCAGCAGCCACGGGCGCCCACACCACAAACAAACGGCAGCAGAAACAGCAGCCGCAATAACCCCAGACAGCCAGCACCAGCCAATCAAATCAAAGCGAAAAAAAAACTGTGACCAGCAACCACACGCCACCAGGACCACAGAGACCAGCCGGCGCCAGCCCGTCAGTCAGCCCGGACGCCAACACGCAAACAAGAGACACCAACACCCCCACCCGCCCCCCACCAAAAGACCCCCCCCACCCCAACCCAAACCCGCACAAACACACCACCGCCCAAACAACCGAGACACAGCATCCAGACCAGACACAGGGGCTGCGCCGCCACCACATCAAGTCACCAACAGAGATCCCACAGCGCAAGGTCGGGCCACACGGGCACGGACCCCACCCAACAGGAAGTGAGACCCGCGCGACGCCACACACAAATAAATAATACGATTTTAAAAATAATTAAAAAAATAAAAAATATAATAAAAATAAGTAAATAAAAAATAAATAAAAAAATACATAAAAAAAAAATAAAAATAAAAAAAATAAATGAATGAATAAAAGCCTGGCAGGCCACCAGACCGCAGTCCCCGCCGGCCGACGAGGCAATGAGGGGTGCGCCGAACCCAAATCCCCCCATGCATGTGTACAAGGCCCCCAGAGTGTCTACTGTGTAGTTAAAATTAGGAGGTCAGCCGTTACAGCCGACCTCCAGTCCCTATTGATGTGTGTACTATAGCGTGAGTGAGATATGTATGCTTGTGGGAACTAATAATGCGATTAAAATTGGGGGATATCAAGGTCATGGTGGGTCCCAACCAAGCCAAGCCCCCCAAATCCTAAGTGTCTAATATGCAGCTAAGATTGAGGGATAAACGAGCAGGGGACAAGACAGGAGGACTGGAGCCCCATTGGAGGCATCCTCATCCCTCCGCCATGCCTCCCCGCAGGACAATCCCCAAAGTCCTATATATGTGTGACTGTGTGTGCTATAAGTAGGAGGAGTAGAGGGCCCGGACATCCCCCCCCAGTCCATGCGGCCGACAACCAGGAACTACGGCCAGGAGGCCGCCACCCCCCGCCACAGCCCGTGACCCACACCAGACCACTTTAACGTGACGCCACGCGAGCCCACCCCCCGCCAAACAAAGCCAGCCCCCGCCCGCCCCAACCCAGCCCTGCAGAGCCCATACCGGCAACCAAACGCAGAAAAACCGCACAGCCCCCACGCCCAATGCAAACACCGCATCCCGGCCATCCACACAGCAACGTGCTCATACGAGTCCCGGCCTTTTTAAAGAGATTTATTTAAAAAGACACCCTGACCTTTTGAGAAGCAGAAGAAAGTTCGGACAAAAAAAAGAATGCCTTTGACCTCAACCCCCTTTGATTACAGATCATTAAAAAGCTATAGGGTTCTAAAAAAGGATGCAGGAATAATGGTGAGGGTCTTAAAGGAAAAGCACAATAAAAAAGTATGACACTGGTTGAAAAATATGGAAATGGTGGAAGTTTCAAAAATGGCCAATTCATTTTGAATGGGAAAAATGTCCCGGAAAACCTGGAATTCTGGGAAATCTGGAAATTTGTCAAGGGAAAGCCCCCGATTGCCGAATAGGCTGAACAGTTTGAAACGGATGAAAAATATGGGAATTGTGGAACTTTGAAAAATGTCCCATTCATATTTCAAATGGGAATTTCATGGAAATTTTGGAATTTCATGAAAAGTGGGAATTTTTTGGAAAATGTTAAAAGACCTGAGCGTTCTGAATGAGTTGAAATGGTTGGTTTTGGAATTTTTCAAAATCGGTCGACAAATGTTTAAGTAGTAACATTTTTAATTGAGAAATGGTATTAAGGAATTCCAGGAAAACCGGAATCGTTTTTTGTCCTGATTAAAAGGAATGTTTGCACGGTAGAACGGTTGAAGTGGGTTGAAAAATGTGGAAGGAGTAGTCGCCATAAAAAAGGGTCAAAAAAGGATTTGGAGAAAAAAGGGAATTCTGGTTATTCCTGGAATTTTTTGGAACTTGTAAAAAAATGATAGTTTGAATATCCAGGATGAGTGGAATGTGTTGAAGGTGGAATGGTTTGAATTGGTTGAAAAATGTGGAAATGGTGAAAGTTTGAAAAATGGCCAATTCATTTTGAATGGGAAAAATGTCCCGGAAAACCTGGAATATCTGGAAATTTGGCAAGGGAAAGCCCCCAATTGCCGAATAGGTTGAACAGTTTGAATCGGATGAAAAATATGGGAACTTTGAAAAATGTCCCATTCATTTTAATGGGAATTTCATGGAAATTTGGGTATTTCATGAAAAGCGGGAATTTTTTGGAACTTGTAAAAAATGATAGTTTGAATATCCAGGATGAGTGGAATGTGTTGAACGTGGAATGGTTTGAATTGGTTGAAAAATTTGGAAATGGCGGAAGTTTGAAAAATGGCCAATTCATTTGGAATGGGAAAAATGTCCCGGAAAAGATGGAATTCTGGGAAATCTGGAAATTTGTCAAGAGAAAGCCCGCAATTCCCGAATAGGCTGAACAGTTTGAAATTGGAACAGTTTGAATCGGATGAAAATGGTGGGAATTGTGGAACTTTGAAAAAAGTGTCCCATTCATTTCAATGGGAATTTCATGAAAATTTGGGAATTTCATGAAACGCGGGAATTTTGGGGAAAATGTTAAGACTTTAATGTTCTGAATGGTTGGTGTTGGAATCTTTCAAATGGGTTCGAGAAATGTTTTGAGAAATGGTATTAAGGAATTCCAGGAATTTCGGGAAAACCGGGAATTTTTCCAGTTCAAAAAACAACTTTTTGTCTTGATTAAGAGGAATGTTTGGACGGTAGAACGGTTGAAAAATATGGAAGGAGTAGTCGCCAGAAAAAAGGGTTTGAAAAAAAGGGAATTCCTGGAATTTTTTTGAACTTGTAAAAATGATAGTTTGAATATCCAGAATAAGTAGAATGTGTTGAAGGTGGAATGTTTAAATGTGTCCCATTCATTTCAATGGGAATTTCATGGACATTTGGGAATTTCAGGAAAAGCGGAAATTTTTTGGAGAATGTTACTACTTGATGTTCTGAATGAGTTGAAATGGTTGTAGGATTTTTTCCAAAATTGGTCGAGAAATGTTGAAATGCTTGAAGGAAAAGCACAATAAAGAAGTATGACACTGAACTATGCAATACTTTACATATTTCCAGTTTGTCATACAGCAGTCTGAAAAGGAGTAGGAAGAAGCAGATCTGACTTAATCCTACATCTTTGACACCCAATTTGTAACAGTGGATAAATAAATGAGTAAATAGACTAAGTAAATTATTAAATACATAAAGTTCTCAAACAAGTAGTTAAGTTATACAATATAAGATTAATAATATCTATTTTTTTCACAAGATTCAATATGTTTATCAGGATTCTTCTTCTTTGTACTTCGTAAACACCAAGTTTTAACACTTTTTAAAGTAGATCATATTAGTACATTTATTAATGCATTCCGTAATTTATTTCCACATACTGACATGCCGAAGGTCTTAAGTGCTACAAAAAAAAAAGTACATTTACCTCTAAGGTTATATTTCTCCTCTTTTTTTTGAGAACAATTCTTGGGTAGTAGGTTATAGTTTGCTTTGTACATAATTTTAGCTATTTGCATATTCACAAAATCATTAAATTTCAATATTTTGGATTTAATAAAGGGTTTGTATGTTCTCTATATTCAACATTATGTATTATTCTAATTGATCTCTTTTGTAACAGTTGGTGAATTAAAAGTGTACTTTTGTAGTTGTTTCCCCATATTTCTACACAATAAGTGAAGTGATTTTCGGCCCGATACATATTTTGCTTTATTAAAGAAGTCTTTCTTGCCAATTATTTTTTATATGAGATTTCAAATTAATTTGATCATTTATTATTGCACACACACATTTATTTTACTCTTGGAATGTCTACTCCAGGGGTGTCCGAACTTTTTGACTCGGGGGCCGCATTGGGCTTAAAAACAAATTGACTGCATGCAAAATAGCGCGCACACACATTCTTGTATTTGTTACCTTCTTGAGACCTGTGAAAAATGCCTACCTCTTTAGGAACAGCCTTTCTAGATATATAAAGATCTGTATTTTACAACATTAATAATATATACATACTATGCAAATATAAAAAAGCGTGTTGTGAAAAATGAGTTGGAATTTCACAAGAAAAAGGTCACAATTTCACAAGAAAAACTTAGAATTTTGGCAGTATTATAATAAGTCATTTTACTCAACGCAAGTCAAAATTTTACAAGAAAAACTGAACATTTGTACAACATTATGATAAAAGTTGGAATTTTACTCAACAGTCACAATTCTACAAGAAAAACTTAAAATTTTGGCAATTTTATGAAGAGAGTCGTAATTTTACTCGACAAGTCACAATTGTATAATACTTTCAAATGTTGCCAATATAATAATCAGATTTTTACTTGGCAAAATTATGACCAAAGTCATAATTTTACTCAAAAAAATGTCACTGTTTTACAAGAACAAAAAAAATGGCAGTATTGTGAAAAGTCAGAATTGTGTATGACAAATGTCACCATTTTGCTTTAAAAAGTAATTTTACGAGAAAATATTGCAATATTACAGAAACAAAGAATATGAGAAATTGTTCCAAATTTTACATGAAAAAAGTCAACACATTGTGGGAAAAAGACTGCTTTTAGTTCATATTTATTTTGGGAAATTGGTTTTTAATCATATTTACTTCAAGTTATTACAGTAATTCTCTATATACATCTATTTTATTAAATTAATTTGGGCCAAAGGGGGGCGCAGTTCAATTTCTTACACACACTTGTTATTTCATATGTTGACCAGAGGGGGAGCACTTTTAAAACAGACAGTCAATTTGAAAAATCCCTCCTTTTTGGGACCACCCTCATTTTGATAGATTTCACCACCAGGGGTGCAGTGAGACATTTACTATTAGATACAATGGTTTTCCTTATTGGGACCATGATTTATGTCCTAACTTGTTCACCGGTCCTCATATGGAAGCTACTTTTCCTTGTTGATGTCTCAAGAAGGGTAGAAATACAAGTACACACACAAAATTTGAAAGTTGTATTATAAAATTGTGACTTTTGTCAAGTAAAATTACGAACACACACACACACACACACACACACACACACACACACACACACACACACACACACACACACACACACACACACACACACACACACACACACACACACACACACACACACACACACACACACACACACACACACACACACACACACACACACACACACACACACACACACACACACACACACACACACACACACACACACACACACACACACACACAATAAATGAATATTAAGAGTATGTGAAAATTTGACTCCTGCTTTGTTTACTTCCATGACGACCTTAAGGTTTTGTAATCAATCAGAAATAAAGCGGCTAAAATGTGCCAAACATGGATAAACGTCGAGAGAGTGTTTTGCATTTTTCCCATCATCCCTTGTTTAAATGGGTGTAATTTAGATTTTTTTTATTATGCTGATTGGATGGTTTTTTTTTAAATATAATATCCACAACTTTAAATACCCCATGACTAGGGAAGGTTGTATTGATTGGGGCATATAAGTTAATGCTGTGCTGTATTTCTTTGCAAGTTTAACTAATGGTTGAGCAACTTTTGTTGACCAGATGGTGACATAATGGCAGTTAGCAGACCATTGGCTAATTGTACATAAGAATATTCCGCCATATTGCTTATTGAACTCGTTATGTCTCGTGGGCCAAATTGAAGACATCGTCTCGCGGGTCGTAGTTTGGACACCCCTGGTCTACTCTGTCCATTTGCATTTGTTTGACTTTCTCTTCTAATGTTACCGAATAACAACATTTTAGTTTTACTGAGATACAAAGAAAGTCTGTTTTTGTCAAAACATCTTTTTAAATTTGATTTCTTCTGTTATTTACATTAACTTCTGTGTGTTCTCTCCCTAACAAAACAGTTGTGTCATCTACAAATAACTAAGTCCTTTGTAATTTAACAAATGTCATTGATATAAAGATAACAATTTTGGTTCCAGCATTGATCCCTGGGGTACACCACAAGATATTTAGTGTTGTAGATGCCTAGCTTCACGTATTGCTAGTTGGTTAAGTCGCTTCTTACCAAGTTAAGACCAACCGTCTGATTCCATATCGTTCTTATTTATTAATTCAGATATGATTATGTCAAATCCCTTTGTTAGATCCATAAATACTGCACACAGGGGTGTCTATAACTAATTTTAGATCGGGGGCCACATGGAGAAAAGTGTACTCCCAAGTGGGCCGGACTGGTAAAATCACGGCATGATAACTTAAAAATAAAGACAACTTCAGATTGTTTTCTTTGTTTAAAAATAGAACAAGCACATTCTGAAAATGCAGAAATCATGTTTTTTTTACACTTACATGTTGCGGTTAATAGTTTTTTTTACCTTTATTTGTCCTTATTTAATCTTTCTGAGTGATAATGCTCAGTCAACTCATTGGTGTTAATTTTCAATCCATCAAGATAAAAAAATAATAATAAAAAAATCAAATTACAGGATGTTATTTATGTAGTTTGCTCATTTTCCTCGACTGGTGCACTAACATGTGTTTTTTGTACATATGTAGCTTCATCCACACATATACAAATAATTGCTATTGCGACATCTAGTCGACACATTTAGAACAGCAGTTTCTTTCATTAAAAAAAATTCAGCTCATTTTTGTACTTGCTGTTTGAAAAATGGCCAATTCATTTGGAATGGGAAAAATGTCCCGGAAAACATAGAATTATGGGAAAACTGGGAATTTGTCAAGGGAAAGCCCGCGATTGCTGAATAGGCTGAACAGTTTGAAGTTGGAACGGTTTGAAGCGGATGAAAAATATTGCATTAATTTCAATGGGAATTTCATGAAAAGCGGTAATTTTGGGGAAAATGTTAAGACTTGAATGTTCTGAATGAGTTGAAATGGGTTGTGTTTAGAGATGTCCGATAATATCGGCAGGCCGATATTATCTGCCGATAAATGCTTTAAAATGTAATATCGGAAATTATCGGTATCGTTTTAATTTATTAAATCAACATAAAAAACACAAGATAGTGCACCAACCCAAAAAACTTCCCTCCCCCATTTACACTCATTCACACAAAAGGGTTGTTTCTTTCTGTTATTAATATTCTGGTTCCTACATTATATATCAATACAGTCTGCAAGGGATACAGTCCGTAAGCACACATGATTGTGCGTGCTGCTGGTCCACTAATAGTACTAACCTTTAACAGTTAATTTTACTCATTTTTCATTAATTACTAGTTTCTACGTAACTGTTTTTATATTGTTTTACTTTCTTTATTATTCAATACATTTTTATTTATTTATTTATCTTATTTTATTAATTAAAAAAAAAAAAAAGGACCTTATCTTCACCATACCTGGTTGTCCAAATTAGGCATAAAATGTGTTAATTCCACGACTGTATATATATCGGGATCGGTTGATATCGGTACCGGTAATTAAGAGTTGGACAACATCAGAATAACGGATATCGGCAAAAAAGCCATTATCGGACATCCCTATTTGTGTTGGAATTTTTCAAAATCGGTCGAGAAAATTTGAAGTAGTAACATTTTTAATTGAGAAATATATTAAGGAATTACAGGAAAACCTTTTTATAACCTGTTTGCGTGCCTGATCCGGCCCGCGGGCCCTTACGTTTGACACCCCTGGTTTAGTATCTATTGTGTTGGCCAATGGCGGTATAGCTCGGGTGCTAGAGCGGTCGTGCCAGCAACACGAGGGTTCCAGGTTTGATTCCCGCTTTTGCCATCCTAGTCACTGCCGTTGTGTCCTTGGGCAAGACACTTTACCCACCTGCTCCCAGTGCCACCCACACTGGTTTATATGTAACTTAGATATTGGGTTTCACTACTTAAAGCGCTTTGAGTCACCAGAGAAAAGCGCTATATAAATATAATTCACTTCACAACTCTTCCGTTATTTCCATTAATGCCATCCATGTTGAAACGAGAGCTTTGTATCCGTATATTGGTTCTCTAGATTTGTTAATGAACTATAGGTTTGCCATCGCTTAAAATCAATAGGATTTGGAAGTTCAGATGAAATGACTGCCGACCAGAAACCTGCAGCGAACATTCTGACCTTTGACCTCAGCAATCTTGGATTACACATCATTAGAAATCAGTCGGACTCTTAATTAGATCAGCAATCCATGAAGTGTCTTAAAGTTCGAGTTTAGCCAACAAGTGTAATTATTGCTAAAAATCGATAGGATTTCTTGTCCTGATTGCGGACCTCGAGCCACCTTTGACCCTCCATTGCTTTCATCACATTTAGGATGGCAGCCTTGCAAGGACAGTAAGGTGGTGTGTGTGTGTGATGAGTCAGAATCTTACCATGGGACCAGCAAGCTTCAACAAGAGCAGCGTTTCCGTCTTGTAGCGTTCGGATACCCGCAGCCTGGCGCCGCAGCACGCCACTCCTCCGGGCTCCCCGCCGGGCGTCGGACAAGCGTCTCGGCCCTCCATGGCGGAATGAACGCTGGCACAAGCTCCATCATGTGTCATGTCCCAGGCTCCTAATGCATAACCTATTACCTGGCTGCTAATCAATAACGTATCTACTCCGCTAAGGAAGCTGGTGCAAAAATGAATCAAAAGGCCACTGATTGACCAGCTGAGTAAACGAGCGTGGCGAGCATGACTCGGCGTGACGTTTCTCAGGTGTGTCACATTGCTAACATGTGATCTCTGTGCACTTCCCATTGGCTAATAAACCTGATCTGCAGCACCTGGGAGGACACTTCCAGGAAATGAAAGCCTCTATTGGTTGATTCAGTCATTTGGATTATTTACCTTTTTACTAGTAGTGCACAAAAAAAATCGATTCACATCTGAATTGTGATTCTTATTTATCCCGATTCTCAATTAAAAATATATTTTTAAATTGTATTTTTTTTTTTTTAAAGTTTTTAGGCTCTAAGCCACTGGTGTCAAATTTAAGGCCCGGGGGCCACCCGCAACATAATTTTATCTGGCCCCGCAAACACCTGGAAATTAGAGATGTCCGATAATGGCTTTTTTGCCGATATGCGATATTCCGATATTGTCCAACTCTTAAATACCGATTCCGATATCAACCGATACCGATATATACAGTCGTGGAATTAACACATTATTATGCCTAATTTTGTTGTGATGCCCCGCTGGATGCATTAAACAATGTAACAAGGTTTTCCAAAATAAATCAACTCAAGTTATGGAAAAAAATGCCAACATGGCACTGCCATATTTATTATTGAAGTCACAAAGTGCATTATTTTTTTTAACATGCCTCAAAACAGCAGCTTGGAACTTGGGACATGCTCTTCCTGAGAGAGCATGAGGAGGTTGAGGTGGGGGGTGGGGGGGTGGGGTGCGGGGCGGGGTTGAGGTGGGCGGAGGTTAGGGGGTAGCGGGGTGTATATTGTAGCGTCCCGGAAAAGTTAGTGCTATTTGTTCTGTTGTGTTTATGTTGTGTTATGGTGCGGATGTTCTCCCGAAATGTGTTTGTCATTCTTGTTTGGTGTGGGTTCACAGTGTGGCGCATATTTGTAACAGTGTTAAAGTTGTGTGTGACCTGTATGGCTGTTGACCAAGTATGCATGGCATTCAATTGTGTGTGTGAAAAGCCGTAGATATTATGTGACTGGGCCGGTACGCAAAGGCAGTGCCTTTAAGGTTTATTGGCGCTCTGTACTTCTCCCTACGTCCGTGTACACAGCGGCGTTTTAAAAAGTCATGAATTTTACTTTTTGAAACCGATACCGATCATTTTGAAACCGATGCTGATAATTTCCAATATTACATTTTAAAGCATTTATCGGCCGATGATATCGGCAGTCTGATATTATCGGACATCCCTACTGGAAATGATACATTATATTGCCAAAAGTATTTGGCCACCCATCCAAATGATCAGATTCAGGTGTCTTAATCACTTGGCCCGGCCACAGGTGTATAAAATCAAGCACTTAGGCATGGAGACTGTTTCTACAAACATTTGTGAAAGAATGGGCCGCTCTCAGGAGCTCATTGATTTCCAGCGTGGAACTGTCATAGGATGAGACCTGTGCAACAAATCCAGTCGTGAAATTTCCTCGCTTCAAAATATTCCAAAGTCAACACGGGCTTTATTATAAGAAAATGAAAGAGTTTGGGAACAACAACAAGTCAGCCACCAAGTGGTAGGCCACGTAAACTGACAGAGAGGGGTCAGCGGATACTGAAGCGCATAGTGCAAAGAGACTTTCTGCACAGTCAGTTGCTACAGAGCTCCAAACTTCATGTGACCTCCCAATTAGCCCACGTACAGTACGCAGAGAGCTTCATGGAATGGGTTTCCATCGCCGAGCAGCTGCATCTAAGCCATACATCACCAAGTCCAATGCAAAGCGTCGGATGCAGTGGTATAAAGCACGTAGCCACTGGACTCTAGAGCAGTGGAGACACGTTCTCTGGAGTGATGCACGCTTTTCCATCTGGCAATCTGATGGACGAGTCTGGGTTTGGAGGTTGCCAGGAGAACGCTACATTTCGAACTGCATTGTGCTAAGTGTGGAATTTGGCGGAGGAGAAATTATGGTGTGTGGATGTTTTTCCAGGAGTTGGGCTTGGCCCCTTAGTTCCACTCAAAGGAACTTTGAATGCTCCAGGATACCAAAACATTTTGGACAATTCCATGCTCCCAACCTCGTGGGAACCGTTTTGAGCCCCTTCCTCTTCCAACATGACTGTGCACCAGTGCACAAAGCAAGGTCCATAAAGACATGGATGACAGAGTCTAGTGTGGATGAACTTGACTGGCCTGCACAGAGTCCTGACCTGAACCCGATAGAACACCTTTGGGATGAATTAGAACGGAGACTGAGAGCCAGGCCTTCTCAACCAACATCAGTGTGTGACCTCACCAATGTGCTTTTGGAAGAATGGTGGAAAATTCCCATAATCACACTCCGCAACCTTGTGGACAGCCTTCCCAGAAGAGTTGAAGCTGTGATAGCTGCAACAGGTGGACCGACATCATATTGAACCCTATGGGTTAGGAATGGGATGGCACTACAAGTTCATATGTGAGTCAAGGCAGGTGGCCAAATACTTTTAGCAATATACTGTATGTGTCAATAAAGTACCGGTACTTCATATTTTCTCACTAAATGTAATAGATATTTTTAATTTTGACAGAAAAAAATATGTACTGCTTGAAATTGCATACCTTTTAAACTTTAATAGTATCCATTATCGCAACAAATATTACAGTATATTATCATACTTTCCAAACATGTTTTTGTCTAAATAAAAATAGTTAACTTTACAGCAAACTACCCATCAAATTCATAAAAAAGACAATACATTGTCCTCAAACGGAACTGTTCAAGTATCAAAACGTTCGGCTTGGCCAGGAACCGACAGCAACCGTAATTTGATTTTCACAAATATCCCAGATTACCAAGAATTATAGGTTACCAGGACGTTTTTCCCATTGAAAATTAATAGGGCCAATTTTCCAACTTGCACAATTGCCACATTTTTCATCCTTCAACACAAACCTTTTTTCAAGTTCAAAGAAATTCCAGAAATTTCCAGAATTCCGGGTTTTCCAAAGTCCTTAGGCTTATCCTTGTACATTTTTCAACCCATTTCAACAATTCCACAATCAAAACATTCCACTTAGTTGGGACATCAAAGGTACTATTTTCATGAAAATTCCTGGTTTTCCTGAAATTCCAGGAATTCCAAAATACCCTTACAAAGTGTTTCTATGTTAACATTTCTTGACCGATTCAAAAAAATTTACCAACACCAACCCATTCATATCATCTAGGACAGTGTTTTTCCGACTAGTGTGCCTTGAGATACAGTCTGGTGTGCCGTGGAAGATTATCTAATTTCACCTATTTAGGGTAAAAAATTGTTTTTGCAAACCAGTAATTATAGTCTGCAAATGATGTGTTGTTGTTGAGTGTCGGTGCTGTCTAGAGCTCGGCAGAGTAACCGTGTAATATTCTTCCATATCAGTAGGTGGCAGCCGGTAGCTAATTGCTTTGTAGATATCGGAAACAGCGGGAGGCAGGGTGCAGGTAAAAAGGAATTTAATGCTTAAACAAAAAATAAACAAGCCCCTAAGAAAAGGCATTGTAGCTTAGGGAAGGCTATGCAGAACGAAACTAAAACTGAACTGGCTACAAAGTAAACAAAACAGAATGCTGGACGACAGCAAAGACTTACTGTGGAGCAAAGATGGCGTCCGCAATGTACATCCGAATATGACATGACAATCGACAATGTCCCCACGAAGAAGGATAAAAACAAAGTAGATGCGGGAAACATCGCTCAAAGGAAGACATGAAACTGCTACAGGAAAATACCAAAAGAAGAGAAAAAGCCACCAAAATAGGAGCGCAAGACAAGAACTAAAACACTACACACAGGAAAACAGCAAAAAACTCAAAATAAGTCAGGGTGTGATGTGACAGGTGGTGACAGTACACCTACTTTGAGACAAGAGCTATAGTGACGCATGCTTGGTTATGCTTTAAAGTCATATCCAACAATTGCGACAACGACTTTTTACTGTCAACTGACTTTCGTTTTTTAATGATTTCTGCTGGTGGTGTGCCTCCGCATTTTTTCAACGCAAAAAATGTGCCATGGCTCAAAAAAGGTTGAAAAACACTGATCTAGGACACAGCTGTCAAACTACAAAGGCGGACGCGCAAACATGTTCAGGACTGATCAAGGGGATTGGTCAAATGCAGAGAATAATTTCGCCACACCTAGTGTGTGTGTGACAATCATGGGTACTTTAACTTTGACTTATGCAGATCCCAAATACACATCAGCAGTGCCAGAAGGTAAGAAAAGTTGTTTTTACATAATATTGCGAAACAAAACGCCGGTTAATATGTCTGCTCATGGGTGCCATATACAGAGGTGGGTAGTAACGCACTACATTTACTCCGTTACATCTACTTAAGTAACTTTTGGGATAAATTGTACTTCTAAGAGTAGTTTTAATGCAACATACTTTTACTTTTACTTGAGTAAATTTATAGAGAAGAAACGCTACTTTTTCTCCGCTCCATTTATCTACATTCAGCTCGCTACTCGCTACTGATTTTTATCGATCTGTTAATGCACGCTTTGTTTGTTTTGGTCTGTCAGACAGACCTTCAAAGTAGGATCTATCGCATGTCTGCGTGTCACCAATCAAATGCAGTCACTGGTGACGTTTGACTTCGTTTCACCAATCAAACAGAACCAGGCGGTCACATGATTAACTGCACATAAAGTTTCAGCGGCAAACAACAACAATTGCAGAGACAACAACGAACGCAAACACCCCTGGTCTCACATAAAATCTATGTTCACGCTTCAGACAACCAAAAAACAGTTATGTAATGCGTTGTCATATGTGTCTCCCCAAACAAGTGGACATTTCAGCTTACATAAACTCAACGTCAAATTTGAGGAAGCACATGGCGGTAAGTAACGTTAATAGATATTTTGGCTGTCACCGTAGGCTGATGTTAGCTTCCCTGCTATGAATCACTATCAAATGTACATCGTGTGGGGACATTTATTAACACACTGCAGTCTCATAGACAGACAGACAGAGACACACACGCACAGTCGCACACACACTCACGCATGCATACAAGCACCAATCAGAAGTTCCCAGGTGCAGCCCACACCTATCAGTTTATGGTTTGCGTAAAGGCTAACTTGTTATTTTCCTTTGTAATCTCTGCCTACTGAGCCTATGGTGCTGTTAAGTTATTGTGGCTCAATTTGCCTTGATTTTTTTTGATATGTTAATGTATTATTATTTAATATATATTATTGTTTTAGTTGCTTAAGAGATATTCCTGGCTCTGAATTTGCTCATTGCTATTTTTATGTTTTTGTGCATTATTTGTTGCCGTCATCATTAAACGAACAGGTTACTCATCAGTTACTCAGTACTTGAGTAGTTTTTTCACAACATACTTTTTACTTTTACTCAAGTAAATATTTGGGTGACTACTCCTTACTTTTACTTGAGTAATAAATCTCTAAAGTAACAGTACTCTTACTTGAGTACACTTTCTGGCTACTCTACCCACCTCTGGCCATATGTTTAAGCACAATACGTCTGACTACGGTAGCCGTAATGCTCCGACAATCCATCAAGCGGTGCGGCTTCATATTTTACCAAAGTCGTACAACATTTTGACAGATTTTTGAGCGCCGTGTGTAATGTTCTATATTCTGAAAGGAACATTTAAAGTTTTGGTGTTGATTACTGGCGTCATATTGCAGTCTACACGTATCTCTTATGTGTGACTGCCATCTACTGGTCACACTTATCATTACACCATGTACCAAATAAAAGTACTTCTCCTAAGCACAACCAAAATTGTCAATTTTTGATAAAATGAAAGGATTTTAAGTGCGCCTTATAGTCCAGAAAATACGGTATGTTGGACAACACAGCAGAACAAAACCAATGTTGTCATTAGAGCTGTCCTGAACTTATTTTGTCTCCTCATAAACGGCACTTGTGACAAAAAGGCAACAAACAGAGCTGTACATGCAAAGTTAAATCATAAAATTCTATCTTATCCGAGCAAAAACGATGCATATTTATCCGGGAGAGTCTTGATACCAATTTCCTTGACCCAGCCACACACAAAGAAGTTGTAGGCCACCATGCTTTTCCAAGATTTATTCTGTTTTGTCGTGTAGAATGACATCTGGAGCACAATAGTTAGACATGTCTGGGAATGCGACCGACGGATAATCCTTGGTATCACTCGCCAAATCTTTTCTTGATAAAGTATCGGGATAGATTCCATCGCATTTTTTATTATTTTGCTTGTAACTGCTTTTCGCGGCAATATCTCGGCCCTTGGCATCCTCAGATAGTTCACACACTGCAAAAAGTCAGTGTTCAAAAAAAAGAAACAAAAATTAGGGGTATTTTATTTTTAACTAAGCAAAATTATCTGCCAATAGAACAAGAAAATTCGGCTTGTCAAGACTTTCCAAAACAAGTAAAATTAGCTACCGTAACCTCAATGAACCCAAAAATACCTTAAAATAAGTATATTCTCACTAATAACAAGTGCACTTTTCTTGGTAGAATTTTTTTTTTTTGACCTTTTTGCTCAATATGTTGAAAAATATTCTTAAATTAAGTAAATGCTAGTGCCATTATCTTGACATAATGATATGCGCTCGGCATGATGATTTTTTTTTTCATGCTTGAAGTAAGAAATTATTACTTTAAAAAAGGAGTTGTATACTTGTGTTGATGACACAGCTTTGCAACAGTTGATATTCTAGTTTCAAGCATGTTTTACTCAATATAGGTCATCAAATCTCAGCAACAAGCTGTAATATCTTACTGAGATCATTTAGGACCAAAACCCTTAAAACAAGTAAAACACTAACATAAAATCTGCTTAGTGAGAAGAATGATCTTATCAGACAGAAAATAAGCAAATATCACCTTTATTTTAGATATTTAATCTTACTTAGATTTCAGTTTTTGCAGTGCACTGTTTGCTGCACATGAGTAGCCATATTGGTTTGGTTGACCACCACTTTGTTTATTTCAATTCAAAAGTCACATTAAAAGTTAAAGTACCAATGATTGTCACACACACACTAGGTGTGGCGAAATTATTCTCTGCATTTGACCCATCACCCTTGATCACCCCCTGGGAGGTGAGGGGAGCAGTGGGCAGCAGCGGTGGCCGCGCCCGGGAATCATTTTTGGTGATTTAACCCCCAATTCCAACCCTTGATGCTGAGTGTCAAACAGGGAGGTAATGGGTCCCATTTTTATAGTCTTAGGTATGACTCGGCCGGGGTTTGAACTCACAAACTACCGATCTCAGGGCGGACACTCTAACCACTAGGCCACTGAGTAGGTGGAATATGATGATGGATGATGGAATATAACCTATTAATATCAGATAATTTGGGCTTGCATGTAAAATGGCTGATACAGGCAGTCCTTTAGTGCCAGTTAATGTCTAAATGTCCTCCAATGAGTCATTTACAAAAGGTAAACATGCTAGCTAGACTACTACTAGGAGCTAGCTGTTACACAACAGCTAGCACATAATAACACACAAGCGAGACATACGTAATAAGTGTCCTTCAATGAACTCTATTGCAGTCAAGCGAAGAAACCAACCAAGCAGATAACTCACACTGGTCTACCCTGTTGGCCACACCTTTAAGAACGGCTGATAGGCCACACGTCATGTAATAATGGTGCTTTATGTAGACATGGTGCAATATATAATCCGGACCAAAGGGCGCACCGGATTATAAGTCGCACTACCTATGAATTCTATATTTTTGATCTTTTTTTCATATATAAATCGCACCTGATTATAGGGCGCATTAAAGGAGTCATATATATATATTTTTTTTCTTTCTAAATGTAAAACACTTCCTTGTGGTCTACATAACATGTAATGGTGGTTCTTTGGTCAAAATGTTGCATGGATGATGTTTTACAGACCATCTTCAAGCCGCTTTCTGACAGACGCTTCAGGATGCGCCGTTTTGTGGGCGCTCTTATTTACGTGGCTCACCTTCGGCAGCGTCTTCTCCCCGTCATCTTTGTTGTAGCGGTGTAGCGTGCAAGGACGGGAGTGGAAGAAGTGTCAAAAGATGGAGCTAACTGTTTTAATGACATTCAGACTTTACTTCAATCAATAACGGAGCAGCATCTTCTCATCCGGAATCAATGTTTCCTGTGAAAAACCGTCCGACTGGATCTCTCTAATAACTGAAGTTCCTTGGGTGAATAATGTAAACTCACTACACCGGTATGTTTTAGCGCTTTCATGGCGAGTTTACTGACAGATATAAGTAAGAACTTTACAATACTTTATATTAGAAATGGCATCAGCTGAGGATGAATGTCACCGAAGGTACCAGAAGGTAAGAAAAGTTGCTTTTGCATAATATTGCGAAACAAAACCCCAGATAATATGTCTTACCTTATACACACACCATAATAATACTCGTATGTTTAATGCGCCGACAATCCATCAAGCGGTGTGGCTTCATAGCTTACCAAAGTCGTACTAAAGCATTTTGATAGATTTTTGAGCGCCGTGTGTAATGTTTTATATTTTCAGTGCAACATATAAAATGTTGGTGTTGTTTACTTGAGTCATATTGCGGTCTACACGTATCTCTTATGTTTGACTGCTATCTACTGGTCACACTTATCATTACACCATGTACCAAATCAAATTGCTCCGAGGTCGGTAAGCAAAACCAGAATTATTCCGTACATTAGGTGCACTATCGAGTTTTGAAAAAAAACAAGGATTTTAAGTGCGCCTTATAGCCCGGAAAATACAGTACTCACGTAATTGTTTGTATTCCGTCACGTGCCTTCTTCCCGGAAGTAAAAAACAGCGGTGGTCAACCAAGACTAGATGGCTGTTGTGCAGCACCCAAGGTGCAATCTCTCTGAGTACGCAAGGGGCCGAGATCTTCCTGCAAAAAGCAGATACGAGCAAAACATCAAACTCTGCAATGGAATATATTGTCGCGGGATATCAAGGATTATTCGTCGGTGGAGTTCCCAGACATATCGAACTATTGTGCTCCAGATTGATTGATTGATTGATTGATTGAAACTTTTATTAGTAGATTGCACAGTACAGTACATATTCCGTACAATTGACCACTAAATGGTAACACCCGAATAAGTTTTTCAACTTGTTTAAGTCGGGGTCCACGTAAATCAATTCAGATGTTAGTCTACATGACAAAACAGATGGAAACTTGGAAAAGCATGGAGGTCTACAACTTCTTTGTGTGTAGCTGGGTCAAGGAAATTAGTACCAAGACTCTCCTGGATGCATTGTTTTTGCCCGGGTAAGGTTGCATTTCATGATTTTCTTTCGCATCTACAGCCATGTTTGTTGCTGTTGTTACACACGACGTTTACAAGTAATGTGTTTTCCCCCGTCTTTATCAAAATATAACTACAGATGTAAACATTATGTATGTGCTGAAAGCTTCATTTATGATTGTTGCCTTTGGTAAAAGCTGAACTCTTTTGGGTTTTGCTCACAAAACACTTGAAGCAAACGTTTTAAGAAATACAAGTGATATTAAGATAATACTTAAATGGGAAAAAATATGATATATATATATATATATACATATATATGTATATACGTGAGGTCAGGAAAAAACACAGAGGCTATTTCATCCCGGCGGCATGGCGTAGTGGGTAGAGCAACCGTGCCAGAAACCTGAGGGTTGTAGGTTCGCTCCCCGCCTCTTACCATCCAAAAATCGCTGCCGTTGTGTCCTTGGGCAGGACACTTCACCCTTTGCCCCCGGTGCCACTCACACCGGTGAATTGAATGATGAATGATAGGTGGTGGTCGGAGGGGCTGTTGGCGCAAATTGCAGCCACGCTTCCGTCAGTCTACCCCAGGGCAGCTGTGGCTATGAAAGTAGCTTACCACCACCAGGTGTGAATGATTGATGGGTTCTACATGTAAAGCGACTTTGGGTACTTAGAAAAGCGCTATATAAATCCAAGTTGTTATTATTATTATTATTATTATTATTATCCCTACAAGCCTGTTTCGCAGGTTTCTCTGCTCTTCAGGGGATTTTATTGAAGTTTCTGTGGTTGTTACATATATATAGGGTACATTACATGGGGGCTATATATATATAAAAACAAACCTTTAACAGATTGGTCACTGCAAACTACTGCGTTCTTCGGCTCTGCTCCCTTGGATGGAGTGCGTGCCCCTTTTCTCGTAATTTTTTGTAAAATCTTGAAATTTTCAGCCCTTCTCGATTACCTCTCAAGGAACTCTGAAGAGTTTATCCACTAAGAACAGATGCTGGCTTGACCACCACGAATACTTAATGAGCCGGACGTGACGTCGGGTAAATCCAAAATAGTTTCTGTTGTGCTCCCCCAGGAAGAAGAAGGCATTTCGCGCCCCCCCCCCCCACTCTCCGCCTAGACTTTAAATATGATAATTTGCCTATTAACCTGTTATAAGTACACCTCTGCATAATATCAATCAATCAATCAATCTTTATTTATATAGCCCTAAATCACAAGTGTCTCAAAGGGCTGCACAAGCCACAACGACATCCTCGGTACAAAGCCCACATAAGGGCAAGGAAAAACTCACCCCAGTGGGACGTCGATGTGAATGACTATGAGAAACCTTGGAGAGGACCGCATATGTGGGTAACCCCCCCCCCTCTAGGGGAGACCGAAAGCAATGGATGTCGAGTGGGTCTGACATAATATTGTGAGAGTCCAGTCCATAGTGGATCCAACATAATAGTAAGAGTCCAGTCCATAGTGGGGCCAGCAGGACACCATCCCGAGCGGAGACGGGTCAGCAGCGCAGAGATGTTCCCAGCCGATGCACAGGCGAGCGGTCTATCCCGACTCTGGACAGCCAGCACTTCATCCATGGCCACCGGACCTGTGCCCCCCCCCCCTCAAGGAAAAGGGGAGCAGAGGAGAAAAGAAACGGCAGATCAACTGGTCTAACAGGGGGGCTATTTAAAGGCTAGAGTATACAAATGAGTTTTAAGATGGGACTTAAATGCTTCTACTGAGGTAGCATCTCTAATTGTTACCGGGAGAGCATTCCATAGTACTGGAGCCCGAATAGAAAACGCTCTATAGCCCGCAGACTTTTTTTGGGCTCTGGGAATCACTAATAAGCCGGAGTTCTTTGAACGCAGATTTCTTGCCGGGACATATGGTACAATGCAATCGACAAAATAGGACGAAGCTAGACCGTGTAGTATTTTATACGTAAGTAGTAAAACCTTAAAGTCACATCTTAAGTGCACAGGAAGCCAGTGCAGGTGAGCCAGTATAGGCGTAATATGATCAAACTTTCTTGTTCTTGTCAAAAGTCTAGCAGCCGCATTTTGTACCAATTGTAATCTTTTAATGCTAGACATAGGGAGACCCGAAAATAATACGTTACAGTAGTCGAGACGAGACGTAACGAACGCATGAATAATGATCTCAGCGTCGCTAGTGGACAAAATGGAACGAATTTAACGATATTACGGAGATGAAAGAAGGCCGTTTTAGTAACACTCTTAATGTGTGACTCAAAGGAGAGAGTTGGGTCGAAAATAATACCCAGATTCTTTACTGATTCGCCTTGTGTAATTGTTTGGTTGTCAAATGTTAAGGTGGTATTATTAAATAAATGTCGGTGTTTAGCAGGACCGATAATCAGCATTTCCGTTTTCTTGGCGTTGAGTTGCAAGAAGTTAGCGGACATCCATTGTTTAATTTCATTAAGACACGCCTCCAGCTGACTACAATCCGGCGTGTTGGTCAGCTTTAGGGGCATGTAGAGTTGGGTGTCATCAGCATAACAATGAAAGCTAACACCGTATTTGCGTATGATGTCGCCTAGCGGCAGCATGTAAATACTAAAGAGTGCAGGGCCAAGAACCGAACCCTGAGGAACTCCGCACGTTACCTTAACATAGTCCGAGGTCACATTATTATGGGAGACGCATTGCATCCTGTCAGTAAGATAAGAGTTAAACCACGACAAAGCTAAGTCTGACATACCAATACGTGTTTTGATACGCTCTAATAAAATATTATGATCGACGGTATCGAAAGCAGCGCTAAGATCAAGAAGCAGCAACATAGATGACGCATCAGAATCCATCGTTAGCAGTAGATCATTAGTCATTATTGCGAGGGCTGTCTCCGTAGAGTGATTTGCCCTGAAACCGGATTGAAAAGGTTCACAGAGATTGTTAGACACTAAGTGTTCATTTAGCTGCTGTGCGACAATTTTTTCGAGGATTTTCGAAATAAAGGGAAGGTGGGACACCGGTCGGTAGTTTACCATGAGGTCAGGATCAAGGTTAGGTCTTTTGAGCAGAGGATGAATAACCGCTTTCTTGAATGCTAGGGGAACAGTGCCAGAGGAAAGTGATAAGTTTATAATATTTAGCACTGATGGACCTAATAATACAAAAAGCTCCTTGATAAGTTTCCCAGGAAGTGGGTGAAGTAAACATGTTGTTTGTTTTATCCCACTTACACGCTGTAATAGTTCCTCTAATGTTATTTCATCAAAAAGAGAGAGACTATTTTGTATTGCAGTATCCGTCGTAGATACAGTTGTATCTGTGTTCATAGAACCCAGTTGTAGCTGGGATGCGTTGTCTTTAATCTCCTTTCTAATGAGTTCAATTTTCTTATTAAAGAAATTCATAAAGTCATCTGCCGAGTGGGTGGAGCTATTGGGAGGAGTCCCTTGTTGGGTTAGCGATGCTACTGTACTAAACAAAAATTTAGGGTCGTTTTTGTTGAGGCGGATGAGATTTGAGTAATATTTAGCTTTAGCTAAGGTAAGCATGCGTTTATACGATATTAAACTATCACTCCATGCTTGATGGAAAACCTCAAGCTTGGTCGCGCGCCATTTGCGTTCCAATAATAATAGTGTATCCTTATTAACATGAAAGAAAACAAAAAATAAATATTGATCGTGTGTGAATGTTGTCTATCTGTGTTGGCCCTGCGATGAGGTGGCGACTTGTCCAGGGTGTACACCGTCTTCCACCCGAGTTCAGCTGGGATAGGCTCCAGCACACCCGCAACCCCGAGAGGGACAAACGGTAGGAAATGGATGCATGGAATTTAAAGGCATACTGAAACCCACTACTACTGACCACACAGTCTATAGTTTATATATCAATGATGAAATCTTAACATTGCAATACATGCCAATACGGCCGGGTTAGCTTACTAAAGTGCAATTTTAAATTTCGCGCAAAATATCCTGCTGAAAACGTCTCGGTATGATGACGCCTGCGCGTGACGTCACGGATTGTAGAGGACATTTTGGGACAGCATGGTGGCCAGCTATTAAGTCGTCTGTTTTCAGCGCAAAATTCCACAGTATTCTGGACATCTGTGTTGGTGAATCTTTAGCAATTTGTTCAATGAACAATGGAGACAGCAAAGAAGAAAGCTGTAGGTGGGAAGCGGTGTGTTGCGGCAGGTGTTGTGCCGGATAACGCACCCCCGCCGTAGAATGCACCCCCTGACTGTTGTGCCGGATAACACAGCCGGTGTTTCATTGTTTACATTCCCGGAAGATGACAGTCAAGCTTTACCACTGGCCTGTGGAGAACTGGGACAACAGAGACTCTTACCAGGAGGACTTTGAGTTGGATACGCAGACGCGGTACCGTGAGTACGCATGCAGCTGCGGCTTCCAAACATTTGATCGCTTGCCCGTACGTGCGTGCCGCTATGTGCATGTCACGTACGTAACTTTGCGGACTTTGGGGAAATATATGTGCTTTATTAACTTTGGGGAGGTTAACTGCACTTTGGGCTGTGGGATTGAGTGTGTTGTGCAGGTGTTTGAGTTGTATTGGCGGGTTATATGGACGAAGGGGGGAGGTGTTTGTTATGCGGGATTAATTTGTGGCATATTAAATATAAGCCTGGTTGTGTTTTGGCTAATAGAGTATATATATGTCTTGTGTTTATTTGCTGTTTTAGTCATTCCCAGCTGAATATCAGGTCCCACCCGCCTCTCACAGCATCTTCCCTATCTGAATCGCTCCCACTGCCCTCTAGTCCTTCACTCTCACTTTACTCATCCACAAATCTTTCATCCTCGCTCAAATTAATGGGGAAATCGTCGCTTTCTCGGTCCGAATCCCTCTCGCTGCTGGTGGCCATGATTGTAAACAATGTGCAGATGTGAGGAGCTCCACAACCTGTGACGTCACACGCATATCGTCTGCTACTTCCGGTACAGGCAAGGCTTTTTTATCAGCGACCAAAAGTTGCGAACTTTATCGTCGACGTTCTCTACTAAATCCTTTCAGCAAAAATATGGCAATATCGCGAAATGATCAAGTATGACACATAGAATGGACCTGCTATCCCTGTTTAAATAAGAAAATCACATTTCAGTAGGCCTTTAAAACAAAGAATATCGTATTTTTCGGACTATTAGGCGCTCTTAAAATCCCGGTGCACCTAATGTACGGAATAATTTTGGTTGTGCTTACGGACCTCGAAGCTGTTTTACATGGTGAAATGATAAGTGTGACCCGTAGATGGCAGTCACACATAAGAGATACGTGTAGACTGCATTATGATGGCAGTCACACATAAGAGATACATGTAGACTGCAATGTGACTCAAGTAAACAACACCAACATTTAATATGTCCCATTGAAACTATAGAACATTTCACACGACGCTCAAAAATCCATCAAAATGTTTTAGTACGGCTTTGGTAAGCTATGAAGCCGCACCGCCTGATGGATTGTACTGTGCTTCTACATATGAGTATTATTATGATGTGTGTACAAAGTAAGACATATTATTTGGCGTATTGTTTCAAAATATTATGCAAAAGCAACTTTTCTTTCCTTCTGGTATCTGCTGATCTGCATTTAGGATCGGCATAATCCTGAAAATTTGTGCGCGTCCGCCTCTGTCGTCCGTCACAACACCGTAGTCGATTTATAAATGCGTTAAAATGTAATATCGGAAATTATCGATATCAGTTTTTTTATTATCGGTATCGGGTTTTTTTTTTGGGTTTTTTTTTAAATTAAATCAACATAAAAAACACAAGATACACTTACAATTAGTGCACCAACCCAAAAAACCTTCCTCTCCCATTTACACTCATTCACACAAAAGGGTTGTTTCTTTCTGTTATTAATATTCTGGTTCCTACATTATATATCAATATATATCAATACAGTTTGCAGGGATACAGTCCGTAAACACATGATTGTGCGTGCTGCTGGTCCACTAGTAGTACTAACCTTTAACAATTAATTTTACTCATTTTCATTAATTACTAGTTTCTATGTAACTGTTTTTATATGGTTTTACTTTTTTTTTTATTCAAGAAAATGTTTTTAATTTATTTATCTTGTTTGTTTGTTTTTGGGTTTTTTTAAGTACCTTATCTTCACCATACCTGGTTGTCCAAATTAGGCATAATAATGTGTTAATTCCACGACTGTATACATCTGTATCGGTTGATATCGGTATCGGTTGATATCGGTATCTGTAATTAAAGAGATGGACAATATCGGAATATCGGATATCGGCAAAAAGCCATTATCGGACATCCATAGTTACATGTGCAGGATGTACACTGCCTTCCGCCCGATTGTAGCTGAGATAGGCTCCAGCGCCCCCCGCGACCCCGAAGGGAATAAGCGGTAGAAAATGGATGGATGGCTGGATGTCCTAAACAGCTCAATTTTTGTTTCATCTGACCACAGAACTTTCCTCTAGAAGGCCTTATCTTTGTCCATGTGATGTCAGATGAAACACAAATTTTGCTGTTTGGCCACAAAACCCAGCAATATGTTTGTAGGAGTAAAGGTTAATCATTTAATCCCAGGAACACCATCCCCACCGTTGAGCATGGTGGTGGTAGTATTATGCTCTGGGCCTGTTTTGCTGCCAATGGAACTGGTGTTTTACAGAGAGTAAATGAGACAATGAAAAAGGAGGATTACCTCAAAATTCTTCAGGACAACCTAAAATCATCAGCCCGGAGGTTGGGTCTTGGGTGCAGTTGGGTGTTCCAACAGGACAATGACACCAAACACACGTCAAAAGTGGTAAAGGAATGGCTAAATCAGGCTAGAATTAAGGTTTTAGAGTGGCTTTCCTAATGTCCTGACTTAAACGTGTGGACAATGCTGAAGAAACAAGTACATGTCAGAAAACCAACAAATTTAGCTGAACTGCACCAATTTTGTCAAGAGGAGTGGTCAAAAATTCCACCAGAAGCTTGTGGATGGCTAACAAAAGCGCCTTATTGCAGTGAAACTTGCCAAGGGACATGTAACCAAATATTAACATTGATGTATGTATACTTTTGATCCAGCAGATTTGAATACATTTTCAGTAGACCCATAATAAATTCATATAAGAACCAAACTTCATGAATGTTTTTTGTGACCAACAAGTATGTGCTCCAATCACTCTATCACAAAAAAAAAAAGAGTTGTAGAAATGATTGGAAACTCAAGACAGCCATGACATTATGTTCTTTACAAGTGTATGTAAACTTTTGACCATGACTGCATACACTGTACATATATATGCCCATCCATCCCATCCATTTTCTACCGCTTGTCCCCTTTGAGGTCGCGGGGGGTGTATAATTGTGTTTTTTTTTATAAGTATATATATTTTTCTAAATAGATTTTTTGAAAACTATGAATCGATGTAGATTGGGGATAAATAAGAATCGCGGTTCAAAGGAATACTTTTTTTGTGCACCCCTAAAAGTCAGTATAAGTCCATTCCAGACGGTTAATAATAAATAGGTTAGTGTTTTCTTCTCTGTTTGACTCATTTCACTTGATCAAACATGTTCTATCATTCCACATTACAAAATAATACAAGTATGTATCTGTGGGGGGAGGTGTAGTCAGCGCTGCCTGTAGGAGAAAAAGTCACCGCCTCTGTCCGTGGCGCTGAGGACAGAGCACCATCAGACGGGGGCGCGGCAGTGCTGACGGCGAGACACAGCTGGCAGGTGATTAGATTTCACAGGTGGTACGTGTTAATCTAATCATCTGTTGTCCTTAACAGTGAGCGGCCGGGAGCAGCAGGAGGAGGAGGATACGGACGTGGCTGAAAAGTCGCGTTCTATTAGGAGAGAGAAACTTTTGTTGACAACTGTGTCATTAAAACCTTGTTAAACCTACACGCTTGGCACCAAGGCCGTGTCTGACAGTGGGACTGCGAGGACGCAACTTCCACAGTATCATTCCTGGTGATATCGTATGGAATAAATATCGGTATCGGCTGATACACGAGGCTCCAATATTGAACAAAGTGAAAAGGTTGTATCGAGACACCCCAAGTTGGAGCAGCACTGAAGTGCTGAGTCTGCATGATTGCAAAGCCGAGTGTGCTTTTTTTTAATATCAGTCCGGCTGTTATGCCGCCGTTCTTGTTCTTCCACACCAAACTCATCCGACCGTATTGTTCAACGTGTCGCACTGAGATGATTGATTACTTGACTGACGAAGAGACGCGTCGCCGTACTGTTTCTTATCAGCGCTCTGCACGCTATTGATTATCAATCCGAGCTGACGCAGGCTGGCCCGAGTATATTGGGTGAAAGAAAAAAGAACACTTTTGCCTTTAAATGCTATCAAAAATATGGCAGAGGTCCAAACACAAACTTCCTTTTTCTTCTTTCCGCTTTGTAGCCACCGTCATTAAAATCAATAGATTTTAGGAAACTTGACCTGAAGTGCTTTGGATGACAGACAAGCAAAATCAATAGAATTCTTGCATCGATTACAGGAGCACATTTGACCTTTGACCTCGTGGCCATCCTATCTTTGCTGTCACGCAAAACCAACAGATTTCTTAACGGTAACCAACCTAAAACCTTTTTTAAGATCGAAATGACACAATAGCAATTCCTGGTACACGATCATCAATTCCGGTATTTTTGTGTGTGTTCAAATGTGTTAGAAAACCCCCCAAATTTTTCAATCTTATTTTCTTACATTTCTGAGTCTCATTTGCAAGTGCTGTCCTGTACTGTACTATACGGCAGACTTAACATGCAGTAGCAATTCCTAGACGTTAGATCACACTAGTTTTTAGGCTAGTCAGGAAGTAGTCTTTGCCATTAAGCTGACTGCGCTAGTCTTGGCTTTTGTCGAGTCCTAAAGTGTTTACACCCCAAAACCAGTAAATATAAACAGAATACAATGATTTGCAAATCATTTTCAACCTATGTTCAATTGAATAGACTGCAAAGACAAGATACTTAACGTTCGAACTGGAAACTTTGTTATTTTTTTTGCAAATATTAGCTCATTTGGAATTTGATGCCTGCAACATGTTTCAAAAAAAAGTTGAGAAATGCTCATCAAAACACTTATTTGAAACATTCCACAGGTGAACAGGCGAACAGGCTAATTGGGAACAGGTGGGTGCCATGATTGGGTATAAAAGCAGCTTCAATGAAATGCTCAGTCATTCACAAACAAGTATGGGGCGAGGGTCACCACTTTGTGAACAAATGCGTTAGTTTAAAAAAATAAAATAAAATGGCATAAAGCGTACACATATTTTTTTTAACTTCATATATTTTACTTTATATATTTTATTATATTTATATATTATTTGATTATATATATATATATATATATATATGTGTATATCTGTGTATGTGTATATATATATTATATATATATATATTTAATATTATATATGTATATATATATATATATATATAATATTATATATATATATATATATATATATATGTGTATATCTGTGTATGTGTATATATATATTATATATATATATATATTTAATATTATATATGTATATATATATAATATTATATATATATACATATATATAATATTATATATATATATAATATTACATATATATAATATTATATATATATATATATATGTATATATATATATATATATGTATATATATATATATATATATATATATATATATATATATATATATATATATATATATATATATATATATATATAATATTATAATTAATACTTGACTTATAATTAATTACGTCCGAATGAAAATACAGCATCACCGCTTGAGTCATAATTTTTGCGCTTTAAACTCCCGATTTCTTCTGTTTGTTCGAGACTGTCATTACTGCCACACGTGGTGGAAAAGTGCATTGCAAGTGAGTTTATTTATTTGGCGGCCCTGCAGTACGGTTAAGAAACACTGATCTCCATGACCTCATGGCAGGGGTCTTTATTGGTTTTGACTCACGTGGACCGAGGTCAAGGGTCAAATGAGTTCCGTGTAAGTGTTTATTGATTATGACGATTATGTCATCGTCAAAGGTCATGAACCCCGCTAGGTGGCGCTCTTAATAAACAATCTTGCACATGTAACGTGATATGTTGTTTCATGGACTCCGTTTTAGGGAAGATAGTTTTCTTCTTCTTCGCCGCAGCCGGGTGGAGGACAGGAAGTGAGCGACGGCGCCGCGTGGGCGTCGCTCATCTCCGCGCTCCGGTGATGCAGCAAAGCCCGCCGGACCCGCCCCCCCCTCTCCAAATTCACCCCACCGCTCCGCCAACCAGCGGCGTCGCCGTCCGCCGTGACGCGCCAACGCAGTCCTCCTCCGCCCCCAGCAGGTGGCGACGGCGCCTCGTCGCTATCGGGGGGCGAGGGATTTGTTTTTAAGGGCGCGTCGGGTGGGTGGGGGGCACCGGGGGGGGGGGTTGCGCCAAATGTGTAGCGAGCAACCGATGGTGGGGGGGGGGGGGGGGGGGGGGGCACGGTTGATTGGCGGCAGCAGGTGACGGCGGCGGTGCGGCGGAGGCGTGGGTGGTCGTCAAAACGGCAAATGAGGGGAAATTGTTTTGAGTCAGAGCAGATTTGGTGGAGGGAGATAAGGTGGTGACGGCGGTGGTGTGATTAGGATGATGATGCTGATGATGGCGGTGTTTAGGGGGGGTGGGTGTTTGGGAATGGGCCTCGTGTGTGTGTGTACAAATGTAGATAATGGCGGCCGGGGCAAAAAAATGGGAAAACGAGGGGGAGACAAAAGAAGTGATGGAGAGGAGCCAAAATGGAGGAAGGACGCCATGTTGGTGCTCCAGTCGGTACATGAGGAAGCTGCGAGGGGGGACAATGGCGTACGGGCGGTGGGGAACGGGGGGGGTTTAGGGGATTGGCGGGCTGGGGGGGCAGGGGGGGGGCGTCTGTTCCAGCTGATAATGACGATAGCGGGGACGCTGACTGTTATCGCTCGTGACGCCGGCTCGCGTCTTAGCGTGCGGCGTGAAGGTGGTCTCCACACAAAGGGAGGCGTGCGGGGGGTTGGGGGAGGGGGGAGGGGGGCTAAGAGGGGGCTGTCACCTGCAAACACTTGACGCCGGCGTGCATTTGCCTCCTTTAGGGGGCGACCAATTTTGTGTAATTTGCACGTTTATCAGAGCAGGTGGGGGTTGGGGGGAGGGGGGGGGCGGACACAAAGAACACACTCACATGGCGGAGGGGGTTTGGGGGGGATGCTTCGTGCTCTTCTTTTGAAGCACATTTAAAAAAAAAAAAAAAGATGAAAGGTAATCCAGCCAGTGAGTCACATGGCGGGTGAGTGCCATGTTTGAGAAACACGCCCGGGAAGCGTCACAACAGCGGCCCGTCGAGGCGGCGCCGCAAACGTACTCCGGCGTGATTGCGCCCCTAATTAAGTCCTTGTCTGACAGGGGCATCTTGGGAAATGTTTCCTGATTCCGCTTGTTTCCGCAAAACTCCTCCACGTGACTCATCCGCCGCGTGGCGTCACAGAGGAGCCCCCCCCACCCCTGGCACCCGCCAGACGCTAAGCAGGAGTTGATTGGGAGCGTTGTTGACTGAAGAGGCTCGCTGACGGCGGCGGCGGCGGTCTGACCTTGCAGGGAGGGCGGCGCCGTTTGGCTCACTTTCACTTCAGACCCTCCGGGGCGAGTGGAGGGACGGGCGGGGGGGTTTTGTTCTCGCTCGAGCCTCACCTGACGCACGTCAGCGGTTGACCCCTCCTCGCATGTTAGACACTCTGTTCCGGAAGCTTCTTAGTGACGCACGCCGCTCAGCTTAGCAAACTATCGATGTGGCGCCTTTTATACCTTGTTGACGTTTTTTTTTTTTTAAACCAAATTTAAAAGAGGTGGAGCTTGAGTCTCGTTCATTTGATATATTTTTTATTTTTTTCGGCTAGATCAGGGCTTACCGAAGTGCGGCCTGTAACTGTTACCGTTTTTCTATTAGCATGCTAATTTTACAGGTATACGCCTCAGCGTCAAATATCGGGATACTTGACGAATGATACCTACTAACATGCGAACGCTAGTGTGCTATCTTTTTTTAAGCTAATTTTGTCGGCATGGACGTCCGTCCTATTTGAGTACCTGATTAGAGATGTCCGATAATGGCTTTTTTGCCGATATCCAATACTCCGATATTGTCCAACTCTTAATTACCGATTCCGATATCAACCATAACGATATATACAGTCGTGGAATTAACACATTATTATGCCTAATTTTGTTGTGATGCCCCGCTGGATGCATTAAACAATGTAACAAGGTTTTCCAAAATAAATCAACTCAAGTTATGGAAAAAAATGCCAACATGGCACTGCCATATTTATTATTGAAGTCACAAAGTGCATTATTTTTTTTAACATGCCTCAAAACAGCAGCTTGGAATTTGGGACATGCTCTCCCTGAGAGAGCATGAGGAGGTTGAGGTGGGGGGTGTAGGGGGTAGCGGGGGGTGCATATTGTAGCGTCCCGGAAGAGTTAGTGCTGCAAGGGGTTCTGGGTATTTGTTCTGTTGTGTTTATGTTGTGTTACGGTGCGGATGTTCTCCCGAAATGTGTTTGTCATTCTTGTTTGGTGTGGGTTCACAGTGTGGCGCATATTTGTAACAGTGTTAAAGTTGTTTATACGGCCACCCTCAGTGTGACCTGTATGGCTGTTGACCAAGTATGCTTGGCATACTTGGTGTGTGAAAAGCCGTAGATATTATGCGATTGGGCCGGCACGCAAAGGCAGTGCCTTTAAGGTTTATTGGCGCTCTGTACGTCTCCCTACGTCCGTGTACACAGCGGCGTTTTAAAAAGTCATACATTTTACTTTTTGAAACCGATACCGATAATTTTCGAACCGATACCGATAATTTCCGATATTACATTTTAAAGCATTTATCTCTACACCTGATGCATGCTAAAATGCTAAATGTAGCATTTGTCATATATTTTGGTATTTCACTAATGCTAACTGTAAGCATGCTATTGTTAGCATGTTAGTAGAATACCGTTAGCATACTAGTTTTTTTTTAGCTCATATTTTTGTTACTTGATGCTATCTGGCCAGCGTGCTAACTGTTAGCATTTCAGTTCGGCTTAGGCTTGCATGCTAACATTTTCAGGTACACACCACAGAGTGATACATTTTAGTACTTAACGCATGTTACAGTTACAAATAATATTAGCATGCTAAAATGCTAAATGTGGCATTTGTCATATATTTTGGTATTTCACTAATGCTAACTGTAAGCATGCTGTTGTTAGTATGTTAGCAGAATTAATTGTGTGAGATATAACGTGCGATACAAGCAGTCCTGCAGCGTGCTTACTTGTGTGCGACATCATGTGCGATACAAGCAGTCCTGCAGCGTGTTTACTTGTTTGTGGTATTATTTGTGATACCAGCAGTGCTGCAACGTAATTAATTGTGTGAGATATAATGTGCGATACAAGCAGTCCTGCAGCGTGTTTATTTGTGTGCGACATCCTGTGCGATACAAGCAGTCCTGAAGAATGTTAACTTGTGTGCAACATCATGTGCAATACAAGTAGTCCTGTAGCATGTTTACTTGTGTGCGACATCATGTGTGATACAAGTAGTCCTGCAGCGTGTTTACCCGTGTGTGATATCATGTGCGATACAAGCAGTCCTGAAAAGTGTTTACTTGTGTGTGACATCATGTGTGATACAAGCAGTCCTGCAGCGTGTTTAACTGTGTGTGACATAATGTGCAATACAAGCAGTCCTGCAGTGTGTTTACCCGTGTGTGACATCATGTGCGATACAAGCAGTCCTGCAGCGTGTTTATTTGTGCAAAGCTAGACAGCCAGTTAACGAATCTAAACGTCCCCCAATAAGCACACAATTTATTCTATTTAAGTCAAGTCATTTACAAAAGGTAAACATACTAGGCTATTGTATATTAGGAGCTAGCAGTTACACAACAGCTAAGCACATAACTTCACAATATTACAATCCATATGTTCAAGGTACCCAGAAGCTGCCCGTCATGATTGATGGCATGGTCAGGGCTGTAGGCACCCAGACTGTGGCGATTTCTGAACTAAATTGCAAACTGGATAACTTCTCGGAGAAGATTTCTGCACTGCAATGCAAAATTATGATAAATTTGAGGGCCAGGGATGGACAAAAGGAGTAGACAAGCATGGGAAAGTATCTACTCTACTAAGTGTATGAATCTTTGGGCACTTAACGATTCCATCCGATTCCAAATCCTGGGGTGATCATTCCATTCATGATTCAACTCGATTCCTGATTCAAACATATTCACGTGGTGTATTGTTTTGTATAATAATTATCTTGAAAATTCTTACATGTTCGAACATGTCTTTCTGGTTGTATGGAGATGGCCCGCCCCTAACATTTCCCACTCCAATTCAACTTAAAGTAAGTTAATAATAAATAGGTTTTACATACCTACTAGCGTTCTCTGTTTGACTCATTTCACTTGATCAAACCTTTTCTTACATTCCACACTACGAAATAATACAAGTATGTATGAATGCAGCTGATATCACATCAGTAACGGCCAAACTGAAAAATATATTTAACAAGAAGACATAATTAACCTTTTTTTGAAGTTTTAAATCATTCGAGTTGCATATTACTTACACATACAAAGCGTATTAGAAAGTATCCAGTAACAAACGTGTCCGCGTCGTTCAACTTACTGCGTCATGAGCTTAACTTCATGAATTACTATGTTATGACCACTAGGTGTCAACATAAAACAAACAACAACAAAAAACAATTACCACTCCACTTTAACTTAAAGACAACATAAGTCTATTCCAGACGGTTAATCATAAATAGGTTAGTGTTTTTCATACCTACCTTTGTCCTCTGTTTGACTCATTTCACTTGATGAAACCTTTTCTAACATTCTACACTATGAAATAATACAATAATGTATGAATGGTGCTGATATAGTATCGCACCAAACTGAAAAATATATTTAACAAAAAGACATAGCAAACCTTTTTTGAAGTATAAAATAATTCTAGTTGCATATTACCTATATATACAAAGCGTATTGTAAAACATCCAGTAACAAATGTGTCCGCATCATTCAACCTACTGCGGCATGAGCTTAACTTCATGAATTATCATGACCACTAGGTGTCACCAAAAAACAAAACAAAACAAAAACAATTATCACTCCACTTCAACTTAAAGACAGCATGAGTCTGTTGCATATTACTTCCACATACAACGACTCCAAGGCAGAAGCGTATTAGAAAGTATCCAGTAACAAACGTGTCCGCATCATTCAACTGAGCTTAACTTCATGAGTTATTATGACCACTAGGTGTCACCGAAAAACAAAGAAAAAATCAAAAAAAACAATTACCACTCCATTTCAACTTAAAGACAGCATGAGTTTATTCCAGACGGTTAAAAATAAATAGGTTAGTGTTTTTCATACATTGTTCTGTGTTTGACTCATTTCACTTTATCAAACCTTTTTTCAGCATTGCACACTACGGATGAATATGCATGGATGAATGGTGCTGATATCGTATCAGTAACGGCCGAACTGAAAAATATATTTAACAAGAAGACATATCGAATCTTTTTTGAAGTATCAAATAATCCTAGTTGCATACTACTTACACATGCAAAGTCTCCTAGGCAGAATCGTATTGAAAGCATCCAGTAACAAACGTGTCCGCATCATTCAACCTATTGCGTCATGAGCTTAACTTCATGAATTATCATGACCACTAGGTGTCACCAAAAAAACAAACAAAAACAACAATTATCACTTCACTTTAGTTTAAAGACAGCATGAGTCTATTCCAGACGGTTAATAATAAATAGGTTAGGTCTCAATAACCACTAACAAAGTTGACAGACACTTTTTTTCCCTGAAACCTTTTCCGAATTGCCTTTTCAATACAATGTATACTTGTAGTGCACTGCAATAAAGGCAATATTGTCTGACCTTGTAACAAAAACAAGGTCAGACATATCGTGCGCATCATTCAACTGAGCTTAACTGCATGAATTATTATGACCACTAAGTGTCACCAAAAAAACGAACATTTTTTTTTTAAATACCACACCACTTCAACTTAAAGACGGCATGTATTCCAGACAGTTAATAATAAATAGGTTAGTGTTTTTCATACCTACCATTCTTCTCTGTTTGACTCATTTCACTTGATCAAACCTTTTTTTAACAAGTATGTATGAATGGTGCTGATATCGTACCTCAAGTCTACAATATATTAAATGCAGAGGTGCATTTTCAAATATGTTACAATATTTTTTTAGGCCTTGGCAGCGGTCTGACTTAACATTGATCGACAAGAATACTTTGAAGGGGCGTGTCTTTTTCTAAATGTGTCTGACTCACTGTCTGTGTCCAAACCTTGTTAAAAGCATTCCGGAGAGACGAGCGTTTATTTATAAATCCTAGACATGTTTTTTTTTGGGGGTTGCATTTATTTTTATCGCCATCATTACCGTCCTGTGCGGAATAAGTGACGCAGATGACTTGAACTTTACAATCCCCGCTGGCGACACGATGTAATCACATTCACTCCGTCACTGTCACATGACTGCCGGCGCAGCAGCCGAGTGGTCTCTCTCACATCCCTGTGTTGTGCTTTTTTTTTTTTGGGGGGGGGGGTTCATTTTTAGAAGCCTTTTTAATGTCATGAGTGCTCATTGACCGGCCACAATATTAGGTAGAGACAATGAATGATTTGTCTTGCTCATCAAAATGTTATAATTTGCAAGCGGTCCAAAGTGCTTTTTGTTCACACGCCGTGTAAACCCGATCTGGATTCGAGCGAAACCGTGTGGCAAAAAAAAAACGGAACAGAAGCGCTCGTGACCGCCTCGCTTTGATGGGCCTTGACGGGGGAGGGAATAAAATCACATTAGAGGATGAAATTTGAATAAAAATCAATACATACTTCATTGATGGTGTTGCCATGGCAACACGATGAGGGGAAAGATGGGGGGTGGGGGGGGCTAAAAGCTACCTTTACACCTGCAGCCAACGTGAAACTTGCATAAACCTTTTAAATGGAACGTCCCGGAATAAAATGAGACGCTTGTACCCCACCATCCCAACAAGAGGATCATCTTCACACACACACACACACACACACACACACACACACACACACACACACACACACACACACACACACACACACACACACACACACACACACACACGAGCTAATGGCATGAGCGAGCTTCCAGAGCGAGGAGATGGCTGATGAGACAGATTTTGGGCTTCGGGAGGCAGGGCGCCTCCTTCTCAGGCGCTGATTGTGCGCCACGGGCGACTGCAAACACAAATGGACTCGGCTCCACGTGATTGTGGTCCAGGGACATAAAAGTGGAGGGAGGCGGTCCAGTTTAGCAGCGAGAGAATTAGACACAATGTTAACAGTAATACAGCCCGGCCAACATATTCAAATATGGGTTTTTAATTCAGTTATGAATTATTTTAATTGTGCATATTAACATGTGTACCATTTTTAAAACTGCGCCAACTAAGGAAAAAGAAAGGAAGAATATGTATATATATATACATACATACAAACATATAAGTTAACGCAATAATAATAAGTTAACTATAAGTACTTTTAACGGCACTAATTTATATATATATATATATATATATATATATATATATATATATATATATATATATATATATATATAAATATATATATATATATATATATATATATATATAAATATATATATATATATATATATATATATATATATATATATATATATATATATATATATATATATATAAATAAATTAGTGCCGTTAAAAGTACTTATAGTTAACTTATTATTATTGCGTTAACTTATATGTTTGTATATATATATATATATATATATAAATATATTATTGTATATATATATATATATATACTTTATATATATATATACAGTATATATATATATTATTGTATATATATATATATATAAATTAGTGCCGACTAAGGAAGAAGAAAGGAGGAATATATATATATATATATATATATACACATCCATACATACAAACATAAGTTAACGCAATAATAATAAGTTAACTATAAGTACTTTTAACGGCACTAATTTGTATATATATATATATATATATATATATATATATATATATATATATATATATATATATATATATATATATATATATATATATATATATATAATAAGATATATAATATACATATTATATTATATATATATATAGATATATATATAAATATATATATATATATATAAATATATATATATATATAAATATATATATATATATATATATACACATATATATAAAAAGCGTATTTTTAATCGTTTGAGCTTTTTTCTCCTAATTAAGACACAAATTAAAATATAGCAATTTTATGATAAAAAAGTGTATGTTTAATCGTTTGAGCTTTTTTCTCCTAATTAAGACACAAATTAAAATATGCTTTTATATACATATACATATATATATATATATATATATATATATATATATATATATATATATATATATATATATATATATATATATATATATACATATATATATACAGTATATATATATATTAGGGCTGTCAAAGTTGACGCCATAGTAACGTGTTAACTATTAGTATATATGTGTATATATATATATATGTATATATATATATATATATATATATATATATATATATATATATATATATATATATATATATATATATATTAGGGCTGTCAAAGTTAACGCCATAATAACGTGTTAACAATTAGTGTATATATATATATATATATATATATATATATAAATATATATATATATATATATATATATATATATATATATAAATATATATATATATATATATATATATATATATATAAATATATATATATATATATATATATATATATATATATATATAAATAAATTAGTGCCGTTAAAAGTACTTATAGTTAACTTATTATTATTGCGTTAACTTATATGTTTGTATATATATATATATATATATATATATAAATATATTATTGTATATATATATATATATATACTTTATATATATATATACAGTATATATATATATTATTGTATATATATATATATAAATTAGTGCCGACTAAGGAAGAAGAAAGGAGGAATATATATATATATATATATATATACACATCCATACATACAAACATAAGTTAACGCAATAATAATAAGTTAACTATAAGTACTTTTAACGGCACTAATTTGTGTATATATATATATATATATATATATATATATATATATATATATATATATATATATATATATATATAATAAGATATATAATATACATATTATATTATATATATATAGATATATATATAAATATATATATATATATAAATATATATATATATATAAATATATATATATATATATACATACACATATATATAAAAAGCGTATTTTTAATCGTTTGAGCTTTTTTCTCCTAATTAAGACACAAATTAAAATATAGCAATTTTATGATAAAAAAGTGTATGTTTAATCGTTTGAGCTTTTTTCTCCTAATTAAGACACAAATTAAAATATGCTTTTATATACATATACATATATATATATATATATATATATATATATATATATACATATATATATACAGTATATATATATATTAGGGCTGTCAAAGTTGACGCCATAGTAACGTGTTAACTATTAGTATATATGTGTATATATATATATATATGTATATATATATATATATATATATATATATATATATATATATATATATATATATTAGGGCTGTCAAAGTTAACGCCATAATAACGTGTTAACAATTAGTGTATATATATATATATATATATATATATATATATATATATATATATTAGGGCTGTCAAAGTTAACGCCATAATAACGTGTTAACAATTAGTATATATATATATATATATATATATATACACACACATATATATATATATATATAGGCATATTTTAATGTGTGTCTTAATTAGGAGAAAAAAGCTCAAACGATTAAAAATACACCTTTTTTTATCTTAAAATTGAGAAAGATGACAAAAATTATTTTAAAACTTTGTTTATTAAAAGAAAAATGCATAAAATGATAAAATATATATATATATTTAAAAATATATATTTTTTGGTTTCTTCGGGAAGAAATGCCTAAAATGATAAAAAAAATGTTGTTTGTTGGAGGAGAAATGCCTAAACAGATTTAAAACACAAACACACACACACACATATATATACATATATATATATATATATATGTATGTATATATATATATATATATATATATATATATATATATATATATATATATATATTACTAGAAGAAAATGCCTAAATGACTCAGAATGAGTGACTTTAGAAGGTAAACACAATACTGGTATGTACATATAAGATCAGGTGGAAAAAATAATCTTGCAATAAAAAATAATAATTGAAGGCCCTGTTAGTGAACATTATCTTTTCAAAGTGCAGGTGTACCTAATGTAGTGACCTAGAGGGCCTACAGCGGTCTGACATCTTGTCACATGATTTTTTTATTGTTCTCTCGCTCCAGCCCGCCATTGGCCTGCTCCGTCACCCGGGGCAACCGCACCAAGCGCATTCCTCCATGATGCCTTTGGCTGTCGTGCCGCCGATTATGTCGACGTCGTGACAAAGCCACGCGTTTGGCGTTGTTGGGGAGACAATGTGGCTTTGTGGCCCATTACAAAGCTCTCTTTTTGGGGCGAGACGGGGGGGGGATTTGGCTTTGTCTGTTTTAGTGTGTGCGTGCGTTATAGTGTGCGTGTTACAGTGTGTGTTGTAGTGTGTGTGTGTGTTGCCTACAGGTGACTCATCGTACTGCAGATGACCACATTGTGCTGCTGCTGTTGCTGAGACTGTTTGAGCATTCGAAGCTCACATTTCTCTCAACCTCCCCCCCTCCTCTCCACATTATTTCTTGTTTTGATCATTTTTACACTGCCGTGTCACAAGCACGCACGCACACACACACACACACACACACACACACACACACACACACACACACACACACACACACACAACTAGTGCACAACTTTCAGTGCACTATGTTGTCGTGCACCCGTTTGAGGTCGCAGTGAGCTGTAATGTCACGTAGGCATCCACGGTGGTGCAGTGTCACAAAAAAGGGGGCGGTGCTAATGAAGCCAAAGGGCCAGGGGGGGGTTTAATGATGCTGAGGGTGGTGATGATGAGGCGTGCAATGACACACACGCGCACGCACACACACACAAAATGAGGTAAGGATCAATTTGTACATGCATCCCCCTCCCCCCCATCAATCATATATCCACTTACCCCATCGCGCTCACTTTTACCGCCTTCTCGTCGTCATCCTCCTCTTCCTTCTCCTCCTCCACGTCCCGTCTCGCCTCCATTGACTTTGTCCTGTCAAAACATGACCGGAAAGTTGCTTCAAAATGAAAAGGATGCAGGATGCTAATGACATGATTGTATTATACAGTCACATGTTATAATCTGTATATTTAAGTATGAAAAAACAACTACCGTATTTTACGGAAAAAAGGGCGTACTGTGGATGATGAATGGTCTATTTTTGATCTGTTTTCTTATACAATCGTGGTCAAAAGTTTACATACACTTGTGAAGGACATAACGTCATTGCTGTCTTGAGTTTCCAATCAATTCTACAACTCTTATTTTTTTGTGACATCATATGGGCAAAGACAAACAAAAATTTAACTGTTTGGCCACAATACCCAGCAATATAGAGGTGGGGCCTTTAATCCAAGGAACACCATTCCTACCATCAAGCATGGTGGTGGTAGTATTATGCTTTGGGCCTGTTTTGCTGCCAATGGAACTGGTGCTTTACAGAGAGTAAATGGGACAATGAAAAAGGAGGATTACCTCCAAATTTTTCAGGACAACCTAAAATCATCAGTCCGGAGGTTGGGTCTTGGGCGCAGTTGGGTGTTCTAATGGACAATGACCCCAAACACATGTCAAAAGTGGTAAAGGAATGGCTAAATCAGGCTAGAATGAAGGTTTTAGAATGGCCTTCCCAAAGTCATGACTTACACGTGTGGACAATGCTGAAGAAACAAGTCCATGTCAGAAAACCAATACATTTAGCTGAACTGCACCAATTTTGTCAAGAGGAATGATCAAAAATTCAACCCGAAGCTTGCCAGAAGCTTGAAGATGGCTACCAAAAGCGCCTTATTGCAGTGAAACTTGCCAAGGGACATGTAAGCAAATATTAACATTGCTGTATGTATACTTTTGACCCAGCAGATTTGGTCACATTTTCAGTAGACCCATAATAAATTCATAAAAGAAGCAAACTTCATGAATGTTTTGTGTGACCAACAAGTATGTGCTCCAATCACTCTATCACAAAAAAATAGGAGTTGTAGAAATTATTGGAAACTCAAGAAAGCCATGACATTATGTTCTTTACAAGTGTAAGTAAACTTTTGACCACGACTGTATAATGCACACCGGAATATAGGGCGCATTTAAGGAGTCATATTATTATTATTTTTGTTCTAAATGTAAAATACTTCCTTGTGGTCTACATAACATGTAATTTATATATATATTTTGGTCAAAATATTGCATAGATTGTTTTATAGATCATCTTCAAGCCGCTTTCTGACAGTCGCTTCAGGATGCGCCGTATTGTGGGCGGTCTTATTTACGTGGCTCACCTTTTGTCAGCGTCTTCTCCCTGCTATCTTTGTTGTAGCGGTGTAGCGTGCAAGGACGGGAGTAGAAAAAGTGTCAAAAGACGGAGCTAACTGTTTTAATGACATTCAGACTTTACTTCAATCAATAACGGAGCAGCATCTTCTCATCCGGAAACAACAACAACGCCGGAAATATGTCCCGTGAAAAACCGTCTGACCGGAATTCTCTAATAACTAAAGATCCTTGGGTGAATAATGTAAACTCACTATACCGGTATGTTTTAGCGCTTTCATGGCGAGTTTACTGATAGATATAAGTAAGAACTTTACACTACTTTATATTAGAAATAGCAACAGTGGAGGATGAATGTCACATAACAAGAAGATAGAGAAAAAGAAGAAGCTTATCAACTACGGTGTCGGCATGAACTACAAAGGCGGACGCGTAACATTTTTCAGGATTTATGCAGATCCTAAATACAGATCAGCGGGTACCAGAAGGTAAGAAAAGTTTCCTTTGCATAATATTGCGAAACAAAACGCCAGATAATATGTCTTACCTTATACGCTTACCATAATAATACTCGTATGTTGAAGCACAGAACAATCCACCAAGCGGTGCGGCTTCATAGCTTACCAAAGTCGTACTAAAACATTTTGATAGATTTTTGAGCGCCGTGTGTAATGTTCTATATTCTCAATGGAACATATAAAATGTTGGTGTTGTTTACTTGAGTCATGTTGCAGTCTACGCGTATCTCTTATGTGTGACTGCCATCTACTGGTCACACTTACCATTACACCATGTACCAAATAAAATTGCTTCGAGGTCGGTAAGCAAAACCAGGATTATTCCGTACATTAGGCGCACCGGGTTATAAGGCGCACTGTCAAGTTTTGAGGAAAAAAAAGGATTTGAAGTGCGCCTCATAGTCAGGAAAATACGGTAAATGTTTTATTTATTATGTACAAATATACAATATACAGTAGTTCCTTTTTTAATCTAATCATTTTAATATTTTTTATTGTTTTCATTATATATAATACACTGTATTTTTTTCTAAAACCTAAACCCTTTTACATTGAAGTATTTCTGCCATACACAATATTTTCACATATTTATTTGTGGATTATTGATTCAACTTTTGTTTGTTTACATTTCTAATTTATTAAAATGCAAAATAAACATTTTTTAGAGGAAAAATGCCTAAAAGTATTATAAAAATGTTTAAATTTGTTATTATTGTTTATTAGGGGAAAATGCCTAAAATATTAAAGAAAAAGAAACATTTGCGCATCGCTGCAGTAGTTGTGACCCCAAGATGCAGAGACAGGGTGCAGGCAAGCAATGTACTGTACAGGCCAAAAGTTTCGACACACCTTCTCCTCATTCAATGTGTTTTCTTTATTTTCATTGTAGATTGTCACTGAAGGCATCACAACTATGAATGAACACATGTGGAGTTATGCACTTAACAAAAAAAGGTGGAATAACTGAAAACATGTTTTATATTCTAGTTTCTTCAAAATAACCACCCTTTGCTCTGATTACTGTTTTGCACACTCTTGGCATTCTCTCAATGAGCTTCAAATGGTATTCACTTCACAAGTGTGCTTGAAGGTCATTGAGAGAATTCCAAGAGTGTGCAAAACAGTAATCAGAGCAAAGGGTGGCTAATTTGAAGAAACTAGAATATAAAACATGTTTTCAGTTATTTAACCTTTGTTTTGTTAAGTACATAACTCCACATGTGTTCATTCATAGTTTTGATGCCTTCAGTGACAATCTACAATGTAAATAGTCATGAAAATAAAGAAAACGCATTGAACGAGGAAAAGGTGTGTCCAAACTTTTGGCCTGTACTGTATACCAATACACACTTAAGAATAGTGCAGCAGGGAAGTGCACAGGAAGCATCAGCAAGCATGCAAAGAAAGCAATTATAAACTATAATTTGGCATATAAAGACATCTGATTGGCAACCTGGAACAGGTGTGCCCATATTGAAGATCAGACACCGGTGAGTGGAACAACAGGGAGTGGAATGAAAATAAGAGCGCTGAAAATAAAAAAATACAGAAAATAATGAAACACTAGACAAAGTCAGGCCTAACATTTCAGGTATAGTGGCATTTTTTATTATATATTTTTTTGATTAGGGGGAAAAAAAGCCTAAAATCTTTTAATATTTTATCCAAATGTTTGATAAGGGAAAGTGCCTAAAATATGTTTATCTTCTATTTAAACGTCTATTATGGGTGAGGGAAGGCCTGTGTTTTGCATTTGCCTAAATGATAATAATAAAAAAACACATATCTGTTTAGTAGGGGGTAAATGGCTAAAATGAACATATGATATTTTCTAAAGGAAAAATTCTAAAATGCTAAAATGCTAAAAAAAAAAAAAAAAAGTTTATTATGGTAAAATGCCTTACATTATGAAAACATTATATATATATATATATATATATATATATATATACGTTATTTTTATTGAAAAAATAAAAAGCCTAAAACGAAAAAAAAGAGAAAAAAAAAAGAGTCATCCAGGTTTTTGTTTTTTTATGTTCAGGCAGCGCCAAATTTGGAATGTTCTTTCTTTCTCTCAGTCAGAATGACGAGTGCACAGTTGGCTTAGGAGGTAAAAATAATACTGTCGCGTACGTGGAAGGTCAGGTTTATTTTTATATGAGTCAATAAATAATCCTGCAAATAAATAATCCTGTTAAGAGGCCATTTTAGATTTAATGAATGAAGGAAAGCTACTGAGCAGAAATAGATGAACCTAATTTATTTCGCTCTCTCACACACACACACACACACACACACACACACACACACACACACACACACACACACACACACACACACACACACACACACACACACACAAACACACGCACACACACACACACCCACAAACATTTACATGGTAATCACCCCTGAGTCTCTCAGGGGGCCCCATGGGACCAGAGGGCGAAGATGGTCTGAGAAGAGTCCCAGTTGTCCCATTGAAAAGATCATTAGCTTGCTTAGCGTAATCCACAACAAGACTCCCGTGTGTGTGTGTGTGTGTGTGTGTGTGTGTGTGTGTGTGTGTGTGTGTGTGTTCCTGCGTGTGTGTGCGTGTTGGTGTGTCACTTGTGTAGCCGTGCGTTAAGCGGCTGTTCAATTGACTCCGGGGCCCCTGTGTGACGTGGGCATTAGCTTTATTGCTGGGATCTGAGGGGTTGTTTAGCGACAGCTGGGATTTGGACCCCGGGGACCGAGCCTGATGATTGGTGATAGCGGACATAAATGAAACAGGAAATAGGCGTTCAATCGGACGGCCGGAAGCGCTGTGGTAACGAAAAAGAAATCTGAATTAATTGAAAAAATACTGCCTTTAAGTACATTTTTAAGACAAAGTGCGGCTCTCAGGGGCCATTTTTTTTGGGGGGGGGGCTCTTTGGCTATTCTAAAAATAAAATAAATTGAATGTGATAAAGCTATATTATTACATATTGTACACTAATTTGCAAAGCTGGTTCAGTAGATATTGACAAACATTAGATTGCTTTTAGTAGGGCTCTAATTCTTTGGGCGTCACACAATTCGAATCGATAGTTTGATCATATTACGCCTATACTGGCTCACCTGCACTGGCTTCCTGTGCACTTAAGATGTGACTTTAAGGTTTTACTACTTACGTATAAAATACTACACGGTCTAGCTCCGTCCTATCTCGTCGATTGCATTGTACCATATGTCCCGGCAAGAAATCTGCGTTCAAAGAACTCCGGCTTATTAGTGATTCCCAGAGCCCAAAAAAAGTCTGCGGGCTATAGAGCGTTTTCTATTCGGGCTCCAGTACTATGGAATGCCCTCCCGGTAACAATTAGAGATGCTACCTCAGTAGAAGCATTTAAGTCCCATCTTAAAACTCATTTGTATACTCTAGCCTTTAAATAGCCCCCCTGTTAGACCAGTTGATCTGCCGTTTCTTTTCTTTTCTCCTCTGCTCCCCTTTTCCTTGAGGGGGGGGGCACAGGTCCGATGACCATGGATGAAGTGCTGGCTGTCCAGAGTCGGGACCCGGGGTGGACCGCTCGCCTGTGCATCGGCTGGGAACATCTCTGCGCTGCTGACCCGTCTCCGCTCGGGATGGTGTCCTGCTGGCCCCACTATGGACTGGACTCTTACTATTATGTTGGATCCACTATGGACTGGACTCTCACAATATTATGTCAGACCCACTCGACATCCATTGCTTTCGGTCTCCCCTAGAGGGGGGGGGTTACCCACATATGCGGTCCTCTCCAAGGTTTCTCATAGTCATTCACATCGACGTCCCACTGGGGTGAGTTTTTCCTTGCCCGTATGTGGGCTTTGTACCGAGGATGTCGTTGTGGCTTGTGCAGCCCTTTGAGACACTTGTGATTTAGGGCTATATAAATAAAGATTGATTGATTGATTGATTGATTTTTAGGGGGAACAATTTCATTCAGAATCAATTCTTGATTCAAAACGATTCAAAATCAATATTTTTTTAATATCATTGAGTGCTAGTTCTATGATTAACTACATTCCTCCATAAAAAAAAATTAACAGTTCTGATCAATTTCTGTATTATTATTCTGTATTTTGGTTAATATAATTATACCAATACAAAGTGGCTGGACAGGACAGATTTAAAAAATAAAAAATTAAACAAAATATCAATTAAAAAAAAAAAATCCCAATTAAGAATCGTTACAAATAGGAATTGTGATTCTTTCAAAAACAATAGAAAAGAGTCGGTAATGTTTTAGTTAGGACTAACATTTTATTTATGGACAACAAGAAAAAACATACAAGTATGTTTTTTGTAGGGGTGCAGAAAAAAATAAATTCTTAATCATTCTGATTTTAAATCGATTAAAAATGTTCAAAAATGTATTTAAAAATAATAATAATAATAATAATAATACAATAAATATATATATATATATATATATATATATATATATAAATGATAAATAAATGATAAATGGGTTGTACTTGTATAGCGCTTTTCTACCTTCAAGGTACTCAAAGCGCTTTGACACTACTTCCACATTTACCCATTCACACACACATTCACACACTGATGGAGGGAGCTGCCATGCAAGGCGCTAACCAGCAGCCATCAGGAGCAAGGGTGAAGTGTCTTGCTCAGGACACAACGGACATGACGAGGTTGGTACTAGGTGGGGTTGAACCAGGGACCCTCGGGTTGCGCACGGCCACTCTCCCACTACTATTATTATTTTTTTTTATAATAACATGTACCCCGCCTTCCGCCCGATTGTAGCTGAGATAGGCTCCAGCGCCCCCCGCGACCCCAAAAGGAATAAGCGGTAGAAAATGGATGGATGGATGGATAAAAATCTATTTCTAAAACGATGTTATTAGGCAATATCTATACAACAAGAAATAACTTTTCTAACCTGTTTTGAAAATGTTTAATTATAATTACTTTATCAAATAATACATTGCGAGAATCGATTCCGAATTGAGTTGTCAACCCAGGAATTGGAATCAGACCAAGTCGTTAGGAGACCCCTAATGTTATATGAGTTGTTTTTTTTAATTTTGAACCCAGAAAAACAAAACTGCTTATTTTCAGTTCAAATATAAGGAATTTTAAAATATATACTGTATATATATATATATATATATATATATATAAAGAAAATTCAGGTGAATATTTTTGGTTTGAAAAGGGTTTTTTCTTTTTGAATAAAAAAAAAATGTGTAAGAAAAAAATGGAAAAAACTCAAAAAATATGGAAATATTGTACATAGTTTTCATTGGACAGCCAACAAAATGTAGGTTTCTTATCTACTGACGTCAGTCTAGCATGTTTTTTTTGTTTTTTTTACCTCCACCAGGAGATAATGTTTGTTTGTTAATATGTGTTTGTTGGTTTGTCATTAAAAAGGTTTTGGGCAAATTTTAACAAAACTTTCAGGAAATGCAGAAACGAGGTAGATTTTGGGCCTGATCCGGATCATTTTCTACTACCTTAAGAGCTTTAAAGCGTGTGTGTGCATGTGTGTGTGCATGTGTGTGTGCATGTGTGTGTGTGCGCGAGCAGCCCCACAGAGACAAAGACACAGTGGATGACTGACAAGAGGCTTCGCTTCGTGTCATTTACTCAACTATAGATACTCTAGTTCCAGTCCAGATCACCGTCTGGATTCAGGACTGTTTCACTTTTGGGAGGTTAGGATGTCCTTATACGCACATTGTTTTTGCATAAATAAGCGCATGCAAAATTAACGAACGAGAGGGCGCTTAATGTCAAATTATACTGCAAACATATTCCTAGCCCATTCCTGCTGTGTCACTGTTAAGAATATAAGGGCATAAGCAATAAGTTAGTCAGACGCACTGGGTTCAAATCCCAGCCATACACACTCAAAAATGCAGGGTTATTTTGATTTGACAACCCAGTTTATGAGTGTTGGGTTGAATTTTGGAGTTATTTTTATGAAGAGCACTCCATTTTTTGGGTTATAAGGGTATTATTTTAACTCAATTTCTGGGTTTTCAAAACCATGAACCATTTTTGCGTAGTTTTTCAATGAGTAACGCATTTTTGAGTAAAAGGCTTTTTTTTGGTTAAAAAGTTAGTTTTTTCTTGAAGGAAATTTTATTAACATTATTTACAATCACACATCTTATATACATGAAAATATATGAGCATGCTGTATGGAACTACTATGATCATACACGGCAATTCTTCTAAAAAAAATGTCACTCATATCTTGCTTTTGAGTATATTTTATTGGAATAAAAATTATTTTGATCAGTAGTTGGGGAAGAGTAGGACAAACCAGCAGTCAAATTCATAGTTTTTAACCAACTATTGGGTCAAGGAGTGCTAAATTGCGCAACCCAATAGTTGTGTTTGGAATAACCTAATAGTTGGGTTAGGAAAAACCCAAAAGTTGAGTTTGGAATAACCCAAAAGTTGGGTGTGGAATAACCCAAAAGTTGGGTTTGGAATAAGCCAACATTGTAGTGAGCATAACTCAGCTTTTGTGTTAAATAAAGTAAACCCAATAATTTGGTTGGGAATAACCCAACATTAAGTTATCATAACATTTTGGTTAAATAATTCAACGCAAAAGTTGGGTTGAAAAAATTTACCCAAAATGTTGAGTTTAAATAATTAAAAAAAGGGGTTTGTCCTTTTCTGAACCAGCACTATTTTTAGTGTGCAGATGTTTTCAGGAAGATATGGAAATGTATGTTTTTAATCGTGTCAAATTTGTTATTTTGCAGTAAAAAAATAATATAATATGGTAGAAAATAAGATAAGTTTGAAAAAAAGTATGAAAATGATTCACATATAGCAAGGGTTTCCAAAGTGTTGCCTGAGGGTCATTTGCAGCCAGTAGCTCAGATCTAGCCTTAGACTTAGATTGGTCACATCTAGTCTTAGACTTAGATTGGTCAGATCTAGTCTTAGACTTAGATTGGTCTGATCTAGTCTTAGACTTAGATTGGTCACATCTAGTCTTAGACTTAGATTGGTCAGATCTCGCCTTAGACTTAGATTGGTCACATCTAGTCTTAGACTTAGATTGGTCACATCTAGTCTTAGACTTAGATTGGTCACATGTAGTCTTAGACTTAAGATTGGTCAGATGTAGTTATAGACTTACATTGGTCAGATCTAGTCATAGACTTAGATTGGTTACATCTAGTCTTAGACTTTGATTGGTCACACCTAGTCTTGGACTTAGATTGGTCACATCTAGTCTTAGACTTAAGATTGGTCAGATGTAGTTATAGACTTACATTGGTCAGATCTAGTCATAGACTTAGATTGGTTACATTTAGTCTTGGACTTAGATTGGTCAGATCTAGTCATAGACTTAGATTGGTCAGATCTAGTCTTAGATTGGTCACATCTAGACTTAGATTGGTCAGATCTAGTCATAGACTTAGATTGGTCAGATGTAGTCATAGACTTAGATTGGTCACATCTAGCCATAGACTTAGATTGGTCACATCTAGTCTTAAACTTAGATTGGTCAGATCTAGTCTTAGACTTTGATTGGTCAGATGTAGTCATAGACTTAGATTGGTCACATCTAGTCTTAGACTGGTCAGATCTAGTCATAGACTTAGATTGGTCACATCTAGTCTTAAGACTTAGATTGGTCACATCTATTCTTAGACTTAGATTGGTCACATCTAGTCATAGACTTGTTTGGTCACATCTAGTCTTAGAATTAGATTGGTCACATCTAGCCTTAGACTTAGATTGGTCACATCTAGTCTTAGACTTAGATTGGTCACATCTAGTCCTAGACTTAGATTGGTCACATCTAGTCTTAGACTTAGATTGGTCACATCTAGTCTTAGACTTAGATTGGTCAGATCTAGCCTTAGACTTAGATTGGTCAAATCTAGTCTTAGACTTAGATTGGTCAGACCTTGTGCCAATCTAAGACCAAGATCCAGCTCCCTTCAAAGAGCCATTATTTTTGGAGCAAGATCTGAGAGCTCAGTTACAGCTCTTGTTATTACCAAATCTGTGTTATATGTCTTTTATGTTGCACGATTGCACCAAGAAAAATTCCTAGTTTGTAAACCCGTTCTCAAACAATGGCAATAAAACGATTCTGATTCTGATTAGTGGGTAATTTGGACGGATCAAATTTGCTAAACTTAAAAAAAAAACCTTTCTACACATATTTTTTGCATAAACTAATGATAAACAGCACACATTCATTCGCAAGGACTTTGGATGTTAAAAAACAAAACATCTGAACATGTATCCACGAAAATATGGAGAAGCTGCATTTGAGAAAGAAGACCAGCAATAAAACAACATTTTTGACCACCCTATAAAAAGTCACAACGGCCTAAAACTTCTGTTTATTTTGACATTTGAAGTGAAGTAACTTGTTTATTAAACACACTGGCTAGCGGCTAGCATTTGTGTGTGTTTTCTGTGTGTGTGTGTGTGTGTGTGTGTGTGTGTGTGTGTGTGTGTGTGTGTGTGTGTGTGTGTGTGTGTGTGTGTGTGTGTGTGTGTGTGTGTGTGTGTGTGTGTGTATGTGTGGCCTCTTTCAACCAGCGTGACCTCGCCAATCAGCGGTCTCGCTCTTTCCAAACGCTCTGCCATTTTCCTGCTGCTGTTTGAAAGAGAAAAAAAATAAATCCTTCCTTTTTTTTCTCCATCCGCTGCTCTCGGCAGGAAAACAGAGCAGCGTGAAAGGAGGAGCGGAGGGGTGGTGGTGGTGGAGGAGGTGGGGGGAGGGTGGGTGTCTGGCGGATAAGGAGGAGGAAGAGGAGGAGGAAGAGAAGGAGGAAGAGGAGGAGGCCCGACTGATTGCTGCTATTGTTTAGGAGTGAAGCTGGCAACCTCTTAGGGATAATTGGCAGACCAGGAAGGTAAATGTGGCAGGGGAAAAAAAAGGTTGGTTTTTAAATAAAACAAACTGAACTTGTGGGCCTGCAACACAACAAGCAGCGTATTAATGGTGACATGTTGCGTGCAGCAATGTCCAACATGTCCAAATTGTCTCAACTGTTGCAACTCCAAACGGTCCAAAATGTCCAAACTATCCAAACTGTCCCGATGTCCCAAGTGTCCAAACTGTCCCAAATGTCCAAACTGTCCCAAATGTTCAAACTGTCTCGATGTCCCAAATGTCCAAACTGTCCCACATGTCCAAACTGTCCCAATGTCCCGAATGTTCAAATTGTCCCAAATGTCCCGATTTCCCAAATTTCCAAACTGTCTCAACTGTCCCAACGTCCCAATATCCCAACTGTCCCGATGTCCCAAATGTCCAAACTGTCCCAAATGCCCAAACTTTCTCAATGTCCCAACTGTCCCGATGTCCCAAATGTCCCAACGCTCCCGATGTTCCAAATGTCCCAACTCTCCCAACTCTCCCAAGTCTCCCAATGTCCCAACTGTCCCGATGTCCCAAATGTCCAAACTGTCCCAACTCTCCCAATGTCCCAACTGTCCCGATGTCCCAAATGTCCAAACTGTCCCGAAGTCCCAAATGTCCCAAATGTCCAAACTGTCCCAAATGTCCAAACTGTCCCAATGTCCCAAATGTTTTAACTGTCCCAACGTTCCCAATGTCCAAATGTTCAAACTGTCCCAAATGTTCAAACTGTCCCAAATGTCCAAACTGTCCCAATATCCCAAATGTTCAAACTGTCCCAACTGTCCAAACTCTCCCAATGTCCCAAATGTTCAAACTGTCTCAAATGTCCCAAATGTCCAAATTGTCTCAACTGTCCCAACTGTCCAAACCATCCAAACTATCCAAACAGTCGCAACTGTCCAAACTCTCCCAAATGTCCAAACTGTCCAACAATTCCGAATATCTCCCAACTGTCCCAAATGCCCAATATGTCCCAAAGGCCCCAACTTTCCAAAATGTCTCAACTGTGCCAACTGTCCCAAATGTCTCAACTTTCCCATCTGTCCCAACTGTCCAAAATGTCCAAACTATCCCAACTGTCCCAGTGTCCCAAATGTTCAAACTGTCCTAACTGTCCAAACTCTCCCAAATTTCCAAACTGTCCAACATTTCCGAATATCTCCCAACAGTCCCAAATGTCCCAAATGTCCCAACTGTCCAAACTGTCCCAACTGTCCCAAATGTCCCAAATGTCCAAACTGTCCCAACTGTCCCAAATGTTTTAACTGTCCCAACGGTCCCAATGTCCCAAATATTCAAACTGTCCCAAATGTTCAAACTGTCCCAAATGTCCAAACTGTCCTAATGGGACGGCGTGGCGCAGTGGAAGAGTGGGCGTGCGCAACCCGAGGGTCCCTGGTTCAATCCCCACCTAGTACCAACCTCGTCATGTCCGTTGTGTCCTGAGCAAGACACTTCACCCTTGCTCCTGATGGGTGCTGGTTAGCGCCTTGCATGGCAGCTCCCTCCATCAGTGTGTGAATGTGTGTGTGAATGGGTAAATGTGGAAGTAGTGTCAAAGCGCTTTGAGTACCTTGAAGGTAGAAAAGCGCTATACAAGTAAATAAATAAATAAATAAATAAATGGGTTGTACTTGTATAGCGCTTTTCTACCTTCAAGGTACTCAAAGCGCTTTGACACTACTTCCACATTTACCCATTCACACACTGATGGAGGGAGCTGCCATGCAAGGCGCTAACCAGCACCCATCAGGAGCAAGGGTGAAGTGTCTTGCTCAGGACACAACGGACATGACGAAGTTGGTACTAGGTGGGGATTGAACCAGGGACCCTCGGGTCGCGCACGGCCATTCTTCCACTGCGCCACGCAGTACAACCCATTTATCATTTATCATTATAATATCCAAAATGTTCAAACTGTCCCAACTGTCCAAACTCTCCCAATGTCTCAAATGTTCAAACAGTCTCAAATGTCCCTATGTCCTAAATTTCCAAACTGTCTCAACTGTCACAAATGTCCAAATTGTCTCAACTGTCCCAACTGTCCAAACCGTCCAAACTATCCAAACAGTCGCAACTGTGCAAACTGTCCAAACTCTCCCAAATGTCCAAACTGTCCAACATTTCCGAATATCTTCCAACTGTCCCAAATGTCCAATATGTCCCAAAGGACCCAACTCTCCAAAATGTCTCAACTGTGCCAACTGTCCCAAATGTCTCAACTTTCCCATCTGTCCCAACGGTCCAAAATGTCCAAACTATCCCAACTGTCCCAGTGTCCCAAATGTTCAAACTGTCCCAACTGTCCAAACTCTCCCAAATGTCCAAACTGTCAAACATTTCTGAATATCTCCCAACATTTCCAAATGTCCCAATTGTCCAAACTGTCCCAACTGCCCCAAATGTCCAAACTGTCCCAATGTCCCAACTGTCCCAAATGTTTTAACTGTCCCAACGGTCCCAATTTCCCAAATATTCAAACTGTCCCAAATGTCCAAACTGTCCTAATATCCAAAATGTTCAAACTGTCCCAACTGTCCAAACTCTCCCAATGTCTCAAATGTTCAAACAGTCTCAAATGTCCCTATGTCCTAAATTTCCAAACTGTCTCAACTGTCACAAATGTTCAAACTGTCCCAAATGTCCAAATTGTCTCAACTGTCCAAACGTCCAAACTATCCAAACAGTCGCAACTGTGCAAACTCTCCCAAATGTCCAAACTGTCCAACATTTCCGAATATCTCCCAACTGTCCCAAATGTCCAATATGTCCCAAAGGCCCCAACTGTCCAAAATGTCTCAACTGTGCCAACTGTCCCAAATGTCTCAACTTTCCTATCTGTCTCAAGGGTCCAAAATGTCCAAACTATCCCAACTTTCCCAGTGTCCCAAATGTTCAAACTGTCCCAACTGTCCAAACTCTCCCAAATGTCCAAACTGTCCAACATTTCCGAATATCTCCCAACTGTCCCAAATGTCCGATATGTCCCAACGGCCCCAACTGTCCCAACTGTCTCAACTTTCCAATTTGTCCCAACGGTCGCAACTATCCAAAAGTCCAAACTATCCCAACTGTCCCAATGTCCCAAATGTTCAAACTGTCCCAACAGTCCCAATATCCCAAACTGTCCCAAACCTTCCCAACTGTCCCAACGGTCCCAAATGTCCGAAATGTCCCAACTGTTCAAACCGTCCAAACTAGCGGATAAGGAGGAAGAAGAGGAGGAGGAAGAGAAGGAGGAAGAGGAAGAGCTAGCCAGCTAGCCATGTCTTAAAGCACCTCTGTCTGAGGGCGTTTCAGTGTTATAACTTCACCTTTATTGTTAGTTTGTAAGCCAAAATGCTTCCATTCTCCCTTTTCTGTCTACACATCGTGTCTGCTTGTAAGTAATCGGTGTGTGTGTGCTGCCGAACATGCTCCTCTGCTCGTAAAACCAGCAATGTTACGACGTGACGACGGCACACCATCATGCCCGTTAAAAAAAAAGAAAAAAAAGAAAAGGGGAACCGGTACTTTTCAAACAGAGTATAGTACTGTTTTTGATTAATTTGTACTGCTATACTATACTAGAACCGGTATACTGTACAACCCTACCTCCTACTGACTCATACTGAATCCTAAATGGGCAGAGCCTGCAGAGCTCAGGCACATCATTTCGATGATTTGCATATTTTCAAGGGGGCGTGGCCTTGGTGGGGTCGGGCCGTGCCCAGCCATGCAAACATCTGCGATCAATTCCACGCTGACTGGGATGTAACAAAGAATTGTGCTAGCATACACCTTTTTTCTGGATTGGAACGTACAATTATTTTTATTAGGAAATCCAGGCAACTCTTGATACATGAGGCCCCAGGGGTCTATCCCAGCTGACTTCGGGTCACAGGACACTTACTGTAGATACAAACAAATGCTTCACACTCACATCAGAGACTCGGTTTTATCTTAAGAAACCTAAAGTAAGTCAATGGAGAAAGCGCACGCACACACGGGAGGAACATGCAAACTCAACACAGAAATACCCAAATAGAATTCAAACCCTCGACCTCCTGACGGTGAGGCTACTGTGCGGCCCACACTAAGGAACAATTGACTTATTCAGATACAAGGCTTGTACAAAACCAAACACCAGTGAAGTTGGCACGTTGTGTAAATCGTAAATAAAAACAGAATACAATAATTTGCAAATCCTTTTCAACTTATATTCAAAGACAAGATACTTAACGTTGGAATTGGAAAACGGTGTTATTTTTTTGCAAATATTACCTCATTTGGAATTTGATGCCTGCAACATGTTTCAAAAAAGCTGGCACAAGTGGCAAAAAAGACAGAAAGTTGAGGAATGGTCATCAAACACTTATTTGGAACATCCCACAGGTGAACAGGCTAATTGGGAACAGGTGGGGGTGCCATGATTGGGTATAAAAGCACCTTCCATGAAACGCTCAGTCATTCACAAACAAGGATGGGGCAAGTGTCACCACTTTGTGAACAAATGCGAGAGCAAATTGTCCGACAGTTAAAGAACAACATTTCTCAACGAGCTATTGCAAGGAATTTGGGGATTTCACTATCTATGGTCCGTAATATCATCAAAAGGTTCAGAGAATCTGGAGAAATCACTGCACATAAGCAGCAAGGCTGAAAACCAACATTGAATGCCGCTGACCTTCAGGCGGTACTGCATCAAAACGTGACATCAGTGTGTAAAGTATATCACCACATGGGCTCACTTCAGAAAACCACTGTCAGTAACTACAGCTTGTCGCTACATCTGTAAGTGCAAGTTAAAAGTCTACGATGCAAAGCGAAAGCCATTTATCAACAACACCCAGAAACGCAGCCGGCTTCGCTGGGCCCGAGATCATCTAAGATGGACTGATGCAAAGTGGAAAAGTGTTCTGTGGTCTGACGAGTCCACATTTCAAATTGTTTTGGGTATTTTGGAAACTGTGGACGTCGTGTCCTCCGGAACAAAGAGGAAAATAACCATCCGGATTGTTCTTGGCGCAAAGTTCAAAAGCCAGCATCTGTGATGGTATGGGGGTGTGCCCAAGAAATGGGTAAATTACACATCTGTGAAAGCACCATTAATGCTGAAAGGTACATACAGGTTATGGAGCAACATATGTTGGCATCCAAGCAACGTTATCATGGACGCCCCTGCTTATTTCAGCAAGACAATGCCAAGCCACGTGTTACAACAGCGTGGCTTCATAGTAACAGAGTACGGGTACTAGACTGACCTGCCTGTAGTCCAGACCTGTCTCCCATTGAAAATGTGTGGCGCATTATGAAGCGTAAAATACCACAACGGAGACCTCGGACTGTTGAACAACTTAAGCTGTACATCAAGCAAGAGTGGGAAAGAATTCTACCTGAAAAGCTTAAAAAATTGGTCTCCTCAGTTCCCAAACGTTTACTGAGTGTTGTTAAAAGGAAAGGCCATGTAACACAGTGGTAAAAATGCCCCTGTGCCAACTTTTTTGCAATCTGTTGCTGACATTAAATTCTAAGTTAATGATTATTTGCAAAAATAATCAGTTCGAACTTGTCTTTGCAGTCTATTCAATTGAATATAGGTTGAAAAGGATTTGCAAATCATTGTATTCTGTTTTTATTTACCATTCACACAACATGCCAACTTCACTGGTTTTGGGTTTTGTAATATTTGCGATGAGAAAGGAGGCACAACTTCACACGGGTGTTTTGTCCAGGCTGATCCACCAAGACCTCCGCAGGCAGACGACGCAGGGTCACCATGGCAACAAGGAGCCTCAACTCCAGCCTTTTAGCTACAATTATTACTTACCGTAGATTTAAATAGTGTTTCTCGGCTGGAAAAAAGCACGGCGCTTTTGAAACAAAATAACATCATGAACAGATAAAAATGATGATATTTGACATTTAAAGTAAGTTGGACGCAAAGTCATTTCCATTTCAATCCCGCGAAATGATTTTATGTATAAATCTCCCTGCCATCTTTGATGATTATGACTCATCTTCTTTCCTTTTGTTTCCTATTGGAACACGGAAGCCAAAGTCCACTTAAAAGACGCACCTCCGTCACAAACCGCACGCCGTAAACAAGAGAAAGGACGCCGTAAACAATAATGGAGGCGTCGTAAAGAAGCTGAACAAACACGGATGACCTTTTTTTATCCACCGTCGTGCGGAACATTGTGAACATCACGGCCGGCTCGTGCGTGTGTGTGTGTGTGTTTCATATTCTAGTCACTAGCCGACGTGGCGCACGTGTCGCCAAGGCTACCGACGTTGGAGTTTCCAAACATGGACGGCGAACAAGCGCCTGAGATGATGAGAAAGAAGCTTTTAGCGTGCGCCCTCACAATGAAGGAAACATCTGGAAGCCGCTCACTTAAAATCACTTGTGAGACCGTCATTTGTGATATGATGTGGCGTGTGTGTGCGTGTGTGTGTGTGTACAGTGTGTCCAAATTGGAAGGCTGTAATTAAATGCGTAGACCTCTCCACTATCTCCTCCTCCAGCCAGCGCCAGTGACGCACAAACCGCAGCACCGCCATGAGTCATCAGGCCGCCAGCATCAGCACCCCTCCTCCTTCCTCCCCTCTCTCTCCCCATCCATCCATCCATCCGTCCTCCACCAGCGTCTTAGCACACATTCCCATGTAGACCACCAGCTTACCGAACAGCCCCCCTCCACCTTTTCCCTAAGCCGCGTTATCTCCCCTCACATCTGGCAACACCTTTAGCGCCTTTATCTCCCACTCTTAACCCACCCTCCCCCTAACCCCTTGACGAGCGGCGGCGTGGTTAAGTTGGCCCGTCGAGGGCGAGGGGACACAAGTGGGAAGCGGCAGCGGGGCGGAACAAAAGTGCCTGGAATCTTGAGAGCGTAAGAGAGAGAGAGAGCGTGATTGGCCACCTGGCGTCCCGCATCATCATTATGTGACTCATGCCAACATCTTATCTACACGCACACACACACACCAGAAAAAACAAGCAAAGTGGGAGTGAAAAGAGGAGTCAGCGCAAAGTGAGGATGAAAGTGGAACTTTTTTAAACATCTGCCATTATCATACCAGCAGCAAGGGGGCGCACGTCAGGTGTATGACTCATAAATGTGTCACTGCCGCCAACGCCCTGCAGAGAGATCACGCCCACTGCTGCATCGGGGGGGCGAGGCCACGACGGCGAGATTGTCCGGCTCCCACGTGCGCGCCTGTGGAAATGCACGCGTCAGTTCCGTCGGAAGGCTCTAAAAAACACGGACGAGAGGGACGGCGATATGTCGAAATCGTCTTTAGCGCTCATGGAAATATGTCCGCTGTTTTCCGAAAAGGCGTGCGCCAGATATGTTAAAAAAAAAAAATCGCATGTAGTAGAGGTGCACAAAAAAAAAAAATCGAGATTCTTATTCATCCCGATTTTAGTTTTAAATAGAAAAAATGGTAACATTTTAGTATGGGGAACACATATTCACCATTAATTAGTTGCTTATTAACATGCAAATTAGTAACATATTGGCTCTTAAAGGCCTACTGAAACCCACTACTACCGACCACGCAGTCTGATAGTTTATATATCAATGATGAAATCTTAACATTGCAACACATGCCAATTTTAAATTTAAAATATCCTGCTGAAAACGTCTCGGTATGATGACGCCTGCGCGTGACGTCACGGATTGTAGAGGACATTTTGGGACATCATGGTGGCCAGCTATTAAGTCGTCTGTTTTCATCGCAAAATTCCACAGTATTCTGGACATCTGTGTTGGTGAATCTTTTGCAATTTGTTCAATGAACAATGGAGACAGCAAAGAAGAAAGCTGTAGGTGGGAAGCGGTGTATTGCGGCAGGTGTTGTGCTGGATAACGCACCCCCGCCGTAGAATGCACCCCCTGACTGTTGTGCCGGATAACACATTGTTTACATTCCCGAAAAATGACAGTCAAGCTTTACCATTGGCCTGTGGAGAACTGGGACAATAGAGACTCTTACCAGGAGGACTTTGAGTTGGATACGCAGACGCGGTACCGTGCAGCTGTGGCTTCCAAACATTTGATCGCTTGCCCGTACGTGCGTGCCGCTATGTGCATGTCACGTACGTAACTTTGGGGACTTTGGGGAAATATATGTGCTGTATGAACTTTGGGGAGGTGAACGGTACTTTGGGCTGTGGGATTGAGTGTGTTGTGCAGGTGTTTGAGTTGTATTGGCGGGTTAAATGGACGGGGGGGGGGGGTGTTTGTTATGCGGGATTCATTTGTGGCATATTAAATATAAGCCTGGTTGTGTTGTGGCTAATAGAGTATATATATGTCTTGTGTTTATTTACTGTTTTAGTCATTCCCAGCTGAATATCAGGTCCCACCCGCCTCTCACAGCATCTTCCCTATCTGAATTGCTCCCACTGCCCTCTAGTCCTTCACTCTCACTTTCCTCATTCACAAATCTTTCATCCTCTCTCAAATTAATGGGGAAATCGTCGCTTTCTCGGTCCGAATCGCTCTCGCTACTGGTGGCCATGATTGTAAACAATGTGCAGATGTGAGGAGCTCCACAACCTGTGACGTCACGCGCATATCATCTGCTACTTCCGGTACAGGCAAGGCTTTTTTATCAGCGACCAAAAGTTGTGAACTTTATTGTCGATGTTCTCTACTAAATCCTTTCAGCAAAAATATGGCAATATCGCGAAATGATCGAGTATGACACATAGAATGACCTGCTATCCCCGTTTAAATAAAAAAAATCGCATTTCAGTAGGCCTTTAAAGCTGTACTATGCAAAGCGAAAGCCATTTATACACACTATCCAGAAACGCCGCTGGCTTCTCTGGGCCCGAGATCATCTAAGATGGACTGATGCAAAGTGGAAAAGTGTTCTGTGGTCTGACGAGTCCACATTTAGAATTGTTTTTGGAAATATTCGACATCGTGTCATCTGGACCAAAGGGGAAGCGAACCATCCAGACTGTTATTGACGCAAAGTTCAAAAGCCAGCATCTGTGATGGTATGGGGGTGCATTAGTGCCCAAGGCATGGGTAACTTACACATCTGTGAAGGCACCATTAATGCTGAAAGGTACATACAGGTTTTGGAACAAAATATGCTGCCATCTAAGCGCCGTCTTTTTCATGCTTATTTCAGCAAGACAATGCCAAGCCACATTCAGCACGTGTTACAACAGCGTGGCTTCGTAAAAAAAGAGTGCGGGTACTTTCCTGGCCCGCCTGCAGTCCAGAGTTGTCTCCCATCGAAAATGAGTGGCACATTATGAAGCGTAAAATACGACAGCGGAGACCCCGGACTGTTGAACAACTGAAGCTCTACATAAAAGAAGAATGGGAAAGAATTCCACTTTCAAAGCTTCAACAATTAGTTTCCTCAGTTCCCAATTGTTTATTGAGTGTTGTTAAAAGAAAAGGTGATGTAACACAGTGGTGAACATGCATAAAGAAACGGGGTGAGCTCATTATGTGTGTATCTCCTGGCAAATCCAAGGCCAATTCTAAGGAGTTCTATATCCTGCTTAAATGTGGAAAATGTTCCTCTGACAAAAGCATCCATTAGGTTGGTCAAAGATTCTAAATCTAGGTCTGCTGGAATCGGCTTTGCCTCCCTACAGCCGTACAGAAAAAGGATGAAAGTGGATTTGATGATCCAATTAGTCACACTGAACGCCACACTTGTGTTTCAGCCGTGTAATGAAATATGAGGTTTTGGGCGCAATAGCAAGGATACGTCAGATCGTAATGGCGAGCGGAAGGAAGGAAGGAAGGAAGGAAGGAAGGAAGGAAGGAAGAAAGGAAGGAAGGAAGGACGGACGGCGCCGTCCTGTGAGTCCTTCAAAGCCTTCCTGTTCCTGTCACAGATGCCGTGAGCCGAGCGTTCATTAGCCGCCGCGAGGCCGGGCCGGTTAATGTGAGCCGTGTTATCTGTTATCTGGTGTCCCACACGCGCGCATTCATCACGTGCGCACCCTGGACGCACCTGATAAGGCCCGCCTCTTTTAGAGCATGCAAATGTCTGTTTGCACGCGGCCTTATGAGCCTTACGAGGACAAGCTACCTTGCTAAGACAAATAGTCCAATAAATGACAGACGTGCGGTCTTTCTGTGGCAAATAGACATTTCAGGCCCGACATGCTGTTAATAATGGAAATACATAACGGATCTACTTCTGTTTTAATGTTCACTTCTTTGCAATATCATCCATCCATCCATTTTTTCTACCGCTGGTCCCTTTTGGGGTCGCTGGAGCCTATCTCAGCTGCATTCGGGATATACTTTAATGCTCCAAAGCATTCACACATATGTTTTTTTACACCAAAATTCATATATTTATTACATTTCTTCAACTTCTTCTTTTTCTTCTCCAGACCGTTCCAACTTCAAACTGTTCAGCCTATTCGAGAATCGCGGGCTTTCCATTGACAAATTCCAAAAATTCCCAGAATTCCAGGTTTTCCGGGACATTTTTCCCATTCATAATGAATTGGCCATTTTTCAAACTTCCACCATTTCCACATTTTTCAACCGATCAAAACCATTCCACCCTCAACATATTTCACTCATCCTGGACATTCAAACTATCCTTTTTCCAAGTTAAAAAAAATTCCAATATTTTTCAGAATTCCTGGTTTTCCAAAGCCCTATTTCCACCCTTTGTTCTGACGACAACTCCTTCCACATTTCTCAACGCATTTCAACCGTTCCACCATCAAAACATTTCTCTTAATCAGGACAAAAAACAAAGTTGTTTTTTGGACGGCAAAAATTCACGATTTTCCCGAAACATGTTACTACTTCAACATTTCTTGACCGATTTGAAAAATTTCAACACCAACCCTTTCAACTCATTCAGATTATTCTAGTTTATAAAAAAATATTTTTTTTAAATCCCGCTTTTCCCGAAATTCCCAATTTTTCTGAAATTCCAATTGAAATCAATGGGGTATTCTTCAAAATTCCACAATTTACACATTTTTTATTCAAACCGTTACAACTTCAAAATATTCAGCCTGTTCAGAAATGGTGTGATCTACTTCAACAATTCTAAAAAAAAAATTCCCGGATTTAGCCAAAATTCCTTTTTTTGGGCATTTTCCCCATTCATCCATCCATCCATTTTTTACCGCTTGTCCCTTTTGGAGTCGCGGGAGGTGCTGGAGCCTAAACTTCCACAATTCCCACATTCTTCAACTCATTCGAACCATTCCACCTTCAACACATTCAACTCACCCTGGACATTCAAACTATAATTTTTCCAAATTCAACACATTTCCAGGAATTCCCGTTTTTTGGTAACCCTTCTTAAATTCGACGACTCCTTTCACATTTTTCAACCCATTTCTACCGTTCCACCACCAAAACACTCCTCATATCCAGGACAAAAACTAAGTTGGTTAAGGAACTACAAAAATTCCCGGTTTTCACGAAATTCCAGTAATTTTTCTATTAAAATGTGTTACCAATTCAACATTTCTTGACCGATATAAACAAATCCAACACCAACCAATTCAGCTCATTCATGCTCTTAATAAAAAATTATTAAATACAGCTTTTCCTAAAATTCCCATATTTCCAGGAAGTTCCCATTGAAATGAATGGGACATTTTTCCAAGTTGCACAATTCCCACATTTTTCAACCTATTCGAACCATTCCAACATCAACACATTCCACTCATCGTGGACATTCAAACTAACACTTTCCCAAGTTCCAAACCAAATTCCGGTTTTCCTGGAAATTCAAACTCTTAAACATTCAAACCATTCCAACATTCAAACCATTTCAGCGTTTAAACGATTCCAACATTCAAACTATTCTTACATTCATACTACATTTCATTAGCATTTCAGTTCAGCGTCAGCTTTTCAACATTCAAACCATTCCAACATTCAAACTCTTCTTACATTCATACTACATTGAGACCCGACGCATCTTGTGTTGGATATGCTTAAACATGTACATAATATAAAGGTATAGGGCTGGGCGATAAATCCATCTTCTTCCGCTTATCCGAGGTCGGGTCGCGGGGGCAGCAGCCTAAGCAGGGAAGCCCAGACTTCCCTCTCCCCAGCCACTTCGTCTAGCTCCTCCCGGGGGATCCCGAGGCGTTCCCAGGCCAGCCGGGAGACATAGTCTTCCCAACGTGTCCTGGGTCTTCCTCGTGGCCTCCTACCGGTCGGACGTGCCCTAAACACCTCCCTAGGGAGGCGTTCGGGTGGCATCCTGACTAGATGCCCGAACCACCTCATCTGGCTCCTCTCGATGTGGAGGAGCAGCGGCTTTACTTTGAGCTCCCCCCGGATGACAGAGCTTCTCACCCTATCTCTAAGGGAGAGCACCGCCACCCGGCGGAGGAAACTCATTTCGGCCGCTTGTACCCGTGATCTTGTCCTTTCGGTCATAACCCAAAGCTCATGACCATAGGTGAGAATGGGTACGTAGATCGACCGGTAAATTGAGAGCTTTGCCTTCCGGCTCAGCTCCTTCTTCACCACAACGGATCGATATAGCGTCCGCATTACTGAAGACGCCGCACCGATCCGCCTGTCGATCTCACGATCCACTCTTCCCTCACTCGTGAACAAGACTCCGAGGTACTTGAACTCCTCCACTTGGGGCAAGATCTCCTCCCCAACCCGGAGATGGCACTCCACCCTTTTCCGGGCGAGAACCATGGACTCGGACTTGGAGGTGCTGATTCTCATCCCAGTCGCTTCACACTCAGCTGCGAACCGATCCAGTGAGAGCTGAAGATCCTGGCCAGATGACGCCATCAGGACCACATCATCTGCAAAAAGCAGAGACCTAATCCTGCAGCCACCAAACCAGATCCCCTCAACGCCTTGACTGCGCCTAGAAATTCTGTCCATAAAAGTTATGAACAGAATCGGTGACAAAGGGCAGCCTTGGCGGAGTCCAACCCTCACCGGAAACGTGTCCGACTTACTGCCGGCAATGCGAACCAAGCTCTGACACTGATCATACAGGGAGTGGACCGCCACAATCAGACAGTCCGAAACCCCATATTCTCTGAGCACTCCCCACAGGACTTCCCGAGGGACACGGTCGAATGCCTTCTCCAAGTCCACAAAGCACATGTAGACTGGTTGGGCAAACTCCCATGCACCCTCAAGGACCCTGCTGAGAGTATAGAGCTGGTCCACAGTTCCACGACCAGGCCGAAAACCACACTGTTCCTCCTGAATCCGAGGTTCGACTATCCGGCGTAGCCTCCTCTCCAGTACACCTGAATAGACCTTACCGGAAAGGCTGAGGAGTGTGATCCCACGATAGTTAGAACACACCCTCCGGTTCCTCTCTTTAAAAAGGGGAACCGGAGGGTGTGTTCTAACTAAAACTAAAGAAATAGGAGAGCCCACCACAGATTCCCCAGGCACTGCTTCCTCATAGGAAGACGTGTTGGTGGGATTGAGGAGGTCTTCGAAGTATTCCCTCCACCGATCCACAACTTCCGCAGTCGAGGTCAGCAGAACACCATCCGCACCATACACGGTGTTGGTAGTGCACTGCTTCCCCTTCCTGAAGCGGCGGATGGTGGTCCAGAATCGCTTCGAAGCCGTCCGGAAGTCGTTTTCCATGGCTTCCCCGAACTCCTCCCATGTCCGAGTTTTTGCCTCCGCGACCGCTGAAGCCGCACACCGCTTGGCCTGTCGGTACCCATCCGCTGCCTCAGGAGTCCCATGAGCCAAAAGAACCCGATAGGACTCCTTCTTCAGCTTGACGGCATCCCTCACCGCCGGTGTCCACCAACGGGTTCTAGGATTACCGCCACGACAGGCACCAACTACCT